>NC_134470.1:54352368-54437573 GCF_964194025.1 Convolutriloba macropyga | reverse complement strand
GTTTGTATATGCAGGTGTCATTTTGTTGTAGATGGCAAGGAATTGAGATGAATTGGGCAAGCTGAGTTAGACCAAAAGATCGTGTTCAGTCAGTATGCCCAAAAATGATCCCAACAAATCCTTTCTACCGCGAAATTTAAAAACAAAGACTTGTGGAATACCTACTACTATTTGATTCTTAAACTTCTGAAGAACATCAAGACTTTTTTGCGAGTTATCAGAAGTATTCATTATAAAGAAAAAAAATATACGGAAAAAAAAATATGAACTAAAGGCAAATAGTTCTCTATTTAGTTCTGTCTGTCGTAGATACTATTATTTCCTGTTCTGCAAAGAAATTTATTTCATCAGAGATACAGTCGACAGAAAGTTGTTAATCGAGTTAGTTTGCGTAATGATTCTCTCTCGGCTAGATTACTGCAGCTCGCTGTACTATGGAGTAACTGTGGATAGTATACAGAAATGACAGCGTATAACGAACTAAGCATTTCGTGTCATTTTCGGACTATCACTTGTTTCACCAACAGCAAATTATATCAAACAGTTTTATTGGCTACCCATGAAACAACGTGTCCCCTAAAAAATTATACTTTTCGGCCACCGTTTGGTTCACCATCCATGGAAAATTCCCGGGTATCTTGGCGCATTAGTTTTCCGAAATGATAAGGTGATTATATACCAATATGCAAACACATTGAAGATCCCTAATGCCAACTGCGTTTGGGCGATGACCATTCAGTTTTGCTGTTTCTCATGAATGGAACAAGTTGCCTTTTGAAATTAAACTAATACCCCATGAGTTTAATTATCGTAAAAAAATTGAAAACTTTTTTTTAATCTTTGATTTTTTTTAGCAATTTTGAGTTTTTGAATGGTGCGTAAACCTATAATAATAATAAACCTATAATTAAATTAAAACTATTCATAGAGATATAGAAATTTTAAAATCACAATCTCCCAGAAATTGAATTTTTAAATGAGTGAGGATTTGCAAACTAGCGGTCAGTTGTGTAGCTTATTAATCATAAATTTACACTAAATAGTTATCATAAAATTGATAATAAAAAACATTTACCGATTTTGTGCTTTTTTTCTGAAGAATCTGTCAGTTATTTTTGCCGCAACTTAATCCATCAATTAAGAACTATATGTTCAACGCAGTAAACGAAATTTAGCCTACAAGATTTTTATTCTCTTTTACTAGTTTTCTGTCTGATATTTTTGATGTCAAAAATCACTTTCTATTTAGTAAAAAATTGTAGGCAATTTTGCCGCAATTTTTAATTGTTGCCGTAATTTTGAAGTCAAACACAGAATTGTTTTCATTAAACCAAAAACCATCTTGATTGACACATATCATCAGTAGATCTAATTGGTACGAGGTAAAAAATTTTTTTTTCGGATCTAATTTCATTTCCAACTCTAATTCTCTCAATAACCGCGTTCTAATTGTTCAAGACAAAGACCCACTTCGCGTTTATGCTTGTTTGGCTGTATCTAACAATCTAACAGCTCAATATTAGCATAAAGATGTAGGACTGGTCAATTTAGTGCTCGGGTTGACTTGTGGACTACCTGGGATTTGAATACCAGATTCGATGTAGGCACTTACTCCATAATCCAACGATTACGGTTGTTGACCTCGTCTTTGCTGACAATATTGAGAATTGTGGCGGAAAGTTTTCTCAGTTCAAATTGGTTGGCTCTGATTTTCAAATATAGCAATGAGTTTTTTTTTCGTTTTCGACGTGCGCGAATACAACACGGACACAACCAAGGAAAACGTTGTGCTCAAGACCCGTCAGTGAGGTTACGTGTATTTTTTGCCCATTATCTGTCGGCCACGCATTCTGTTGTTCACTGGTCATCATTTCAACTAAGACGAACACAGAATAATGTCGGCTCTTCTGCTTTAGACGTAGCAAACCGTCGGTATGTTTTTTTAATGAACTCGTCAGCAAATGCTCAACTTGTTTGTTACAGTTTCAATTTTTAAATGACAAGGAGGCTCGGTAATGTGCGTACGCACATAATGTTCCGACCCCGCTAATCCACATTTTTGTGTTAATTGGCTATCAAATGATGATGACATAGAAAACTTTCAAAAACACAGATCGTTGAATAAACAGCCAATGAAATACGATAATGCCAAGCTAGAGGGCCAATGAAAATTGTTGATAATTGGACTAATTGAAAGGACAATAATCAAACAATAAATCAATAAATCAAACAACAAACATTATTTACGACCAAAACTCGACGTCTATAATAAACAAAAATCATAACAAAATCAAACTTGCATCAAACAAAAACCAAAACAAAACATTTTAACCTATTTTTCATTAGAAAAAATATGAAACCTGTCCTCAATGCGACTGGTTAAAAGTCGGAAAAAAGAGCAAATAGGTGCAAAGTTCAAAAATACTTTTCCATTTTTGAAAACAATTAATTTCACAGTTATTAATGTCAATAGATATCAACTCAAACCACTAAATTGTTCATTTATATCTACATAGGAAATAACTGAGACATGGCTTTAGCCAATGTTCGATTGGGCTAAATTTTAAAGTCAATGGGATCAACGATTATTGTTATAATTTAAAAAAAAACCAAAAATCCTTTGAAATCTACAAATATATAAAAATCTAACATTTTACGAAATCTCGTAATAACAGTAGTAACAAAGCCGAGAAACAAAAAGTTTGACGCTAAAACCGTTATAAAGATTAATTTATAGCTCATTGGAAATTGGTAGTAACCTGTGTTTACAGGGACTGATCTACAAATTGACCGAAAAACTAATTTTAAAAAAAGAAGCCCAAAAACTCAATTTAACGTTTGAAAACAAATATTTTCAAAAGTCATAGCAGAGTTCGGATTACAACAAAAAGCGATGGATTTAAAAAGCGATCACCTCAGTGAGCCAATTGGGCCTATTATTAATGAGAATAATTTTTGAAAGCCAAAACTTCGAACAATTTCACGACATGACACTGTTCAAGGCAATAAAATTTCTCGGATGTTACCTGCAAGAACTGTAAATCATTATTTTACCTTCGTCTTAACATTAACGAGTCTTCCTTACGACAAGACTATTTAGACTTGACAACCGAAAGAAACCCAAAATTTGAACAGTATAGAAATCTCGGAAGCTTTTTATGAACCTAAATGGTGGAAGCAATCAGTCAAAACGTATAACCAAGCTCTAGAAAAAAATTTTGAATCAATAAAAGTAATTGAGACTTCTAATGACTGAAATTGAGTTACATAGCGGCAAAAATACAAGCAGAAACCAGACAGAATTAAAAAACAATTTAGTTTAAATTGAAAGCCATTAAAACAAACCACTATAAACTGAAATCTTTAACTAGGTTGAGTTATACGTCATGGGGAAGCAATAAAGATCTATATTTGTGCATAACAACGAAAAAAAGACAAAAATGGGAAAAATAAATAAATCCACAAAATTCTCCGAGATAACTGTCTCAGCCCAAAAAGCATAAACTATTCAACAAAAACAAATAACATATCCAGATACGCCTTTTTCCAACGTTGTACATTTTCTCTACAATGCCTTTCTTTAAATGGACTGTTCAATATTGTGATAATCCGACAAGGAAACAAAATGAACTAATAAAATATGCAATTACGATCAAAATTAAAAGAAAAACTCAAAACGCGTAGTACAAAATATAGAAACCATTAGTTGAATATAAAACCGTTAACGGTTTATAACACACAGGAAACTGATTATCGACTGTTTTTAATGAGACTACGCCCGAAGTTGAGAGAAAAAAGATAAAGTAGTGGCAAAGTTCAAAAATTATCCGATATTTTCTCAAACCAAATATATTCGAAGTCATAACAGACATTAGGTAACACCAACAAAATAAAGTCTAGGTTCTTATATACTTTCCAAAAGCTAACTGGACCTTTGATTTGGGACACTACGTCACTGTGCTACAAAAACTATGAGAAATGCAAGCAAAACGAAAGAAATCCTGAAATTCTTACGAAAACAATTTTTCATAGCCAAAAAAACCATGAACTTAACTCTGAAACCATAATGTAATCTCGTTGGGTCTTGTTTATTGTAACTAGTATCTGTTATTAATCGAGCCTTGATTTGAATTTCTTGTCCGTAATTTACATAAAAAAACGTTTACAGAGCGAAAATTTTTTGAAAAGGCCGCGCCCCATTAAAATCTAAAAAATTTTATCATAGGGATCCATAGTGAGATCAAGATCAAACCAAATATTGCTGCGCGTATGACAAAACACTCAATTGTTGAAATGGTTTCGAAATAGGTCAATTATATACAGATTTTTTCACTTTGACAAAAATCAATTATGCATTTTGTATAATTATCGAGTTTGAATTTGCAAAAAAATTGGCAAAATTAAAAACCCAGAAGACTCTTAAAGCCAGCAGGAGTACAACTAGCTCTTTTTTGAGCTTAAGAAGAATCTGGCCGCAGTTTTAAGGTGTCTACTTTCATCAAATTTAAAGCAAGTGGTCTAGAAAGCAAATGTAGTCCCGATTTTGCCGAAAAAACTCTGAATTTTGAAAATTTAGCATAAATTTTAGCCAATGAACTCGGATCGAACAATTTAACAACACAATCCTCCTCTATCTTTAGAGATAAAATCTATAACACTACAGTTAACAATTTTAACATATTTTAGCAAAATTGACGAAAATGTGGTCAAAATTGAAAAAAATTTGTTCAAAATTTGAATAAAACAGCTGAAATACGTCTAAAATTCACAATATTTCACAATTCGATAACTCCCTATAAAAAGCGAAAATTGATAAAATCTTTTTAATTCCATATTCTACGCTGGACGGGATTTCTAATGGTACCACTCACAACTCTCTACGATTATTATATCGATCGGCCAAAATAGTCTGAACAAAAAAAACCCATTTGAGTATATAGTTCCTCCCCCCTCAAGAGGGGCGGAACAAATAAAAAAAACACATTTGTCCACTTTTTTTCATTTAAAGTTTATTTGTTAATTGTTTGATCAAGGGTTGTTGGCTATACCAAAAGCCGACAGTACCGACTCAGACTGATCAGACACTTCAATGAAATTGTATTGGCTCTGATCAGAACCATAAGAGTTCCAGCAATTATAAACAAAAAACTCAAAGGCTGGAATGGAAAAAAATCGACGCTTTCCTACGTTTGAACCGAACATACAAAAGAATTTTACGTTTAAAACCGATGATTCCGAATTTTTCATATCCGATCATACTGAAGCTTTCATACGTTGCAGACAAATTATACTGAGGATTTCTTACGTTTGAAATCGAATAACACGCACATTTATTCTTGAAATAAGCTTCGCTTTTGTTGTCTTTTGGACTAGGGATGTTTCAGAGGCAGCATTTGACTTCCTATCAACCTATGCGACCTACTGGCTGATAGCTGTGATTGTGGTGGACAGGTGCATTCAGGTCATGAAGCCCCACACTTACAAAAATGTATTCAACAAGCCCAGAGTGGCCTGGACTGTGATTACCATTACAATGCTCACCATGTATCTTCCATCCTTCTTAATTGCATCCGGTGTCAACTTCAAGACAGCAGAAAATGGGTTAGTTTCTTCAAAGATGAATATTACAATTTGCGCGCTTTTTCTTCAAAGTCACATACCTTCATGTAAATACCTAAATCTATACGGTCTTTTAATGGGACCAGACACGGTCTTTCGATAGATGAACACGGTGAAGCTCACTCTGTATAATAATTGTGGTTTCTGCGTAATCGCAGTGGAACAGCATTAGGCCTACAGTAGCCTGTTTTCAGCAGCCCTTTTTCTTATTATTCCCCACATTTCAGACTGATCTTTTCATGAGCAGCATTGCTCTTTTTTTGGTGACTATAGCCACTTTTTTTTGCGTCTGAAACTTTTACGTGGTACCATCATTGCAGCCAACATTGGTCAGGCTATGGTCAACCTGAAGCTATGGTTAAGTAAGAGCTCATCCCCACACAGACAGCTTCACGGAGGCAGGGGATTGAACTCTCAATCATTGGCGTGTGAACCACACACCTTACCTCTCGGCTATCACGCCACAATTTGTTTATGGTTCCCCAGGTTTAGACCTCGACTTATCAAAAGAATTTATAATTCCAGTAGGGGGCGTCTTTATTGACTATAAATACCCAGTCCAGTACTTAGGTAAAGTCGAGGTAAAGTCTTTTCATGGGTCCAGCTAAGTCTTTTCATAGCCAATTAAAGTCGAGCACGGCCTTTTCGATCGAGTTATGGTCTTGTAGACTGTTACAGTCAAACAAAATTCTCTTCATTCGCCAATACAGGGTCTTTTTATGTGTTTATTTATCAAACAACGTTGTTTTCATGGGTCCATACAAGTTTTTTTTGGGTCAATATATTACTCAAAATCCTTTTTATATGTCAATACAGGATCCTTTCCCGGTCAGAATTATTAGCTAAAGTGTTCGTGGAAAAGTTTCTTAATTTCCATTCCGGGCACAGGAGTGGTAGTGAGGGAGCTACAAAACTAACTCATCAGAAAACTAATATAGCACGGTAGAACACCATGCGTTTATAAAATTACAAAACAATTAAAACAAGACAACAAACAAAAAAGAAAGAGAAAACAAAACAGAATATGTTTAACATAGCTAAATAGAGTTTTGCACCCCTTAAATCTGGACCAAATCCTGTCGCCTCATCGCGGTGGTCTGGTGACCATCAAAACAAAAGGAAACATCTCATGATAAAGGATGTCGCCTTTTTGGAAGCCACTCCTATTGATCACATTGGCTGGGCGCGGCTTCTTCTTCTAATACGAGCTCCCTGACGAAGTTCACGCGTCCCTCGTCACTGATGACCTAGCCCTTTTGTCATCGGATACCGGGCTGGAAAAAGATCAGGCTAACCTGCAGAAAGTGATGTATGCAATCAGTATTTGGGCCAATAAGTGGAAGATGAAGTTTAGCGTAGGGAAAGGTGAATACATCTTATTCTCCACTTCTTCAGCAGAAGCGCGCTGGCATCCACATCTCCGCCTAGACAGTTAGCAGCTGGTCTGCAGCGAGTCGCCAAATTTTCTGGGAGTTCACTTCGATCAGACCCTTTTTTAGAAAACAGTGTGCCGAAGCAAGGAACCAGACTTCTCTAGAAGCTACAGAGCAGAGGCGATCGCTATAAGGACAACGGCCAACACATCAGGCGAGAACATAGGTCTCCTGACAGATCTAAAGTCACTAGTGGGGCATCCAAGCAAGGGCCGATCTCACACGATCAGGCTCAAACTTCACGATCTCTGGGATGCCCTTTTGTAGACTGCTAGTAAAAACAAAGTTGCAGTGCAATGGGTACCCTTCCTGTTAGAATTTTGATTCGATTTGAAGACTTAAAATTATTAATATTAGAAAGTTTAACTTACCAAATTAATCTGACAGAGGTAAATTGATTCAAGTCACCAATACTGATATAAATGAATCTTCAAGAAATGGTGATGTGAATCAATACTCGGTTCAAACTGATGATTCTAAATAACTATTATTAGAGTCAGATTAATTGATATAAATTCTTCCCAGCATGTATTAAATGATTATGATATCTCCGGAAGTATGAATGAATTCTTAGAAAAGTGCAAATGCATTCCATTTATGTTTCCTTTTGCGACTGATTTGCAGAAGCAAACGATATTGGGTAACCCTTGCGACCCCCACTATAAATCAAGGTGCTAAGGTTAGTTTTGTATCTTGACCTTTTCACACTTATAACGGGTATATTTTTGAGACCTTTTTCATCCCCAAAATCAAATCACCATCTTGATCTGATAATCAGATCTCTCCTGTAAATCTCTAAATTCTGTAAAATATCATTCTTGTTACTCTCTCACTTTGAGAAATAATTTTTTTCTACTTAGTTAAAAACGCTTTTTATTCCGCTTGCGAAAACCCATAACCCAACAGGTTATGGTCCCAGCAATTTTCTAAGTCTTAAAACTAATTTCTAAAACAAAACTAATTTGTTGTTGACAGTCATAATCCTTTTTTTCTGCTTAGTACCTTTTCTTTTCACAACTGTTTTGTTTGCTCAAAATACGATGGATCAACAAAAAGTAAAGCTGCTGATCTACACATGAAAGGGACAGGACTTTCCAATCTGGAGCACAAGATTTGTGGCAATGATGCAGACGAAGGGACTCTGCAAATCACTATTTGGGACAGAGGAGCAACTCAACGAGCCTGCACCGCTAGCCAATGGGGCGAGCAATGATGAAAAGAAGAGCCACAAGTTGCAGAAGGATGCATATGAGAAGGAAGTTGCAGACATCAAGGAGAAACGGAACAATGTGTGGTTCCATCTGGCACTGACTCTAAATGCAACAACCCTCATACTGATGAGACATGACTGTGTGGGAGATGACGGCATCGGAGATGGAGCAAAGGCTTGGAAGCTTTTGCAGGAGAGATTTCAGAGTGTGGAGACGCCGACAGTGGTGACTTTGGTGGCTTAGCTTGCTCGACTGCAGCTCGAGGATGCTGAGGATTTGGATAGCTTCTTTATCAGAGGACAGGAGTTGCTCACAAGGCCACAAGAGGCAGGGGAAGCAGTCTCAGAGACCCTCCTCAACGCCTTGGTCCTCAATGGTCTGCCAATGAGGTATTAAAGTTTTGTTATACAGGAAAGCTTTAACCCGGCAACGAACTTCATAGAAATGAGGAAAAGACTGCAGAACTTCCATGAGAGCACAGCACAGAGGCACAAGGGACAAAGTGGTTCAGTGGCACTGGCAGTGAAGCGTGACTTCAAGAAGGGACCCAAGAAAAGAAACTGTTTTGAGTGTGGGATCCCTGGACACTTTGCCAAGAACTGCAGGAGGAAGGAGGCAGCACAATGCAGCAAGTGTGGTGAGAAAAGTTACCTAGACAGGGCTTACAAGAGGCAAAGAGATGGAGGCAAACAAGAGTCAGTGGCAATGGGTCCAAAATTGGCTTCACCAGACGAGGAATACTGGGCGGCTCTTACCTAGTGGAAGACAGCAGTCATGCTAGTGGAGAGTGGTTGTACAGATCTCATTGTGACGAACATGGATGCGTTCCTGGACTTTGGGCCCATTCAATCAGTGGTCAGAGATTCCAACGGAGAGGCTTCAAGAGTGGTGGGCAGAGGCTGTGTGAGGATCAGCATACCCTCAAACAAGGAGGAATTCCAATGCGCACTCAAAAATGTTTTGTGTGTGCCGGACTATTCTTCAAACCTCCTATCAGTCTTAAGATGCACGGAGTGGTGACATAGCTTCACTTTCGAGAAAGGAAACAGCTGCATGAAACTCCAGAAGGGAACTCGGGTAAAACTAACACAGGAAAATAATTCGTTTTACTTACCCTGCAGCGTTCTAGAATTCAAGATGAGTTCCAACAGCGTGAAACTTGACAGTGCAAGGTAGTGGCACAGACGATTGGTTCAATTGAATCAAACGGATGTGGTCAGGAATGCACCAGAGACAGTGGGGGAACTCAATGAGGTATGCAATGTGTGTGCATTGGCCAAGATCACAAAGACTCCAGTACCAATAGTGGCAGAGACCCAAGCAGAAGAGAAGCGGGAGATGGTGTTCACAGACGTGATGGGACCATTCAGAGTAGAGTCACTGTCAGAGTTCCGGTTCTGCATTGTGTTTACAGAGCAGTACATGAAGTTTGTGGACTTGCTTAAGGCAAAGATTGAAGCACTGGCCAGGCTGAAGAAGTTTGCTCTCAGTGTGGGGACGCCCAAGAACCTGAGGCAAGACAATGCGAAGGAGTTTTTCTCAGAGCAGTTCAAGACATACTGCTTAGATGCAGGCATTCTACAGGAGAAGACCATACCAGAGACGCCACATCAGAATAGGATATCTGAGAGGTGCAACAGGACACTGCTGGAGATGGCAAGATGTTTGCTCATTGACTCAGGACTTCCCAAGGTGATGTGGGGAGCAGCAATTCTCCACGCAACAAGGATCAGGAACTTGGTTGTGAGACGAGGAGAAGAAAAATGCCCAGCAGAGCTGATGCGAGGTATAAAACCTAAGCTTTCAATTAGTAAACTATCTATTTTTGGTTGCACAGTCTTCATGAGGAGGCGGGACAGAGATGTCAGCAAACTTGAACCCAAGACACTGGAAGGAAAGTTTGTGGGTTACACTGAAGGAGACAACGGATACTTGGTGTACGTACCCAAGACACGCAAGGTTGTGGCAGTTCGAGATGTGATCATCAAGGAGTCCGAAGTTGGCTCAATCCCTGACAACGTCCGAAGTGGGCTCGATCCCAGAGATGCCCGACCTAATAGATGAGGGGTCACAGCAACTGGGGATCTGGCACCCAGATGATGGTCATCAAGACGATGGCAACAAAGAGGAGCAGGGCACATCTACTGCAATAAAGGAAGAGCGGCATGACGCAGAGAGCGTGAACACTCAAGATGTTATCAAGATGTTTCAAGTTTTCTTTCACTGGGATGCTATTGTGGTTATACCATTCATTGGTTTGGCCCGCTGCGACCCCTGTCAAACTTTTTTTTCGGATCACGTGCTCAGGCTGGTAACTCATTCATCCTCAGCGAGCAAGTTAAAATCTATACGCGTCTCTCAAAGGATACCAGTTTATAACTGATAAGGAAAACGTAGATAATTTTGTGTTGCTGAAAACGCCAGAAAAACTGCCACTTCTGGGCATAAATTAATTTTGTTTGATATAACTTTCTGGTATCATCGAATTTTCATGGCATCCGCATGAGAATATGGTCAGCTGCTGAAATAGTGACAAATTTATAATGTTTTTGGGGTGAACTGTCCCGCTCTGAGGTCTAGTTCAAACTAATCAAAAGTGTGAGCAATGAAACTTATACAAGATCACGTCAAGAAAAGTGTCTCTTGAGAATTGGAAACGTAATTATTTGACGAAATCATACAGAGCACCCCTCGTGAAATACTGTGATGCTACTCTCTCAGTGATTAAACAACAGTGAGAGTGTGTGATAATCATTACATCCTTATGGACCTACGAGACGCAATAACCGGACCACGAGGTTAATGGTCCGTTATTCAGAAAACAGCCTTACTGAGACTCGATGGTTTGATCGGATTAGTTTCAAGTGGAAGTTAAAACCATTTGAAATGACAGCCCTTAAAAACATTCACACAGTAGGAAATTTAAGCCGCGTGAGAGAATAAACTGAGCATCTTGACATGTTGTGATCGTAAATCTTGCTTACAAATATTGAAATGCGATACTGGAGCTGATTTGCAGATTTGCTGGAAATTCTGAATTTGATTACCTTAAGTGCAATTACTCCGCACTATCCACCTGAGGATTAATCATCCTTCTGAAAGCGAATACTCGGTTTGAAACAAAAATTTGTTACAACTGAATATTAATTTGTTTATGAGAGATCTTTGTTCTAGAACATTGAGGTGTGAACGTGAACTTCTCAAACAGCGAAACAAGCAAACAATAGTGAATTTTGTTGATGAACTATTTTAATTGTTATCAAACGAAATTTGAAGCAATAATTATAGTCGTGTTTGTTTATATACTTGAACGTTTCTACTTTTCGAATGACTTTTACATTACGAAATCTTAATGAAATGTGCGCCAGAATTGGTTAAACTCTCTCTATCAACCTTTTTTGAGAAATCTAAATTAGGAATTGCCTTTCCCTAACAGTGGGTTAAAATTGACTGGTCCGGGGCCCTCCCAGCACTACTTTTTCAGAATTTCGTATTTTTCGATTATATCAAAAAAAGGAAATTTTACACAAAAAGATGAGCTGCCAAAAAAGTAAAACAAAAGACAAACAACTCTTGAACATAAACAACTGACGTTAAAAGGAAATAAGTCAACTAACAGCCTCCCCTCTTCAACAACAGATTGAAGCATCAACGGTTTCGAGCCACTTAGAGCCTCAAAAGAAGACGATGGAGCACTTAGGACAACAAAGCTGCTTTGCCTTTTAAAATGGCATGATGTGATTATCGATGCCCGTCGTTTCGGCGCTTTTGCAGTGGATGGGTCAGCTCCACTAGTGCGAAGACCGGTGAACAAAACACTGCTTTCTGAACAGTAGTTATACTTTGTTCGCAATTGTACCTTTAATAGATCCATGATAGTTGTAGGCATCGCTACTATTTTAGAGGCAACTTTTTTGCAATCCGGTTTTAAAAAAATTGGCATCAAAGTATGTTTTGTTGAACCTGCAATCTCAAAGTCCGTTGGCTTTGATATCTAATCTTATATCAACATCATTTGTCGCTGATTAAAGAGCAAACATTTTCCCTTGCAACGGCTGAAGATAAGATTTGACAATAGATGTCAAAACAGATGTCACCCATAAGATTCCCAGAAAAACTACTTAGTTGATTATGTCTCATGTGGGTGTATCGATAATGGAGGGTATTTAACTCCATCGAATTTCCATTGAAATCGAACACTGATGACATTTTTATTGGGTCTCAACCATAACAGAGGGCATTGCTATCACGGAACTCGTCTTACTCTGGGTGAATTGATATCACTTACATGGCATAGCGTTCCACCAGCATGACTCAACTTTTCTACTAACTATGTCATATGACAGAATCTTGTTCTTAATCAACTCGCTTTTAATTGTTGCTTTTTCAATTTGATATCAAGCTCTTTCTCCTTTTTTGTAGCTCATAAGATTCGTCATTGCTGCTACGTCGGCTTATGCGGCGGTAGGGATAAAGTATTTGATAATTGAACTGAAAGCTCGAATTCTTTGAAACGGTTTTCATGTTTAAGGGTGTTTATACCACCCTCATTTATCGGCAACGGAAAAAGCTTCCGTTTTTTAAGGTCGGAATCATTACTAGATTTGAACTTCATTACTAGACTTCAACAATAGAGGTTGTATGCACTAAGAAGATTTTTTATCCTAAACCGATGAAGTGGACAATTCATAAACATTTCGAGGTGAAACATTATTACAGCCGTCACTTTTATTTAACAAAAATCTGCTTTGCATTTCTCCAAAAGATATTCTTTGGTAAGATTTTGGCACTTGGTAAGACTATGACCAAAGAAAGGACCATGCTTTTTCAACTAGTAAAAAAGATTTTCTAGTTATCAAGAGAGTTGACAATGTTACCATTGTCCAGATACCGCTTTTGATCTGTTAACCAATAGACAAGAAGTTCAATCAAGGGGATTGTGGTGGTTCCATAAATCGGTATTGCAAGGTGTTGGGTTGTACTGAGAGAGTACTGATTGTTTGTAAATAGGAAAGTTGATGGTTCACGATGTTAATTGCATCATATATGGAAGGCATAATTGATATGTTTTAAAGCCAGACCACAGTTGAGAGTCTAAAAGCTTTTCTTGCGTCCATAAGCGCTTCCGAATGTGTTCATAAAAGCAGCCCACAGGGAATTAATGGCATGGTCAATTTTTCTTGTATAACATATACAAAGACTTTGATCCCGTTATAACAACTTGAGGCTTTTTTAACATAATTTACAGTAGTTATTCCAATAATTCTATAGACAAGTTTCCCAATTTCCCTGTCTCATATGTGGCATTCTGTCAAAAACTACAAACCAAATTGAACTACACAGAAGCAGGAACTACAACTAAGGCGTATTGCTATTTTAGCTATGGCTTTGCATAAATCCGTCGAGGGCTTCTTGAAAGATATCAGAAGCTTTCGGCATTTAATGGCATCAAGTCCGTAAGTACCATGATCTCTATTCGTCTTCATGGCCAATTTTCTAACCATTGAAGTATTTTCAAATATGGAAAAATGGCTTTTGCGAAGACTTTGGATAGTAATTGATGTCTAGGAAGCTCAATGTTTTTTTTGTGGTTCTAGATGTGTCTCATGGAAAAGATCCAGCACTGTTTTACTGTCAACTTTATCAGTTAAGGAGAGGGTATCACCTGTCGCTTCTTCAGAAGACTTCAAATTGCATTTTGAATGTTTTCCCGTTGACATGGTGATCTTCAACAGATGGCTCTTCTTTAGTTGGTTTCTGTATAGTTTTTGCTTCAAGAAACAAGGAGTCTATGTCCCATTTTTTCAATTGATCAACCTTTATTGCAGTAATTTTGTTGTCTGAGGATCCTTGCTCAAAAATTAGGATGCATCACCATTGCGAAGTACTTTGCGTCTCAGTGTTAGAATCATTCAAAGTGAGAGACAACATTTCCTTCCAGGCATCGGTGAGCCTAACTTTAACTTGTTTCTTGGCAGCGTAAAAGTGGTTGCTTTTCAAAGAACAACGAGTTCGTAGATGTTCTTCTTGAGCTCTTTTTATAGAAGATTGTGATTTCTAGCTCTCATTCACTGTATCGTTTAGAGTTGCTGCATGTGAGGAGCTTAGAGTTGCTTTCGTTGAGCAGCATACGCAGCGATACAGCGATAGGCTTCTTTATGTTCTCGACTAGCGCTAATTCCGCTCATTTAACGCGCAGATCAGAGACGCATGAGTAATATCAAGCAGCTCCACCTCTACGATTGTTTAAACATTTTGTACAGGGTGACTGCTAGGACAGTACTTGGTAGAGTATAAGTATGGTTGCTGCTTGTAGTCTGAAAACATATGATTATTTAACGAGTGAATAGTTCTAACATGTGGGCTTAATAACAAGGAAGCATGTAGTAACACAGAAAAAAAATGTAAACCATGTCTACCCATGGGACATTGAAGTATGGGACACAATTTGAATGATTATTTGAATTTGAAAGCCATTTGCATTTGCGTCGCATCGTGGTCATTAAAACCAGCTATTACAGTTACAATATGAAACTTTTTTGCTCTATATTGTTGAAGCGTTCCGGTCAGGTCCGCTAATACAGCACCACTGAAGGTGTGTATCGCCACTGAAGGTGTGTAAGTCTGCTTAGGGTCGAAGTACTTTGATGGATGACCGGAATTTTTCTGTCACGTGTACCCCTCACTAGATGGCCCAAACAAGATCTAAAGAACTAACTTATTAAATAGCAAACGCTTTTTTATGAGTTTATCACAACGTTGGACTAATTGCCTCCTGCCTGAAATCCCCCCTACTACAGTTCTTACTAGAGTACAAGAAATCGAGCCCAACCCCCCCCCCCCCCCGTCGTTCAAGAGCATTTCATCCGAGATTAATTGGTTATGTATACATGATTTTTCACAATTTTTGCTTCTGGTATCAAAATAATTGCAAAGTATCAGAGTTAGATATTCACCAAATGTTTAGGACTCACGGATTGGACATTGAGCGGGACTGCGGGATAGCTCCCGATGCATATTACAACTTCTTGCTCTACGGATCCTCAATTCTGGGTGCGGGACTTTCCTTTTTGATTGTAATAGTTAGCACTTGTATCCTATTCTGCCAAATCAGAGCCCAGGACAAGACATATCGATTGACATCTGTAAGAACCGTGCGTCCCGGAACCTCATGCGCTGGTTCAAACCCCGCTAAACACCTCACAGCACCAGCGACGGGTAGCGGCGGAAGGACTTCCAATGTAAATCCACCAATCCGAGGAAGAACACTTTCGATGGCAACGCAGAAGTTCAACGAACAATTAATTGAGTTACGCAACTTGGCTGTGTGCATTGCAGTGATATTTGTTGTGTTATGTGGTACAGCGCAAGGCCTCTCAATTTACAGTCATTTAACAGGTTAGAGGAAAGAGTCAACTAAATTGCATTCTGACGGCTTGCAGTGCTTATAATCAGATTTTCAATTAGAAGTTAAGACATAATTGTGAAATTGAAGAAGAAAAGGCGTCCATTTTGCTACTTGATATCAAACTGCTTTTGGTTACAAAATTTTCCTTACAAAGTTAAAGCTGTGTCTTGCTTGGTGTAGAACCCGGACTTATCTGTCATAGCATTTCAGAGCTGAACCATGAAAAAAAACATGCTGGATTTTTGAGCAGAGCACGAATCCGTTCATGTCATATGTTTCTATTTACAGTCTGGCTGTAAAACTTAAAATGACTCATCAGTCTGAGCAGTCTGCTCTTATTTTCTGCCTTTCATCTGAGCATAGCAAATCAATCTGAGCAGCTATGATTACCGCATGTCCTCTATATGCGCAGCTATAATTACCGCATGTCCTCTATCTGAGCAGTTTGTTTACACGCCGCAATTATCTCTCTCTTTCTCTCTCACTTAAAACGCGCGGGGAAATGAAAGTTAAAATGAATGCTAAATTGAAAGTTGAAATGCATAATCAATAAATGCATGAATTAATTTAAAATGGTTTTTATTTAGTTCAAGTTCAGTTTAAGTTCAGTTTGTTGTCAATTTCATTTTCAAGTTAGGTATTAGAAATAAGCGTTCTTTCACAAACGTGTATTGTTCCGAAGGCTCCACTGAGGAGAGTTGCGTGATATATCTTAAAAACAACTTACTGAACAAAGGCCTATTCGACTGTCAAAACATTTTCGTTTCTTAGCAAAATTTTATTTTTGCATCAGACCAAAGTCCAAATCCACTAGTGAGCAAACATAAATTTTGAAGTGAAAATTTTTTGAAAAAAAATCGAATTTGGATTTGAGCAGCTATGATTACCGCATGTCCTCTATATGCGCAGCTATAATTACCGCATGTCCTCTATCTGAGCAGTTTGTTTACACGCCGCAATTATCTCTCTCTCTTTCTCTCTCACTTAAAACGCGCGGGGAAATGAAAGTTAAAATGAATGCTAAATTGAAAGTTGAAATGCATGATCAATAAATGCATGAATTAATTTAAAATGGTTTTTATTTAGTTCAAGTTCAGTTTAAGTTCAGTTTGTTGTCAATTTCATTTTCCTTTTGCTATGATCTCGCTCCCTCCGGAAATTATAATCCATTCTCTCCGGCTGTCGCCCTCCGGAAGTTATAATCCGTTCTCTCCGGCTGTCGTCCTCCGGAAGCTATAATCCGTTCTCTCCGGCTGTCGCCCTCCGGAAGTTATAATCCGCTCTCTCCGGCTGTCGCCCTCCGGAAGTTATAATCCGCTCTCTCCGGCTGTCGCCCTCCGGAAGTTATAATCCGTGCCCTCCAGTTGTCGCCCTCCGGAAGTTATACTCCGCGCCCTCCGGCTGTCACCTTGCCTCCAACCTCTACCTCCGACCTCCGCCTCCGACCTCCGCCTCCGACTCCACCGCAAACATGTAAACGCAGCAATACATGGTATAGTTGGAGCTAGAATAGTTTTTGAGAGTATCGCCATTTTAAACATTTTAAGCATTGTATCAGTCATTCGAAATTTTCAAAACTTACTATGTTCTTTGTATGTACAGTCTGATGATGTGAAACGTTCTGTGCAATGTTCACCAAAAATGTAAACGAGGCTGCAAAGAAAAGGGACAGACTGGGATGTTTCTTAATCGACTCTGGGCAGACTGGCAAAAAGTATTTACACTTCTATTTGACTGGTTCAGTAATGGTTTTTTTGAAAGTCGATGGTAAAGCGCTAAAACTCACTGTGAGCAAGGTCCGGGAAGTCCTTAATTTACGTTAAAATTGGCATACACAGATACAGCGAGTAGTTAGATAATTTATGTGAGGCTATTTAAGCTAAGTTAGGTATTAGAAATAAGCGTTCTTTCACAAACGTGTATTGTTCCGAAGGCTCCACTGAGGAGAGTTGCGTGATACATCTTAAAAAAAACTTAATGAACAAAGGTCTATTCGACTGTCAAAATATTTTCGTTTCTTAGCAAAATTTTAGTTTTGCATCAGACCGAAGTCCAAATCCACTAGTGAGCAAACATAAATTTTGAAGTCAAAACTTTTTGAAAAGAAATCGAATTTGGATTTTAGCAGCTATGATTACCGCATGTCCTCTATATACGCAGCTGTAATACCGCATGTCCTCTATCTGAGCAGTTTGTTTACACGCCGCAATTATCTCTCTCTTTCTCTCTCACTTAAAACGCGCGGGGAAATGAAAGTTAAAATGAATGCTAAATTGAAAGTTGAAATGCATAATCAATAAATGCATGAATTAATTTAAAATGGTTTTTATTTAGTTCAAGTTCAGTTTAAGTTCAGTTTGTTGTCAATTTCATTTTCCTTTTGCTATGATCTCGCTCCCTCCGGAAATTATAATCCATTCTCTCTGGCTGTCGACCTCCGGAAGTTATAATCCGTTCTCTCCGGCTGTCGCCCTCCGGAAGTTATAATCCGCTCTCTCCGGCTGTCGCCCTCCGGAAGTTATAATCCGCTCTCTCCGGCTGTCGCCCTCCGGAAGTTATAATCCGTGCCCTCCGGTTGTCGCCCTCCGGAAGTTATACTCCGCGCCCTCCGGCTGTCACCTTGCCTCCAACCTCTACCTCCGACCTCCGCCTCCGACCTCCGCCTCCGACTCCACCGCAAACATGTAAACGCAGCAATACACGGTATAGTTGGAGCTAGAATAGTTTTTGAGAGTATCGCCATTTTAAACATTTTAAGCATTGTATCAGTCATTCGAAATTTTCAAAACTTACTATGTTCTTTGTATGTACAGTCTGATGATGTGAAACGTTCTGTGCAATGTTCACCAAAAATGTAAACGAGGCTGCAAAGAAAAGGGACAGACTGGGATGTTTCTTAATCGACTCTGGGCAGACTGGCAAAAAGTATTTACACTTCTATTTGACTGGTTCAGTAATGGTTTTTTTAAAAGTCGATGGTAAAGCGCTAAAACTCACTGTGAGCAAGGTCCGGGAAGTCCTTAATTTACGTTAAAATTGGCATACACAGATACAGCGAGTAGTTAGATAATTTATGTGAGGCTATTTAAGCTAAGTTAGGTATTAGAAATAAGCGTTCTTTCACAAACGTGTATTGTTCCGAAGGCTCCACTGAGGAGAGTTGCGTGATATATCTCAAAAAAACAACTTACTGAACAAAGGTCTATTCGACTGTCAAAATATTTTCGTTTCTTAGCAAAATTTTGTTTTTGCATTAGACCAAAGTCCAAATCCACTAGTGAGCAAACATAAATTTTGAAGTGAAAATTTTTTGGAAAGAAATCGAATTTGGATTTGAAGTGGAATATTTCAGTTTTACCAGAGATAAAGTGATCTAGTATATATATAAAAAAATACCACAAAGCACTCCCAAACCCCCATTAAGTAGTTATATTAAGCTGACCTTAACTAAGTTTTAATGGCATGTACACCCAATGGTCCTTTCAAGCTGGCGTATCTTATGGGCCAATCCCACCATCCACCCCCGTGTTATTAATACTGGAAGTAAAGAGATAAACGTTGGAAGTTTTGGCAAAAAAAGGACCACCTGATTACGAAAAAGGGCGAAAATAGGTTTGAAACGAATAAGCATACTGTGTTATTGTTTTTAATACCAAGAAAAAGGGTTTAAGAGGTTTTTGAGTTTTTTAGTGTAGATAAAAACTAGGATTTTTCAATTAGGGGTTAATAGCACTTGATATTGAAACAATAATTTCTCTAAAATTTGTAGTCAGATTGAATTGAAATTTTGTAAATAGACTAAATTTGACGAGGAGAACCCCAATTTGAAGCCAAATTTGACCCGCCACCAACCCCCACGCGATGATGCCTGCGGGAGTTAAAATTTGAATAGCTCGTGGACTATTGGTAGTAGACTTATGATTTTTGGAAATTTTCAAGAGCGTTCTAATGGTGCTATTTTTAATTTTTGGGGGTAGTGGTGCTTCGGTAGTGGTGCTTCGGAATGATTCGAGTGCCGAAAAAAAAATTTGATTTTTTGAGTGACCAAATGGCTTTGAATGATAATTATGAACTTTGAATTGTAATAATATGATTCCCTGAGACAGTTAGTGACATAAAATAGCTACCCTGGTCAATTTTTTCGAACCCGGATATTTTGGATTTCGGCACCCATGACTCCTGAAGGAATTTCAAAATACAAACGACTCGTAACGGAGATTTTGAGTCCCTGCGGAACACCCACGAAATATCTGCCCACCACTCGTGCCCTATTAGGCGTTATGTCATAAATTTTAGTGGTTAGGTGCACCTGTGGATTGACTTTCTGTGACAATGGTTATTTTTATCAAGTTGACCCCTCATTTTTGACGGGTGAACACTGGTTGACCCCTGGAGGTCAAATTTTGGGGCAATTGATCTCTCGAGCATGTATAATTAGAGAGATTTGCATGAAATGATTTGAAAACTGGGAATAGCAGTTTATCTTAGGTTTAGAAATGGGTTTAGTTATTTATTCAACCCATGTTGTTTGACAGAGATTGATTGCAGTTATTTGATTTTGAGAGCCTTTGGTTTATTTAATTTGATCGATCTTCTGGGCGACAGAGTTCCCTCACTGCTGGCCTAGGAGAAATTCAGAAGACGACACGTGGAGCAATTATTACTTAGAGCAGAGTTTGTTTGTTCATCCTAGTTAAAAACAATGGAGAAATTCTACAATAAGAAAAAACAAATGATCGGATTTGAGACGTAACAGAACGAATGCAAAACCTGCATGTTTTAGAACAAAGCTTGCAACCGATCGTTTTTGAACATAATAGCTTCTGTTTAAAAGAAAAGATCATATCGCAATACGTCATATATGTGTACATGGTTTGAAAGACAACCACATTTTTTCATTTCAGTTGGAGACAAACCTCTGTAAGTACCAAGCCAACCTTATAAAAGTTGACTGACTGATATCACTTTTGTTTGGTTAATTTACTGCTTTAATGAGAACTGAACCGCTTCAATTGAATTGAATTAATGTCATAAAATGTTTGCGGCTATTGTTCAAAAAGTTTATCAATGCATTAAATGTTGCATCATATGAAGTTGAGAAATGGAGGTCGTTCAAACCGACCAGAAAGTCGATTACAACGGGATGTTCTCGGAAAAGGGATCTATTCTGTCCCCCCCCCCCCCCCCAGCTTAGTGAGCATAAATCTTTTATGATCCCCAGGCGCACGTGCTATTTTCTTACATAGTAGTGTGCTATAACATAGAATTTGTAACTGGGGGTCATAAAAAACACTGGGGGGGGGGGGGGGGGTGAAATAGAATAGATCCCGGAAAACATTTAAAATATGAAACATGACAACGTCTCACTTTGTTTATTGCCGACAATTAGAGCTCACAAAACGTAACATTCGTCAATAAAATTCAAAACAATTTATCTATGGATTTGTATTCATAATCAATCAATTCATTTTTTGAACACCAGTCATTTCCTCTTCTAGCCTTCAAACGACCAATACATTGTTATTCGACCAATCATCTGTTCCTACTGTATGTTAAATTTGGTTAAGCTAATGAAATCTGGTGACCATTTTTAATGAGATCTGACAAATGCTGAAGTGAGTTGACGGAGTCGCCCTTGAAGTCTGCAACACCTATTTGGAAAGTCAAATGTCAAAAGTGAAAGAAAAGAGTTGTAAATTTTTTAGCTTTTTCATCTACCTTAATAAGGTTAGATTTACTTTATATTGTGCATAAAATCTTTATCTTTAAAAGGCCAATGTAAATCTTTCAATCAATTTCATCGCTTTGTCAACACATTATGTTTCCATCGTTTAATCCCTTTTAGCTATACATTTGCACCTCATATTCTAGTGACCACAATTTTGCCAATCTTGGTCTTCAAATAGAAAAAACTTATTTTAAAATTAGTTTGAGTTGATTTTTTTTGAAATGATAAATTATTTAAATTTAAAATTTGATGTGTAAATGAGTAATTTGATGTAAAATATCAAGCAGTGTTATTTTATATTTAGGATTTTGAGTATAAACATAATTAACCAAAAATGTCAAAAATTGTCCAACTTATGTCAAATTTAAACCTATCAAAAAGGCAGAAAATCATTTTAAAAGTCAAAAAAGAGGAAAGCTGTCGAAACTTTGACAACAAACAGCTAATTTTTTTGAAAAAACTGTAACATTAATTGACATTATTCAAGATCTGAAATTTTGACTACGCCTTAAAAATTTTTAAAAATTTTGTATTGTTTTCCTTGATTTTCACTTTTTGCCTTGAACCGCAAATAATTTCAGCAAATTGAAAACTTTGAAATCTTTTATCATTTAATTTTCTGTAGGACATGAAAATAATCCAATTCCATTGAAAGTTTTCTTTAGAATATCTATCATATTGAATTTCACCCTGATACAGCTTGCTTTCTCTAAATTGCATTAATTTATAAGCAGGAATTCGATCAAAATAACATAAGGGCAAAAATAGCCAAATTTTGTATAGACTACGTTAAATTAAAAGAAGACTTGAGTGATCTTAAACTCCGAAGATAGAAAGGTAGAACAACAGAGGTTTATATTGTTCTGTTGTTATTACAGAGAACAACAGAACAAATGTTTATACGAAAATTACAATAATCGGCCAAAATTGGCCAAAGATATAAATTTTACGAATAAAGTTTCGTCTCCGACTATAATGTAAGTTGAAAACATTTACAGAAGGAGGGTAGAAGAAATCCTCTGGTTGACTTTTTTTTATCTGATTTTTCTTTCAAGTTATTCTGCTTTCACAATTTGTCGGTTGGTTATCATCAAGTTTCTTTTGAAAT
The DNA here is from genome assembly GCF_964194025.1 of Convolutriloba macropyga. Lineage (NCBI taxonomy): Eukaryota > Metazoa > Xenacoelomorpha > Acoela > Convolutidae > Convolutriloba > Convolutriloba macropyga. The sequence continues at coordinate 54,415,066 of NC_134470.1, read as the reverse complement.
TAGATTAAAAAATTGGCTTCATAATAATTAATCAGTAGCTTTGTTGAAATTCAAAGTTCGCATTATGAGTAGTTTTGAAAATGCATGAAAACATTGGTACCTCTAATAATAAAAAATGAATAGAACATTCATAAATAGGGATAACAAAAATGAATTTAATTACCTGTCACAGTTAACATTTCTGTACACTGTCTACTTTAATTGAATAACGTCTCTGGATTTTTTGAAGAATTAAATGTTAACTTTTCTTTAATTTCCTATCATTCAACACAAGTTTTTTTAAGCAGGGCTTTCATTTCAATCCTGAACATCAAAACTACAAATAACATCCTAATTAGATTATTTTTCCTTTAAAACATAGACTAAAATATCCGAACATCTGGAAAAAGGGGTAAATGTATTAAAAAAAGGAAAATGACTATGTTGACACCAACTGGTCACTAAATTTAAAAATTTTTAAAACCAATAAATTTCCACAAATCTGAATTTCGAAAAAAGGAATTTGAGATATTGTACGCTCTACGGGCTTTCTAACAGTACCAGGCATTTGTTTTTACGGGACTAACATTGTTTGACTGAAATTGGCTGAACAAAAATGATAAACTTTGAGAGTAAAGTTTTCTCCTCTGACTGATGCGGGTGACGGGACAATTAACGAGGGGGAAAGAAAAAATTGATCAGGTTTGCTCTTTAATCTTGAACAATTTCAGATACAGATTTCAGATGGCGCTATCCGCTAGTTTTTACTATCACTCAGTTCAATGCTATTGCACTTCCCCTAGTTTTGTCCAAACATTAGTTCTGTTGAACTCGGAGGGTAACGTTGCAAAGGTTGGATCATGAGTGATCTTAGGCAGGCATACCTATCTGGGTAACAGCTATTCAATTTTAAAAGTTGATGAAATTACTTGGAATCAAGAAGATTCTGATGTCCAATTTCATGGCTAAAAATCGCTAAAAATGTAAGAACTGCGCTGAATGGGGTAATTAATGGTCGTAAGAATTGCGGTTTTAAGCGCTGATTGCGGTGAAAGCCTTGAAAAAAAAATTCACCGCTAAAAACCGCACATCTTACGTCAATTCGCCGATGAAAATTACCGCAAATGTTATGCGGTGAATTTTAAGATTTGCGATCTAAAGCGGAATTTTTTTTATTAGCAAAAATCATATAAATTATCTTTTACCGTTAAACTTCCTGAATGACAAATGTATTCAATACATGAACAGAACTTTACGTACAAATTTTTCAACTTAATTGTTCCGACCCCCACTTTAGTGGGGAGGAGGAACTATATACTCAACTGGGTTTTTTTTGTTCAGTCAAATTTGGCCGATCGATATATTCATCGTAGAGAATTGTGAGTGGTATCATTGAAAAGCCCGTCCAGCGTAGAATACGGAATTGACAAGATTTTTTTTATTTTCGTTTTTTAAAGGGAGTTATCGAGGTTTAAATTTTTGTGAACATTTGACTGTTTTTGTTCACATTTTCAGTATTTTTTGCTGAAATTTGGCACAATTTCGCTAATATAGTTCAAAAAATAAGATAAATTTTTACGGCATAGTGTTGTTGTTACCGTTAGAGATAGAAGAGCGTTGCTGGATTGTTTGATTGAAGTTTTTTTTGGCTAAAATTTTTGATAAAATTTTCAAAATTCAAATTTTTTTCATCAAAAATAGCACAAAATAGGCTTTTTTGGTCCACTTCGCTAAAGTTTACCAGACTTAGTGACCTAGAGACCTTAAAACAGACTCCCTAATCTCAAAAAGAGCACTAGTTGCAATTAGGTGCCGTATGAAAGTCTTCTGGTATTAAAACTTTGCCGTTTTTGCAGATTTGTCTCGATAATTATACAAAATGCATCGTTCTTTTTATTAATATGTGAAGAATTCCACACAACAATTGGTTCAATTCGCAAACACTTGCAAAACTTAGTCGGTTTGCTAGGCGCGCGACAAAATCAGGGAGAGGTTCAACAATATCATGGATTCTTAGAATCAGAGACTTTTTGGTTTTTTTTTGATGCAGCCTTTTTTCAAAATATATTTTGCTTTTGTTTTTTTATGTTTATTACTGACAAAATTTTTTATTCACGGCTCGGTTAATGATAGCTCCAGTTTACGTAATTTTGAGGCCAATTGTAAATATAGTTTGTTTTTAGAGACCCAAAGGATTTTTATGGCTTTGAGGAAGAGTTTTAGTAAAATTTAACTGAATTCTTGACCTTTGCCTTCAATTGTTATTCTTTTGGCAGCCTGAATTTTAAGTTTAACCACTCAAAGATCTAAAATTCTTCCTCAAGAGGTGCATGTGGATCTTTTCTATTCAATCGGTTGTTACCTAATGTCTCTTATGTTATTGAATGTATTTGTTTTAGAGAAATTTCTGTGATTTTTTGAACTTGTCAACTTTTTATAATATTTTAGTCAACATTCTCTTTATTCTCAGTAAGTACAGGTCGCTCTCCTCCCTAAAAAAGACAAACTATTTTTGTGGTTGATTGTTTTAACAGAAGGTTTTCTTGCTTTTCGTACTACGAGTTTTCATACAAAATTTTCTGATTTTTTTTTGCATAATTTCCTATTTTCGCTGTTGTTTTTGTTTCTTTTGTAAATTGTAACACTATTTAACAATCTAACTGAAAAAAATTTACAAGACTTAAAACTGAACATCTTTTTGTTTTCATAACAAATTTTTTGAAGGGCTGCGACACCGTTCTCTTGCAGAAATTGGTAGAGTTTTTAGTTTTTGCCCTTTATTTATTGTTAATTTTTGTCATATGACAAATATTGTGTAATTAAAGGTCTCAGTGGCCAAGTATATATAAACAAATGAACTTAATAACATATACCGGTAAACAGCTAATGGTTGTTTTGACTTTCGAATAAAATTTCTAAAAAAAAAGTAATAGTATTCTTCAACTTATCCCTTTTTGTTCTGGTTTGCGTTTTTTTCATTTTATACAATGTTGTATCATTTTCGTAATTTAGCCTCATTATTTAGAGCTCTTTTTAATGTTTTGTTGAATCAAACAGTAATTTTTCTGTTGTTTAAATGTTTCAAATGATGTCTTAAGGGCTTAGACAATTTATTTTAGAAGAATTTTAGATACTTTTCAGTTTTTGTGGTTCTTTTTGTTGTCATTTTGTGATAGTCGTTTTACAAAAAGACGTTATGGTGGTCAAAGGAGACGCAAATTAAGATGTCATATTCTCGCAGTTAATAACTTATAAGTTTAATGGCTTCAAAACTGTGGTTTCGTAAAATTGTTTGTGAAAATTATTAGTTCGGCTTGTATTTAATGTTTTTTTTATAGTCTTATGATTTAGTCTCTTTTAACAGTCGCAATTAATTTTCCGAGTAATTGCAAGACAAACTGTCTACTCTTTTAGTCGAAAGATTTTGATGACTATGAATTTTGAAAATATTTGTTTTTAATAGAAAAAAGATTGATTTTTGAGATCTGCCAATTTTATTTCTGTTAAATTGTAGCTAAGCATCTCTATATACAGTTCACATCATTTATCTAAAAAAACAATTTTCTTTTCATAAGAGTTTTATTTTCCTCAAATGGTCTTTCCTTTTAGTCGAAAGATTTTGATGACTATGAATTTTGAAAATATTTGTTTTTAATAAAAAATGATTGATTTTTGAGATCTGCCAATTTTATTTCTGTTAAATTGTAGCTAAGCATCTCTATATACAATTCACATCATTTATCTAAAAAAAATAATTTGCTTTTCATAGGGGTTTTATTTTCCTCAAATGGTCTTTCCTCTTGGAACAACCAGTTTTCAAAAAACCAATTTTCGTGATTTATGCATATTTGCCCCTTTTTTGTAGGTTCTTGTTCTCTTTTCGCAGTATCACAATAATGGGCGTCAATCGATTTTCAAATCTTGTTGCCTTAAAAATGGCAAAGAAAGATTTTTATTGTTTTTAGTGATCAGCTTAATATTTAATTGATGGGGGGACAACGTTTTCGTGCATAATTTTTCGTGCAAAATTTTAGTTTTTGCATGTCCTTGTCGTTTTTTTGTAGTCGCATGACATATCCTTGATAATGAAAGGCCTCAGTCGCTCTCTATTGAGGTAAAAAAGACTATCGCAATGATTTCATTTGATGCGTAATGTTTCTAATCAGTTCGAATTTAATTCTTTTTTTTAAAAAAAACAATGTTTTAATAAAGTTTGCCCCTTTTGCTTATTTCTATTCGACTTGTTGTCAAGCTGCATTGAGGAAAAGTCCCATATTCTGTTCCAAAAAACTGCCGGTTAATCTTCCAAGTATAAGTTTTATCTGATGCCATTTTGATTTGGTTATTAGTGGTTTTCAAAAAAGGGACAAGGAATTTTGGTCGTAATTAATATTTGTAACTATTTGATTTTTATTGCCCAAGTCTCATAAACCCTCTAGAGTAGATTGTTTCATTCTTTTAGTAGTTTGTTGAACGGTATGTTGATATGTTAATTTTTTTTATCTCTTCCTCATTTGGTAGACAATTAAATGAAAAATGTAGATGAGCGGGGTCGGAACTTAATGTGCGAACGCACATTACCTAGCCTCCTTGTTGAATATAAGTAACCAGATAATTGTTTGATAATTTTAGCGACACCCGCCACATAATCTCAGATGCCCTTGATGAATTCCTGAACGTGTGCAACAGTTCCATCAACTTCTTCCTTTATTGCTTCAGCAATTCCAAGTTCAAACTAGAAGTCAAATCCATAGTACAGAAATGGAAAGAGAACTTGAGAAAAATTTGTTGTTGTTGCTGCAGAAAAAATGAAGTGGAACCATTACCAGGAATAGAGCAACAAGACGAGGAAAATGATGCGCAGCAAGATATTTCAGAGTTTTGATATTAGACTCATTGTAAATTTCAATTTTAACACTAAATTTGCATCCCCACTCCAGTACATTACATAGGTATCAATGGGATCAAGAAAACAATCCCAATTGTATACATATACGTTATCAATGATATACCACTTGGTAGTGTATATTAATTCTTTTTTAATTAATTAATTAAATCAAATTACAATGATGACATTATGTGCTAATATCTAACATGGTACGTAGGACGTTTAATTGAGCAAGCCCAGCAAATCAAACACTTTTAAGGTGTCAGGACAATTTACTCAACTCCATTTTACCCAATGCCATTATACCCAATGCTATTTTACCCAATGCCATTTTACCCAATGCCAACTTACCCAATTTACCCTATTGCTAACTTTACCAGAACCACTATTTAGCCGACTATATAATTAAATCGCCCGTGGGACATGATATGAAACTATCACAATTAACCGAACATGGGATTGTATTGTCCGCAGAAAAATTTTAAATCATCCTTGTAATAGCGACTGCTAATTTGCAATCGGATTATTGAACGAAAACATCAAAGAGCATTGGGTAAGTTGGTATTGGGTAAGATTGCATTGTGTACATTTCTTACCCAGTAAATAAACGTTTCAAGTAATTTTTGTTTGCCTAAATTTTTTTAAGTTAATGGTAGGTCAATCCAGCTCTCGATGACGAACAACGTGAATGCCTGTTGGAGTTTTCTCCTTTGAAGGAATGATTCATTAAAACATTTTTTTCTCATTGACTCTGGCATGAGCTACGTTGGGACTGGCTGACCCAATTCAAAGAACAAAGAAGGCAGAAACCCTTGATTAATTTTCCAAAACTAAAATATACCTGTTTCATCCCAAAAAAAATCTAAATTGAGTGTGATACATTTAATTTTATATCCCTCGCAGATTTAGGGATCTCTTAATTGCGTTTCAAGCGAAATCAAAGACTAATTTTTCTATTGAATGAAACAGACGAATTTCTATAGAAGAACAGCTGATTAATGTAGATAACCAAATGCCAGTGGATTTTGAACTTTCGGAATTTCTTTAGAAATGTTTCTCGGATTGTATCTAATGTCCTAAATCCTTCAGCAGTTTTCTACTTTTCTTCTATTGGAGGTATAATATCACTGCGAAATTCCAATCATTGTCAATTTTGATAATAACGTGTTTAATTTCTTTTCGTCAACTTCTGATTTTTCACTGGTTCCGTTTCTAACCTTTTTCCTGAATAAATGATTTCCATTTTCCTTGAAATTATACTTGACTCGTGTTCTTAACAAAAATATATCAGATTACTTACAATCAATCAGTCGTTAAAAGAATCAATTTATAAGGACAAAATTTAATATGAAGCCTTCATGAAACACTTGTTCTGGCGAAAAAATTTTGCAATGAAATAAAAAAATAATATAACATAAAAGAGTCTTCAACTGGTTTAAAGTAGCCATTTGAACTTAGAAAACAACTTTAAAACTCAATAGAAAACAATTTAGAAAACAACTTAGAACTCAATAATATCAATTAACGAGGGTTCAAATCAATATTTTGAACACTTCAGGTCTGAACAACATCCAAAATTGAAACTGTTTAATTTGGCATTATATTTTTTATTTTCGAAATTGTTTCTCATACTGTTATCCCTGCTGACCCATTGTATTGTTTAACATGATGGCAATCATCCCACTTTCTGTTGCATTGGTTAAATTTTGAGCATCTTCTTCCATTTTACGATATTTCAGTGCAGATCAAACTAGAAATAACCGTCGGAATAATATGCAATCCACATTTCCGTTCTGTTTTTGCGAAAGGCTCATTTGTTCATTCGAGTTCTCCATCCTATTCAAACAATATTTTCATGAGTTAGGTCAACAGTTTTATACAAAACGTCACTTCTAAAGTCGCACAACGGTGCGTGTTTAAAGCTGTTAAAATTGTTTATCATAAAGGAAACAAACTACGTCTAATGTTCTATGAGATGGGAAACCATAACTGACGCAAGAATCCCAACAAAAATTTTTCTTGCGGATACTCCTGCTCAGTTCATTTTAAGGTCTCTCAAATAAAAAAAATATCGCTCTATTATAAGATACAAAAATTTTATGTTCATGAGCAGCAAATTGATATCAATCAATTTCCGGTTTCCCTATAAAGTTTGTTTCAACTCGCTTCTTAAGCCATTCGATGCCATACTGTTTGTGCGGTCAATGACGATTCTTCGAAAATTAATGTAAGTCTTGTACTAATTTTATTAATTTTGTTCTCTCTCTCAATGAAAACATTTATTAAAGCACGTTTTTTTAAAAATTTGGTTTCCTGAGTATCATCCGAGCATGGGAACAGTTGTTCACTACAACCGGTCTCCATTTCTGGACAGGTCTAGATCGTGGTCATCTGTTTTGTTAACAGAATATTTGACACGATATATTATTGAAAACAATGTTTTAGTTAAAACAATCAGTTTATGAAGACAAAATCTAACCTGAAGACCTCATGAAACACTGCATTGTGGCAGCAAAAGGTTGCAATTGAAAAAAAAACAATTTAACACAAAAGAGTCCTTGATTCTTTTACCTAACCAGTTGAACTTTTAAAGCAGCCTTGGAACTGAATTGTAGTTAACTTAGAAAACGACATAGAACTCAGTATCAACAAATTACCCACGTTGAAGTCAGAACATGAACACTTAAGGTCTGAACAACATCAAATATTGAAATGGTTTTTTGGCATTTTTATTCAATTCTTCAAAAGTTTCCCATACTTTAATCCCTGCTGACCAATTGTATTATTTAACATGATAGCAACCATTCTAAACTCTATTCTTTTCATCATGATCTTCAATCATTGCTTTCTATGCTTAAATTTTGGATATCGAAATTTTAAGTTTCTTTCTTCGATTATTTCTATTTTGACCTTCACCGAACAATCGAAGAAAGAAACAACTGAAAATTACGATATCCAAAATTTAAGCATAGAAAGCAACGATTGAAGATCATGATGAAGAGAATAGAGTTTAGGATGGTTGCTATCATGTTAAAAAATACAATTGGTCAGCAGGGATTACAGTATGGGAAACTATTTTGAAGAATAGAATAAAAATGCCAAAAAACCATTTCAATATTGGATGTTGTTCAGACCTTAAGTGTTCATGTTCTGACTTCAACGTGGGAAATGTTACTACTGAATTCTATGTCGTTTTCTAAGTTAACTACAATTCAGTTCCAAGGCTGCTTTAAAGGTTCAACTGGTTAGGTAAAAAAATCAAGGACTCTTTTGTGTTAAATTGTTTTTTTTTTCAATTGCAAACTTTTGCTGCCACAATGCAGTGTTTCATGAGGTCTTCAGGTTAGATTTTGTCTTCATAAACTGATTGTTTTAACTAAAACATTGTTTTCAATAATATATCGTGTCAAATATTCTGTTAACAAAACAGATGACCACGATCTAGACCTGTCCAGAAATGGAGACCGGTTGTAGTGAACAACTGTTCCCATGCTCGGATGATACTCAGGAAACAAAATTTTTAAAAAAACGTGCTTTAATAAATGTTTTCATTGAGAGAGAGAACAAAATTAATAAAATTAGTACAAGACTTACATTAATTTTCGAAGAATCGTCATTGACCGCACAAATAATATGGCATCGAATGGGTTAAGAAGCGAGTTGAAACAAACTTTAAAGGGAAACCGGAAATTGATTGATATCAATTTGCTGCTCATGAACATAAAATTTTGGTATCTTATAATAGAGCGATATTTTTATTATTTGAGTGACCTTAAAATGAACTGAGCAGGAGTATCCGCAAGAAAAATTTTTGTTGGGATTCTTGCGTCAGTTATGCTTTCCCATCTCATAGAACATTAGACGTAGTTTGTTTCCTTTATGATAAACAATTTTAACAGTTATGGTTCAACCTTCACCGAACAGACATCTCTGGAAGCTGCAATCCACACTTACTTTGTATTTTTTGAATGCTTTATTTGTTAATTCCAGTGCCCCATGTTTTCAAATTATTTGTCCGTGACTCAGGTCTTAAATTTTATAAAAAAATGTTCCGTCTAAAGCGCGTATTTAAAACTATTTAAGGTCAGCTGCTCAGCTCATTTTAAGGTCCCAAACAATAGTTAGCGCTTTAATATAAGAAACCAAAACATTTATTTCATGAGAAGCAAATTGATCTTAATCGTTTTCCTAGTTCTTTGTTGACTTTTTTTCAGGTGGCTTACAAATCCAATCGATTGCACTAATTTAATTCTTTTTTGTCGGTTTCCTTATATTTTCAAAACACGTTTTTTAAAAATGTTTCTTGGGTTTTATCCGATCATGGGAATAATTGTTCATTACAAGCGGTCTACTGTTTTGTACATGTCTAGAATGTGGCCGTCTGGTTCTTACACCAAAACTTCGGCACGACATCATTTTGGAAACAATGTTTTAGTATTAAAAAAAAATTTTCTGAAGACAAAATTTAATATGAAGACTTCATGAAACTGCGTTGTGGCGACACAATTCTGCAACAGAAGAAAAAACAATTTAAAACAAACGAATCCCAAACCTTCTTGCAGCTCCGCCTGCTCAGCTTATTTTAGGGTCACCTAAACAATAATTAGCGCTCTAATATAACGTACCAAAATTTACTGTTCATGAGCAGAGTGATTTCAATTGTTTCCCAAGTTCTCTATTGAGTTTATTCCAAGTGGCTTCCAAATCCATTCGATGCCATGTTGCTTGTGCGGTCAAGAACAATTCATCGACGGGTAATTTATGACTTTTTCAAAATCTTTTTTGTTCTCTCTTTTTCTTTTTTAAATTTGTTTCTTGAGTTTTATCCGAGCATGAGAAAACCAATAACCATTTTTTGGTACTACATCGCTTGTAAAGAAACTGAATTTTAGTAAAATTCATGTCATGGAAAATACGTTATCTAATTTACATCAGGAAGACGGAGAGCAACGGTTAATTGTCCTAACAAAGATTTTTGTTGTATTCATTAAATCATATTGAAAATCGTTATTTTCAAATTCCAATGTTCAAAAATAGGAAAAAAGTTCAAAACGAATAGGACTCTTTCTGGCTCTGCGTAACCTTAAAGTACACATTTGACAGACAGAAAGCCGGCTGGCAATACATATACCCCTATTTTTGAAAAACGGTAGAGCAAGTGAAATCACCAACCCATACAAAAAACTCAAAACTTTCAAAAAAGAGTAAATCCGAATTCTACAGGAAATTGCGTTCAAAATTCGTTTTTTTTGATAATCTGAGGCGTGGAAGCTATGAAGCCCAACAGGTATAAGTTGGAAATATACAGCCATCAAGTGGAAAAAACTGAAGCAGAAAAATGTACATTTGTTGAGAATAAACGATATTAAAATTAGAAAAACAGTCTAATTTCTTTTGTAACCAAGTGACATGGTTTCTTTCAAATAAGTAACTGAGGTATGAAGCCAAAAACTATCGCTAAGTATCTTTAAAGTAGCGCCAGATTACTGTGTTGAAACAAAAGTCCTCTATTTCGTGAGGTGCTTTTATGTTCAATCTTATTCCGAGTTCTCTATTGAGTTTTTTCCAATTGCCATTCCAAATCCACTCGATGCCATGTTGTTTGTGTGGTCAATGAAAATTCTTCGACTGGTAATTTAAGACTTGTACTAATTTTAATTTTTTGTTCTTTTATTGAAATCTTTTGAAAACACGCTTTTTAAAATTTGTTTCATGAGTTTTAGCCGAATATGGGGAAGCTGTTCATTACAAGCGTTCTCCTTTTTTTTCTACAGGTCTAGAACGTGGCCTCTCTATACAGAATATTCGACAAGATATTTTGTTGGAATTTAAGATTTTGTTAAATAGAATTGTGGCGACAATAATTTGCAATTGAAAGAAGACCAATATAACGCAATAGAGAACTTGAATGCTTTTAAGCAACCATTTGAATATAGAAACAATTTAGAACTCAATAGTAATAATTAAACAGCGTTGAAATCAGCAATAGGAACATTTAAGGTCTGAACAACCTGCAACATTTGAACGGTTTATTTTGGCACGTTTTTTATATTTATAAATTGTTTCTCATACTGTACTCCCTGCTGACCAATTGTTTTGTTTAACATGATGGCAATTATCCGGTATTTATTGTATGGGTTAAATTTTGAACATTAAAATTTTATCTTGCTTTTCACGAATTTTCAGTGATGATCATAATAGAAATAAACACCTGTAGAAGTTGCAATCCACATTTCCGCTGTAATCATATTTGAATCCCTCATTTGATAGTTCGCACGCCGATGGGTGTTTAAAGCAGTTAAAAGTGTTTATAATAAAGAGAAAAAACTACGTCTAATTTTCTATTAGATGGGAAACCATAACCCACGCAACCATCTCAACAAAAAATTCTGGCGGCTCCGCCTGCCCAGCTCTTTAAGTTCACCAAAAATAAAATTAGCGCTTTAAAATAAGATATCAAAAAATCGACTCTCTGAGACGCACGGCTATGGACACAACAAAAAGAAACAATGAACACAACCATTTGACAGGGCGGGTTTCTTTTGTAGCTCGATTCTTCCAATTTTAAGGTTGATTGTAAACTTTAGCGGGGCAACAACTTCACTGCAGCGCGCTTCAAAAACTGCTATGGCAGCTTATTGTAGTCCACTACCACCAATTAAATTGCAATTTTCATAAGGGTCATTTTTGCATGTAAAAAGGCACACGACAATACTAGTCAGCTTTATTTGAGAGTAATTAAAAACAATACTCTCCTTCTAATTGAAAAAGTAACACAAAAACAGTAGAGTGCTATAGAGCCGTGTGTAGCTACCTCTTCACAGCTAAAACAAACTAATATTTTATTTGCATAGTTCGCTGCTATTAACATCTGTATTTCGTGCACGGCATTTCGTCCAACCGTTAATTTTTTTACGACTATTTTGATTGTGTATTTAAAAATCATTTTTAAACTTCTCTTTTTTCAAATTCCAATGTTCAAAAACCAGGGCGAAAAAATTTATTATTGCGCTGCGAAAGATAAAAGCACAAATTTGACTGACAAAGCACCTGCTGGCAATACATTTACTCTTATTGTTTGGCAGTGAAATAAAATTGTTAAAAATGGTAATTTAGTTAAAATAGTAGTGGAACTACATTAGAAAATCATTAGAGTTATTCACCCTTACGAAAAACAACAACTTTCAAAATCTTAAAATCCGTATTATTCAGAAAAAAATTGCGTTCAAAATTCAAATTCTTAATGAAAATTTGAGGCGTGAAAGCCACGAAGTCCAATAGGTGTAAATTGAAACCATCCTGCCGTCAAATGAAAAAACTGAAACAGAAAAACGCACATTTGAAGAACGGAATGTGGGTCTGACTGTTCTCTTTCACTATCAACGAACAAAACGAGAACAGAGAAAATGCTCCAATTCAACTTTAAGTTTTTAGCACCCAAAATCGATCACCCACTTTGAAAATCTGTCTGGTATCTTATCACCTGGGAATTGGTTTATCGACTCAGCTGTGGGTTGTTGTGTTGGGGCTGTACTGCTATCGGGTGGAGAAACTTTATTAGTCAAAAGTCGCAGTTTCCCCAGTGAGATAATTCTATGTTTTCAGTTATATAGTCTGCTAAAACGGGAGAAAAGAGTGCATAGCTTTTTTTGGGTTTCTGAACAAACTTTTCAGCATGCCCGAAAATGAAGTACAATATGAAAAAGTTTTGGTACTTGAAATTTCACCTCAAATATCAAATACTTGTTCTGAAGCTGAGCTAAAAAGTAATCCAGGCAATGGTCTAACACAGAAGATTGCTAACCATAGCATGGAAAACAACTTTCATTTTTCACCTGGCTCTGTGCAATTTTTCCAGACACCGCTGACAAGCCATTTAAGATTCTGTTACTGGAACACCTTTCGGAAGAGTCAAAAGTTAGATACAATTGTTGGGTCCCTGATTACGATTCATGTTTTAACTCAAAATCAATATGGGCATACTGCTTCTTCAAAAACCGTTGACTAAACTGAAAATAATATCTAAGGAACTAGCAGACCAAGCGGACGATCTCTTAACTAACGTAAAGGGCCCGCTATATGCAAGCGAGGGGTCAGCTAGTTTGAATTCCGAAAAAATTAACCTCAACAGTAAACTTCTACATTTGAAGACGCTACTGCAGAACACAGTCCCAACTATCCGCTATGATCCTATCAATGTGCGGTACAAATGTTAAGAGCCCTTCTCTCACGTCATGACTGAGCGCATTGATGATCCCGGTAGAGAACTCAATTGAACAAAATTGTTTGGTTTTCCGAAATGCATCTTTCGTATTATTAACAGATTAGAGCAAAAACACAGGTGAAATAACAACAAAAAATTCCAAAAATCTGGAAACAAACCGTTGGAACAGTGGTGACTTCGTAGGGCTATGGAATCAAAGTTTTGAGATCATCAAAAGTGCAAAAACTTTGCGTTTGCAGGGCCAAAAAGTCAGAGCGGCGAAAGCTTTGGCTTCAGCAGGTTTTGCGCAGATCAACAAGGCAACTTTTGATGCTCTGAAAAAATTATACTCAACCGAAATAAACTAAGTGAAGTTCCCAACTTTTCACCACAAGCTCATAAATTCAGTAAAGAAAATGCTTTGAAACAGCTGACCTCATTTTCCAAGTTTACAGCACTAGGTATACCGAAAGTGTATTTCGGACATCTTTTGCATGTTGCGCGTGTACCGCATCAGATCAATCACCAAATGCCCTGAGAGTTTTGTCTAAGCTATTAAACAAGGGTTGCCGCTGGGAAATTCCCAGAATTGTCTCACAACATCTATGCAGTGCATCGCTATCATCTTTTTTGAAAAAGAGAAGTAATATTCGCCTTATTCAGGAAAGTCTTTAGGAGGTTATTAGCTAAATGCTTAACGAAAGAAGCAAGTTGACAAGCAATATCAAGTACTTTCAATTGAGTTTTTATGTGAAGGAGAGAGCGGATGCAATAATACATTCATTTAAGCTGTCGTTTGGAGAAATATTCACCTCGTCAAGTTCCTCAGGTGTTTTGCAGATTGATTTTTTTAAGGAATTCTATTCTATAAAACGCGGCAAAATGCTAAAAAGAAGTTGCTAATTTGGTGCCTGGCATTACCGCTAAAAGTAATTTTGTTTACTCTTAACACAGCCGGTTGTTTTATGAGAAAAATGTTACTAGCAGTGAAAGCGCGATCTGGCTCAGAGGACCATCTAAGCAGATCCGGGAACATTCTATACAAGATCGGACAAGATTGGGCAGATCTGATAAAAAGAATAAAATGGAATGATATTTCAGGTCTTGAGGTCCTTAGATCTGCAACAGCATACGCAGAGTTTGTCTGCATGAAACTTAACGAAAAGATAAATTCAATAGATGTACTACTTGAGAAATTGGACTACCCTGATGACCCTCAATGCGTCTTAGGTATCTTACGCCGCTGCAATGAGGCCCCCAAAATGACATGTTCCCTTCGATGCCAAAAGCCCACCAATTCAGCTATTAAGCCATTTAAGATACTTGAGGCCCAACAGCGCGAAAAACTTCAGAGCATCCTTGGTACTGTGCTTCTAGAAGAACCTTGGACTCAACCTATCAGGTTTGGGTGTTGGTCAATGCAAAGATCAGTATGAAGCGTCATACGTTGTTTCTGTTTCGTCCTCCGAATAACCTTTTTCGACAGAAGGCGGCCGAATTCCAAAAAATGCAATGTCTACCAGGAAATTTACACCAGTTTATCACCAATAAATGTTTTAAATTTTTCGCAAAAGACGATACAGGAAGTTCTTCACAACGAAAAATTTCAAGGTCTGGAAAACAGTTTAGCTTCTTTAAAAATATCCGTTCGACTTCTGTCATTGTCTGTTCAACATGCTGGGGGAGAGTTGGCAGCTCCCCCATTCCAACACTGGGTATTTGTATAACAGCTGAAATCAGAGTTAGCTCAAAATAAAGGTTGGGTGTTACTCTGTACAACGCAGAAAGAAAATTTTTGTTCTGTAGAGCATTTCTTGACATCTATGGTTTACACGCAATTGCGTGTGATGGGCAAGGAGACGCAATTACCAGACAGGACCGAATTCGAGACAAAATGGTGTCTGCTTGCTCATCTGCAAACCTCTCACTAGTAGTTGAAAAAGTAGAATCCTTTACTTGAAAGTCAATCACGCCCCGTGAACATTTTTGTCCCCACCACCTGGAAAGCAGTCAAACCAGCAGCATTTGATGTACTGTTACTTCGTATTTTCTCAATGCGGCTACAAAGGCAGGGTACGCCTTTGAAGCGGCAGATGAACAGAAATTTTGCCTGCAAGGCCATAAATGCGCACTAGTGTGGATCACATTTGTTCCTCTTGCACTCAAATTCCCTGGTTGAATGAATATTGGTAACTTTAAAAACACTCAAGCGTTTGGCCGTTTTAATTGACAGGCGCAGGGCTTGTCTGTTGTGTTTAGTAAACTTATACAATCCTCATCAATCACCGCTATTCAGGGATCAGGAACTATGCGCTTAGCAAGAGCCCTCTAGATTACTGTTTTACAGTACTTTCTCACCCAACCAGAGAGCAGATTGCTCGAATCATTGTAATTTCATTAGTGGGATTTGAAAACTTTAATTTTTTCTCCCCCAATGAGCGCAGAGAGCAGATTGCTCGGATCATTTTAACTTCGTTAGTGGGGTTTGAAAATTTTTCTCCCCCAATGAGCGGGGAGTTGAATAGCTGAAGACTGAAGTACAATATAACGGATGGAAATAGGAATGAGCTCAACCGTAGGTAATTTCAATATACAACAGCAATGGGTCGTCTCAAAAGTCTTTAAGTGCCCGCTAACGAATTGTTTGTTGTTCATCTGTGTGACCCTAGTTTTGATGACCAAGCTGATTTAAATTATTGTTAACCTTAAGAAAGACCAGTCCTCCATTTTTCAAATTGCCGGTTATTAACTTCGTTCGCAACATTTGTCTGATTTTTACCGATGACCTGGATCTCAGAAGTCCTATTAGACCCAGTGGTGTCTTCGAGCTTTAAGCATCTCAGTGCCATTTGCTCTCAGCCCCGAATTCGAAACTGAATTGCGTCAATTTCGGGAAAGAGCCGGTGCAGAGAAAATAGCGTTTCTCTATTTCGACTGTTTTCACGCTTCAACAGCTCAAATTGATCGGAAGTCTCAGCATGCTCTTCCAAAACGCACAGAGTCCTTTCAAAAGTACTGAAAAATTTCAATCGTAACAGCAAAACAAAACATATTAGCTGATCTCAAATAACCTTCATTTAGAGTGACACACACCCATTTGACCTTATCTCTTTGAATTAAAGTAAATAAAAGTCAATTTCAAAGTGAGGAAGTCATTTTTGAGAGTGAGGTAAGTCAAGTGTGACCAAAAATTTAATTACGCGCATGAACAAAAAACTCGCTCCACTAAGAGCGAAAAATGACGTCACACATGCAATTCAGTTGAAATTGCATGAACGAATGAACAAAAAGTTGCTGTGACGTCATATGGTCGTAACAAAAATCATGACGACGAAATAAAAAAAACATAGCAGGACAAGTCCTGACGTACAATTCAAAGAATTTTCATTGACTAAACAGAAAACTAGACCTAGAACGGACTATGAATGGATTGGGAAAACCATTTAGAAAAAAATCCGATCCAATAAATCGAAAAAAAAACAGTAAAAATCAAAGTGAAATTGCCGCATGTGAACAAAAAACCACTAACGAGAAAGCGAATTTTTGTTCAAACACCCTTTTCTCACTCTACTTTAAATTTAGAGCAAAAAATTTCACGCCGCAAAACCACTCGCTTTTTCGCTCCACTTCCTGTTTCGGCGTGACCAAAATCAATACTCCAATTTGACTTCAGAAATCATGAAAATGTGTGAACAGATCTTAAATAAAAACAAAACTTAGCCGGAAGAATTCCGGAAACGACTCGAAGTAGAAATCTGACTATTCTCACTAATCAGATGCATCACCAGCATATTATCAATCGACAGACAGTGTAAGCAATTCACAAAGAAAAGACTGGAGAACTGGAAACTTGACAAAGGACCAAATCAAAAAATAATATTCTCTAAAAATCCAAACAAAATTCTCTACAAAAAGATAACATGCAGCTTCCCATCCATAACTCATAGAAATCAATTATTTATATATTTGGCTAGATCAATCGCCCACCTAGTAATTGCAGAGAAACGTTATACAACAAACTATAAAAAAGACTAAGAAAAACTCTTTAACGAATTAGAGATTTGTATAATTTGTTTAAATGAAAACTGCCCTGCTAAGCCTTCAAGTGCAAATTCATAGCATCGACACCTACAAAAATGCTCTTTATTGAGAAAAAGTTACCAACAAAAACATTAAATTGGAAGAAATAGGCAATAAACTTAGAAAAAAGACAAAAAGTGGCCAAGATTTGCTCTGATTAACTCGATTTTCTCTAACAAAAACAACTCTAAACTAATATCAATCAAAATGAGAGACAACAAAAAGAACTACAACAACTGACTTCCACTAGAAAACTCGCCAAATGCTATCAAAGGTTGAGGAAGAACAGAAACGACATTTAAAACCAAATTGAACAAATAAAAAACGAGAAAAAGTAAGGTATTTTTTAAATTTTACAAGAAAAAATAAAGCCAAATAAAGTTACATTGAGCAAATAGAGCAATGAAATGCTCGGGAGAAATTGGGCAAGTCATAGCAAGCTAAAAAAATTGTCTACCATTGAAAAAAAAACGAAAAAAGCCAAAAATTTAAAAAAGTGGTTAAAAATTCCTAATTTTTCTGCCATTTTTCTTCAGAAAAAATGTTTTATAACAAGGAAACTGTAATGAATTTGTATCCCCGATGATACCTGAATAACGAGCTTCTATGCAAATTGCACTTAAAGCAGTAAAACAAAACAAAAGGCCAAAATACAATAAATTTCGTCGAAAAATCAGCAAAAACCTCCAAATTTGCATAAAACTCAAATTAACTAGTTGAAACCTTCAATTCCTATCAGAACGAGCCCAAATCCAATACATTATCATAATCAAACCTCACAAACAAGAAAAATTGCAAAAAAACTGCTTTTAAAAGCCGCACGTGAACAAAAAAATTTCGCTCGCTCAGAGAAAATTTTTTCACACATCAATTTCTCGCTCTCTCAAAAACAGCGGTATGAACAAAAAACCACTCTCTTTTCGCTCCGCTCTTCACTTTTGTTCAGCAACCAAATTTTTTCACGCGTTTCATTTCCCGCTTCAAAATTCACTCCAATAAAATTGATTAAAAAAAACATAGCAGGACAAGTCCTGACGTACAATTCAAAGAATTTTCATTGACTAAACAGAAAAACTAGACCGAGAATGGACTATGAGTGAATTGAGAAAACCATTTTAAAAAAATCAGATAAAAAAATAAGAAAAAAAAATCAATGTCAAAATGCCGCATGTGAACAAAAAAACCACTAGCGAGAAATGAAAATTTAATTCAAAAAAACTAGGCATAGAATGAGCAGTGAATGGATTGGGAAAACCATTTAGAAAAAAATCCGATCCAAAAAATCGAAAAAACAGTAAAAATCAGAGTGAAATTGCCGCATGTGAACAAAAAACCACTACCGAGAAACCGAATTTTCGTTCAAACACCATTTTCGCACTCTACTTTAAAATTAGAGCGAAAAAAAATTCACGCCGCAAAACCACTCGCTTTTTCGCTCCATTTCCTGTTTCGGCGTGAACAAAATCACTACTCCAATTTGACTTCAAAAATCACGAAAATGTGTGAACAGATCTTAAAAAAAGAGCGCCCCAATACAATTCAAATTCTTTGAATTGTAAAAATTCTTTGAATTGTAAAAAAAAACAAGAGAAGGCCAATAATAGCCCCAGCTATCGCTGTGCGGCTATTAAACAAATAACTCGAAAAGCAACTATAATCTCAGTAAAAGTATTTGTGTATTTAAAAGTATTTAATAGCCAGATTCCTTTTTTTAGATCGGATAACTTCACTTATTCTATGAAAAAACATTCACTTATCTTTGAATGCTCTACCTTAAGGTGTGCACCTATGATGCGCTATCTGACGCATCGCTTACCTGTGAGCATCAAAACATTCACTGTTTTTACTAAAACCAATTAAATAGCTCTCTCAAAAGCGAGAGAAAAACAATCTTTTTACCTCATAATTGCCCTGTTTTTACTATATGGATCCCAGAGCTATAAAAAGCAACACAAACAGTTTGAAGCTGAATTTTCTGTTCGTCATACTAGAATTACTAAGGATTGCATTTAACAATACCTTCAATTCATAATACATGAGCACAAGCGCCAATGTACAAATTTACAAAGGAACAAGAATTTCTATTAACATTTACAATATTTAACAACTGTTTCAATCTTATTACATCAATAGCTGTTTACTACCATGTAGCTCGTAAATAAGCTGAGTTTTGGGTTTGTATTTTCTAAATGGTCCTAGCAACCACAACAGCACATTGCCAGTTCCAAACAGATCAGATAGTGAACTCCCTACACTCTTTTTCCTGGGGAGGTTCTTGAAATAGTCAGGGTCAACTACATTTTGGAACCGTGTTGTCCCAGTTCGCGCGTACAGCATTCGGAAGCAGCAAAACTTGGTTATGGTACCACAGAAATAGCCTGAAACATGCTATATTTTTTACGTCCGAAAGGAAAGCAAAACTCATAATTTTAGCACCAATTTCAACTGGTGGAAACAAAATGAATATTAATGAATACTAAAAGAAGTTACAAAAAGTCATCGCTACAAGCTTTGTTCTGGATACTCGAGTTTCCATAACACTACAAAATATTTAATGTACTCCGGGGAGTCTTTGTTTACGTGCTTGAGATTCGTTAAAGCGTGTTGTGGTTTTTTCTGCCCTCACCCCTCCTCCTCTGATCCTTGATGAGTGCATAGTAAGCATTCGTTCTATATTACACAATGATTTGATATACAAAGACAAGCATTTTGTAACTGGGGGCGATTACGTATGGGGGGTATATGAATACATCTGTCTCGTTAAGTTCCTCACCTACTACTGGCATTTGTATAAAAATAATGAGAAGTTCGTGTCTAAGGAAGAAGGAGTTCTGTGTGTCCACTGCAGTGTGGGGGATAGTGTGAACCCAGTCGTTAAGAAGGTAGGTGAAACATGTCACCATCATCAATACTGTTAGAACAGTCGAGTAGAATATTAATAGGAAAAAGAGCCACTTGTTGTCTTCGCCCACACAGTTGTTGATCCACCAGCAGTGATGATCAAATTGACGCACACCTACAACTTCTGCAATAGAAGCTCACTAGAAATAGAGTCTTAATATTTACAAAATACAACAAAACCGCCCTCGTCCTTAACACCATGAACTTATGTCTCCTCAACAGTTTCGGTAAATCGTATACTTAGCGACTAATTAGGCTCTGAGAGCATATAATTTGACAACTGCTCAGCTCGGTAGTGCGAAAAATTGCATAAACGACATAATCGGTAGAATACCGGAGACGACTCGAAGGCTTTGGAGAGGTTATTTGTTTTGAGAGGGAGGAGGGTTTCTAGATAAAAAGAAAATTTCTGACCAAAATGATCATTTCACCTTAAAATTACTAGAAGTTCCTAATTACTATACATGCAACTCTAAGCTACTGTCATAAAAGCAGCCGTCAGGGTTCTAAAATAGAAGTCACTGTTTGAAAAAAAGTGCTTTATCTAAAAAAATCTTCGTTAAAAGACTAGCAGGACTAACATAATTGCTATAAAATTTGCATTTAATAATCTCAAGAAAGCACATTGAGAAAACTAAGACATTTCTACCATAAAATATGAAATGCAAAAACTAAACAGCTGTTTTTCGTTCCAGAACGTATTTTAAAATCCTTAATTTAGAACAGTTGAATGAGAACAGTTGAACAGAGAGCAGTTAAATAAAATTACTTGCACTGACTCAACTCATTATTAATGAGCACAGTTGCAATATAATGACTGACAATAACTTAACTTATTGTTTAAATATTAAGGGTTACCAAACGCAGTGGAGCTAAGCACTCATTGGCGTCCGCATGGAAATTATCGTCATTCAAAAATTTTCGCATTCAAAACGTTAGAGAACCACATTTTCTCTGGTCCTGTCAGTTTAGTGGACTAAAAGCAAAAACCGACTACCGTTGGACAAATTACTCTCAGACAGGCGAGGAATTGACTTCAGTTATAGTCCACTTAAGATTAGGGAGGCTAGCCGCACTTGCTGGGGATTCAAGCCCACCAAAACTAGAATGCCCGTAACACCTTGAAGATCTCTTTTGGAACTTACCGGTTACTCCAGTTTTTGAAAAAATATCAATTTAAATTGCTCAGGCGAGCGAAAGAATGTTGTAGAAAAAAGTCACCACTGTCAATCCAAAATTTTGCATAAAAGACGGACAATTTATAATAAACCTGACAATCAATAAGAAATATTAATTGAAGTTAACACCCCATTAAAAAAACTGTTTTAATAACTTTTTAATACAAGAGCCAGATGATCACAGTACTGGTGTTCCAGATATAGCTACAAATTCTTTCTAAGCCAGTTAATTTCCCAAATACACTGTTGCAGCAAAAAAAGATTGGTTGGGTAGAAAACCAAAAACTGTTAAGTAGTAGTAGTAGAAGAATAAAATTTTGAGCACAGTTCAAGGGTTTCCACCCATTACTCAGTCCAGTTTCAGATTGACAATTAGTTTTGTAGTAATGTTACAATTCCCGCATCGGCATTGGAATCTCCATGTGCATGTGTTCGACGGGGAGTAGGCTTGTTCGATGTAATTCCAGTAGAAGCAGTCAGTACGTCTTTTGTCGTATTTGCTCCTCTCAGCTTCCTCAGAACAGGCTTGTACAGTGTCTTGGTCCTTCGGAAGAACTCATTGTTTGTCTTTGTGAGACGGTTTTCGCAAGTGGGAAATCACCTCTCAATCCTTGTCTCGTAAAGGATTAATCGTCGCCATGAGCAAGTAGTTGGTAGTCGAACTTATTGTTGATGATGTCAATGAACACCAGTAAGTCGTGCAACTCCATGTATTGTGATAGAGGAAGTAAGTTGAGTGTATGGAGACTGTTTTTGTAGTCTTCGTTTGAAGAAAGGATCCATTTTGTGGCCTTCTTTATAACATTTTCCAATTGCTCCATGTTCATTTTGCTTGGCATCCAAGCCTTTGCGGCATATGTGAGTATAGGTACTACGTACCCAGTGTACGCGTTTAGTTTCGTCGTCCAGTGAGTTCTCTCACTTAAGTTTCTTTTGATTTGAAAAAGGGCACTCAACCCTTTAGAGCATCTTTTGCTGCAGTTTTCTGTCCAGTTTAGAGAGTCATTCACTATCAGTCCCCAGTCTTTCGGAGATCGTGTAACGGGAAGACAGTGTTTATTTAGGCTAGCTGTGTCATTTTGCTTTCAGGTTCATAATATTTGTCTTGCTGATAACAGAGATTTTATTTTCCTTTAGCCATATAGCCAATGCATCCACTGCACGGTCAAGTCCGCTTTGAGCACTGAAGATGGCTTTGTAATCATCGGCAAAACCGGAACTGTCCGCTTGAGGCATTTTGTTAGGCAAGTCATTAATGGACATTAAAAAAAGCGGCCCTAATATCGAGCCTTGGGGCACACTACTAGTTATTTTCTGCAAAGTCTATTTAAGATTGTGTATTTGAACAAACTTGGTTCTGTCGGTCAAATAGGAGACAATGAGCTTCAGCTTTCTACCGATTCCAAAAAGAGCCAATTTTTTAATCAGAATGTCATGTGGCACAGTGTCAAATACCTTGGCATAGTCAAAATACAGTACACCAAGTTGTTGCTGCGAGTCAGTGTCGTTTAGTTCATACAGTCCATCCCGGAAAGCAAAAAGATGCAGGGTGGCTGAGCGTTTCTTTCTAAATCCATAATGGGTTTTTCGTTATAGAACGTATTTTGAAATAATCAATTTAGAACAGTTGAATGAGACCAGTTGAACAGAGAGCAGTTAAATAAAATTACTTGCACTGACTCAACTCATTATTAATGAGCACAGTTGCAATATAATGACTGACAATAACTTAACTTATTGTTTAAATATTAAGGGTTACCAAACGCAGTGGAGCTAAGCACTCATTGGCGTCCGCATGGAAATTATCGTCATTCAAAAATTTTCGCATTCAAAACGTTAGAGAACCACATTTTCTCTGGTCCTGTCAGTTTAGTGGACTAAAAGCAAAAACCGACTACCGTTGGACAAATTACTCTCAGACAGGCGAGGAATTGACTTCAGTTATAGTCCACTTAAGATTAGGGAGGCTAGCCGCACTTGCTGGGGATTCAAGCCCACCAAAACTAGAATGCCCGTAACACCTTGAAGATCTCTTTTGGAACTTACCGGTTACTCCAGTTTTTGAAAAAATATCAATTTAAATTGCTCAGGCGAGCGAAAGAATGTTGTAGAAAAAAGTCACCACTGTCAATCCAAAATTTTGCATAAAAGACGGACAATTTATAATAAACCTGACAATCAATAAGAAATATTAATTGAAGTTAACACCCCATTAAAAAAACTGTTTTAATAACTTTTTAATACAAGAGCCAGATGATCACAGTACTGGTGTTCCAGATATAGCTACAAATTCTTTCTAGGCCAGTTAATTTCCCAAATACACTGTTGCAGCAAAAAAAGATTGGTTGGGTAGAAAACCAAAAACTGTTAAGTAGTAGTAGTAGTAGTAGTAGTAGAAGAATAAAATTTTGAGCACAGTTCAAGGGTTTCCACCCATTACTCAGTCCAGTTTCAGTTTGACAATTAGTTTTGTAGTAATGTTACAATTCCCGCATCGGCATTGGAATCTCCATGTGCATTTGTTCGACGGGGAGTAGGCTTGTTCGATGTAATTCCAGTAGAAGCAGTCAGTACGTCTTTTGTCGCATTTGCTCCTCTCAGCTTCCTCAGAACATGCTTGTACAGTGTCTTGGTCCTTCGGAAGAACTCATTGTTTGTCTTTGTGAGACGGTTTTCGCAAGTGGGAAATCACCTCTCAATCCTTGTCTCGTAAAGGATTAATCGTCGCCATGAGCAAGTAGTTGGTAGTCGAACTTATTGTTGATGATGTCAATGAACACCAGTAAGTCGTGCAACTCCATGTATTGTGATAGAGGAAGTAAGTTGAGTGTATGGAGACTGTTTTTGTAGTCTTCGTTTGAAGAAAGGATCCATTTTGTGGCCTTCTTTATAACATTTTCCAATTGCTCCATGTTCATTTTGCTTGGCATCCAAGCCTTTGCGGCATATGTGAGTATAGGTACTACGTACCCAGTGTACGCGTTTAGTTTCGTCGTCCAGTGAGTTCTCTCACTTAAGTTTCTTTTGATTTGAAAAAGGGCACTCAACCCTTTAGAGCATCTTTTGCTGCAGTTTTCTGTCCAGTTTAGAGAGTCATTCACTATCAGTCCCAGTCTTTCGGAGATCGTGTAACGGGAAGACATTGTTTATTTAGGCTAGCTGTGTCATTTTGCTTTCAGGTTCATAATATTTGTCTTGTTGATGAGATTTTATTTTCCTTTAGCCATATAGCCAATGCATCCACTGCACGGTCAAGTCCGCTTTGAGCACTGAAGATGGCTTTGTAATCATCGGCATAACCGGAACTGTCCACTTGAGGCATTTTGTTAGGCAAGTCATTAATGGACATTAAGAAAAAAAGCGGCCCTAATATCGAGCCTTGGGGCACACTACTAGTTATTTTCTGCAAAGTCTATTTAAGATTGTGTATTTGAACAAACCTGGTTCTTTCGGTCAAATAGGAGACAATGAGCTTCAGCAGCTTTCTACCGATTCCAAAAAGAGCCAATTTTTTAATCAGAATGTCATGTGGCACAGTGTCAAATACCTTGGCAAAGTCAAAATACAGTACACCAAGTTGTTGCTGCGAGTCAGTGTCGTTTAGTCCATACAGTCCATCCCGGAAAGCTAAAAGTTGCAGGGTGGCTGAGCGTTTCTTTCTAAATCCATACTGGGTTTTTCGTTATAGAACGTATTTTAAAATAATCAATTTAGAACAGTTGAATGAGAACAGTTGAACAGAGAGCAGTTATATAAAATTACTTGCACTGACTCAACTCATTATTAATGAGCACAGTTGCAATATAATGACTGACAATAACTTAACTTATTTAAATTTTAAGGGTTACCAAATGCAGTGGAGCGAAGCACTCATTGGCGTCCGCATGGACATTATCGTCATTCAAAATTTTTTGCATTCAGAACGTTAGAAAACCACATTTTCTGTGGTCCTGTCAGTTTAGCGGACTAAAAGCAAAAACCGACAACCGTTGCACAAATTACTCTCAGACAGGCGAGGAATTGACTTCAGTTATGGGTCACTTAAGATTATGGAGGCCAGCCGCACTTGCTGGGATTTCAAGCCCACCAAAATTTAAAAATGCCCGTAACTCCTTGAAGATCTCTTTTGGACTTTACCGGTTACTCCTGTTTTTGAAAAAATTTCAATTTAAATCGCTCAAGCGAGCGAAAGAATGTTGTGGAAAAAAGTCACCATTGTCAAACCAATATTTTTCATAAAAGACGCACAATTTAAAATAAACCTGACAATCAATAAGAAATATTAATTGAAGTTAACACCCCATTAAAAAAATTGTTTGCATAAATTTTTAATACAGGAGCCAGATGATCACAGTACTGGTTTTCCAGATAGAGCTACAAATTCTTTCTAACTCAGATAAATTCCAAAATACACTATTGCAGCAAAAAAGATTGGTTGGGTAGAAAACCAAACACGGTTTAGTAGTAGAAAAAAATTTTGAGCACAGTTCAAGGGTTTCCATCTATTAGTCAGTCCAGTTTCACAATTAGTTTTGTAATAATGTTACAATTCCCGCCTCAGCATTGGAATCTCCATGTGCATTTGTTCGTCGGAGAGTAGGCTTGTTCGAAGTAGTTTCAGTAGATGTCAGTCAGTACGTCTTTTGTCGCATTTGCTCCTCTCAGCTTCCTCAGAACATGCTTGTACAGTGTCTTGGTCCTTCAGAAGAACTCATTGTTTGTCTTTGTGAGACGGTTTTCGCAAGTGGGAAATCACCTCTCAATCCTCGTCTCGTAAAGGATTAATCGTCGCTATGAGCAAGTAGTTGGTAGTCGAACTTATTGTTGATGATGTTAATGAACATTAGTAAGTCGTGCAACTCCATGTATTGTGATAGAGGAAGTAAGTTGAGTGTACGAAGACGGTTTTTGTAGTCTTCGTTTGAAGAAAGGATCCATTTTGTGGCCTTCATAACATTTTCCAATTGCTCCATGTTCATTTTGCTTGGAATCCAAGCCTTTGAGGCATATGTGAGTATAGGTACTACGTACCCAGTGTACGCGTTTAGTTTCGTCGTCCAGTGAGTTCTCTCACTTAAGTTTCTTTTGATTTGAAAAAGGGCACTCAACCCTCTAGAGCGACTTTTGCTGCAGTTCTTTGTCCAGTTTAGAGAGTCATTCACTATCAGTCCCAAGTCTTTCTGAGATCGTGTAACGGGAAGATATTGTTTATTTAGGCTAGCTGTGTCATTTTGACTTTCAGGTTCATAATATTTGTCTTGCTGATAACAGAGATTTTATTTTCCTTTAGCCATATAGCCAATGCATCCACTGCACTGTCAAGTCCGCTTTGAGCACTGAAGATGGCTTTGTAATCATCGGCATAACCGGAACTGTCCGCTTGAGGCATTTTGCTAGGCAAGTCATTAATGGACATTAAGAAAAAGAGCGGCCCTAATATCGAGCCTTGGGGAACACTACTAGTTACTTTCTGCAAAGTCTATTTAAGATTGTGTATTTGAACAAACTAGGTTCTGTCGGTCAAATAGGAGACAATGAGCTTCAGCAGCTTTCTACCGATTCCAAAAAGAGCCAATTTTTTAATCAGAATGTCATGTGGCACAGTGTCAAATACCTTGGCAAAGTCAATATACAGTACACAAAGTTGTTGCTGCGAGTCAGTGTCGTTTAGTTCATACAGTCCATCCCGGAAAGCAAAAAGTTGCAGGGTGGCTGAGCGTTTCTTTCTAAATCCATAATGGGTTTTTCGTTATAGAACGTATTTTAAAATAATCAATTTAGAACAGTTGAATGAGACCAGTTGAACAGAGAACAGTTAAATAAAATAACTTACACTGACTCAACTCATTATTAATAAGCACAGTTGCAATATAATGACTGACAATAACTTAACTTATTGTTTAAATTTTAAGGGCTACCAAACGCAGTGGAGCGAAGCACTCATTGGCGTCCGCAAGGACATTGTCGTCATTCAAAATTCTCTGGTCCTGTCAGTTTAGTGGACTAAAAGCGAAAACCGACAACCGTTGCACAAATTACTCTCAGACAGGCGAGGAATTGACTTCAGTTATAGGTCACTTAAGATTAGGGAGGCCAGCCGCACTTGCTGGGATTTCAAGCCCGCCAAAATTAAAAAATGCCCGTAACTCTTGAAGATCTCTTTAGGACTTTACCAGTTACTCCAGTTTTCGAAGAAAAAACTTCAATATAAATTGCTCAAGCGAGCGAAAGAATGTTGTGGAAAAAAGTCACCACTGTCAAACCAAAATTTTTCATAAAAGACGCACAATTTAAAATAAACCTAACAATGAATAAGAAATATTAATTGAAGTAAACACCCCATTAAAAAAATTGTTTGCATAAATTTTTAATACAGGAGCCAGATGATCACAGTACTGGTTTTCCAGATATAGCTACAAATTCTTTCCAACTCAGATAAATTCCAAAATACACTATTGCACCAAAAAATATTGGTTCGGTAGAAAACCAAACACGGTTTAGTAGTAGCAAAAAAATTTTGAGCACAGTTCAAGGGTTTCCATCTATTAGTCAGTCCAGTTTCAGTTTGACAATCAGTTTTGTAATAATGTTAAAATTCCCGCATCGGCATTGGAATCTCCATGTGCATTTATTCGTCGGAGAGTAGGCTTGTTCGAAGTAGTTTCAGTAGATGTCAGTCAGTACGTCTTTTGTCGCATTTGCTCCTCTCAGCTTCCTCAGAACTTGGTTGTACAGTGTCTTGGTCCTTCGGAAGGACTCATTGTTTGTCTTTGTGAGACGGCTTTCGCAAGTGGGAATTCACAATGAACACCAGTAAGTCGTGTAACTCCATGTATTGTGAAAGAGGAAGTAAGTCGAGTGTACGGAGACGGTCTTCGTTCGAAGAAAGGATCCATTTTGTGGCCTTCTTTTGAACATTTTCCAATTGCTCCATGTTCATTTTGCTTGGCATCTAAAACTTTGAGGCATATGTGAGTATAGGTACTACGTACTTCTCACTTAAGTTTCTTTTGTTTTGAAAAAGGGCACTCAACCCTTTAGAGCATTTTTTGCTGCAACTCTCTGTCCAGTTTAGATAGTCATTCACTATCAGTCCCAGTCTTTCGGGGATCGTGTAACGGGAAGACATTGGTTAAATAGGCTAGCTGTCATTTTGACTCTTAGGTTCATAATATTTGTCTTGCTGATGTTAACAGACATTTTATTTTCCCTTAGCCATATAGCCAATGCATCCATTGCACGGTCAAGTCCGCTTTGAGCACTGAAGATGGCTTTGTAATCATCGGCATAACCGAGACTGTCCAATTGAGGCATTGTGTCAGGCAAGTCATTATTGAACATTAAGAAAAGGAGCGGCCCTAATATCGAGCCTTGGGGCACACTACTAATTACTTTCTGCAAAGTCGATTCGTGATTGTTTATTTGAACAAACTGGGTTCTGTCGGTCAAATAGGAGACAAATAGCTTCAGCAGCTTTCCACCGATTCCAAGAAGAGCCAATTTTTTAATCAGAATGTCAAGTGGCACAGTGTCACATGCCTTGGCAAAGTCAATATACAGTACACAAAGTTGTTGCTGCGAGTCAGTGTCGTTTAGTTCAAACAGTCCATCCCGGAAAGTTGCAGGGTGGCTGAGCGTTTCTTTCTAAATCCATAATGGGTTTTTCGTTATAGAACGTATATTAAAATAATCAATTTAGAACAGTTGAATGAGAACAGTTGAACAGAGAACAGTTGAATAAAATAACTTGCACTGACTCAACTCAATATAAATGAGCACAGTTGCAATATAATGACTGACAATAACTTAACTTATTGTTTAAATTTTAAGGGTTACCAAACGCAGTGGAGCGAAGCACTCATTGGCGTCCGCATGGACATTATCGTCATTCAAAATTTTTCGCCTTCAGAACGTTAGAAAACCACATTTTCTGTGGTCTTGCCAGTTTAGCGGACTAAAAGCAAAAACCGACAACCGTTGCACAAATTACTCTCAGACAGGCGAGGAATTGACTTCAGTTATAGGTCACTTAAGATTAGGGAGGCCAGCCGCACTTGCTGGGATTTCAAGCCCGCCAAAATTAAAAAATGCCCGTAACTCCTTGAAGATCTCTTTTGGACTTTACCGGTTACTCCAGTTTTTGAAAAAATTTCAATTTAAATCGCTCAAGCGAGCGAAAGAATGTTGTGGAAAAAAGTCACCACTGTCAAACCAAAACTTTTCATAAAAGACACACAATTTAAAATAAACCTGACAATCAATAAGAAATATTAATTGAAGTTAACACCCCATTAAAAAAATTGTTTCCATAAATTTTTAATACAGGAGCCAGATGATCACAGTACTGGTTTTCCAGATAGAGCTACAAATTCTTTCTAACTCAGATAAATTCCAAAATACACTATTGCAGCAAAAAAGATTGGTTGGGTAGAAAACCAAACACGGTTTAGTAGTAGTAGAAAAAAAAATTGAGCACAGTTCAAGGGTTTCCATCTATTAGTCAGTCCAGTTTCAGTTTGACAATTAGTTTTGTAATAATGTTACAATTCCCGCATCGGCATTTGAATCTCCATGTGCATTTATTCGTCGGAGAGTAGGCTTGTTCGAAGTAGTTTCAGTAGATGTCAGTCAGTACGTCTTTTGTCGCATTTGCTCCTCTCAGCTTCCTCAGAACATGGTTGTACAGTGTCTTGGTCCTTCGGAAGGACTCATTGTTTGTCATTGTGAGACGGTTTTTCGCAAGTGGGAATTCACAATGAACACCAGTAAGTCGTGTAACTCCAAGTATTGTGAAAGAGGAAGTAAGTTGAGTGTACGGAGACGGTCTTCGTTCGAAGAAAGGATCCATTTTGTGGCCTTTTTTGAACATTTTCCAATAGCTCCATGTTCATTTTGCTTGGCATACAAGACTTTGAGGCATATGTGAGTATAGGTACTACGTACTTTTCACTTAAGTTTCTTTTGTTTTGAAAAAGGGCACTCAACCCTTTAGAGCATTTTTTGCTGCAGCTCTCTGTCCAGTTTAGATTTGTAACGGGAATTGTAACGATCTGTAACGGGAAGACATTGGTTAAATAGGCTAGCTGTCATTTTGACTCTTAGGTTCATAATATTTGTCTTGCTGATGTCAACAGACATTTTATTTTCCCTTAGCCATATAGCCAATGCATCCATTGCACGGTCAAGTCCGCTTTGAGCACTGAAGATGGCTTTGTAATCATCGGCATAACCGAGACTGTCAGATTGAGGCATTGTGTCAGGCAAGTCATTATTGAATATTAAGAAAAGGAGTGGCCCTAATATCGAGCCTTGGGGCACACTACTAGTTACTTTCTGCAAAGTCGATTCGTGGTTGTTTATTTGAACAAACTGGGTTCTGTCGGTCAAATAGGAGATAAATAGCTTCAGCAGCTTTCCACCCATTCCAAAAAGAGCCAATTTTTTAATCAGAATGTCATGTGGCACAGTGTCACATGCCTTGGCAAAGTCAATATACAGTACACAAAGTTGTTGCTGCAAGTCAGTGTCGTTTAGTTCATACAGTCTATCCAGAAAAGTTAAAAGTTGCAGGGTGGCTGAGCGTTTCTTTCTACGTCCATACTGGGTTTTTCGTTAAAGAACGTATTTTAAAATAAATAATTTAGAAGAGTTGAATGAGACCAGTTGAACAGAGAACAGTTAAAATAACTTGCACTGACTCAACTCATTATTAATGAGCACAGTTGCAATATAATGACTGACAATAACTTAACTTATTGTTTAAATTTTAAGGGTTACCAAACGCAGATGAGCGAAGCACTCATTGGGGTCCGCATGGACATTATCGTCATTCAAAATTTTTCGCATTCAAAACGTTAGAGAACATTTTCTCTGGTCCTGTCAGTTTAGTGGACTAAAAGCAAAAACCGACAACCGTTGGACAAATTACTCTCAGACAGGCGAGGAATTGACTTCAGTTATAGCCCACTTAAGATTAGCGAGGCCAGCCGCACTTGCTGGGGATTCAAGCC
Organism: Convolutriloba macropyga; assembly: GCF_964194025.1. Classification (NCBI taxonomy): domain Eukaryota; kingdom Metazoa; phylum Xenacoelomorpha; order Acoela; family Convolutidae; genus Convolutriloba; species Convolutriloba macropyga. Next base: position 54,383,827 of record NC_134470.1, on the reverse strand, counting down.
CACCAAAATTAAAATACCCGTAACACCTTGAAGATCTCTTTTGGACTTTACCGGTTACTCCAGTTTTTGAAAAAATTTCAATTAAAATCGCTCAAGCGAGCGAAAGAATGTTGTAGAAAAAAGTCACCACTGTCAACCCAAAATTTTGCAAAAAAGACGCAAAACTTTAAAATGAACATGACAATCAATAAGAAATATTAATTGAAATTAACACCCCATTAAAAAATTGTTTGCATAAATTTTTAATACAGGAGCCAGATGATCACAGTACTGGTTTTCAAGATATAGGTACAAATTCTTTCCAAGTCAGACAATTTCCAAAATACACCGTTGCAGCAAAAAAGATTGGTTGGGTAGAAAACCAAACACGGTTTAGTAGTAGCAGTAGTAGTAGAATAAAATTTTTAGCACAGTTCAAGGGTTTCCACCCATTACTCAGTCCAGTTTGACAATTAGTTTTGTAGTAATGTTACAATTCCCGCATAGGCATTGGAATCTCCATGTGCATTTGTTCGACGGGGATTAGGCATGTTCGATGTAGTTCCAGTAGATGTCAGTACGTCTTTTGTCGCATTTGCTCCTCTCAGCTTCCTCAGAACATGGTTGTACAGTGTCTCTGTCCTCCGGAAGAACTCATTGTTTGTCTTTGTGAGACGGTTTTCGCTAGTGGTAATCACCTCTCAATCCTCGTCTCGTAAAGTATTAATCGTCGCTATGAGCAAGTAGTTGGTAGTCGAACTTATTGTTGATGATATCAATGAACATCAGTAAGTCGTGCAACTCCATGTATTGTGAAACAGGAAGTAAGTTGAGTGTACGGCGACGGTTTTTGTAGTCTTCGTTTGAAGAAAGGATCCATTTTGTGGCCTTCTTTATAACATTTTCCAATTGCTCCATGTTCATTTTGCTTGGCATCCAAGCCTTTGAGGCATATGTGAGTATAGGTACTACGTACCCAGTGTACGCGTTTAGTTTCGTCGTCCAGTGAGTTCTCTCACTTAAGTTTCTTTTGATTTGAAAAAGGGCACTCAACCCTTTAGAGCATCTTTTGCTGCAGTTCTTTGTCCAGTTTAGAGAGTCATTCACTATCAGTCCCAAGTCTTTCTGAGATCATGTGACGGGAAGACATTGGCTAGCTGTCATTTCGACTTTCAGGTTCATAATATTTGTCTTGCTGATGTTAACAGACATTTTATTTTCCTTTTGCTTTATAGCCAATGCATCCACTGCACGGTCAACTCCGCTTTGAGCACTGAAGATGGCTTTGTATTCATTGGCATAACCGAAACTGTGCGCTTCAGGCATTGTGTCAGGCAAGTCATTAATGAACATTAAGAAAAGGAGCGACCCTAATATCGAGCCTTGGGGAACACCACTGGTTACTTTCTGCAAAGTCGATTTGTGATTGTTTATTTGAACAAACTGGGTTCTGTCGGTCAAATAGGAGACAATAAGCTTCAGCAGCTTTCCACCGATTGCAAAAAGAGCCAATTTTTCAATCAGAATGTCATGTGGCACAGTGTCAAATGCCTTGGCAAAGTCAATATACAGTTCACAAAGTTGTTGCTGCGAGACGGTGTCGTTTAGTTCACACAGTCTATCCAGGAAAGTTAAAAGTTGGAGGGTGGCTGAGCGTTTTTTTTTCTAAATCCATGTAGACGATCTTTCAGTCTTGTAGAGCGCGTCAAAGATGATCTTCTCAAAGACCTCTGAGCAACAGCATAGTAGGCTTATAGGACGATACCTTTTTACATCTGCTTTATTTCCGTCTTTGAAAATAAGGGTGACTTGGCAAGTTTTCCAGATAGTTGGATATTTGCCCTTATTCAGGCATGTTTGGAACAGAGTGGCAAGTGATTGGCAGAGAGTGTGACTACAGTTTTTCAGTATCAAATTCCCAATTTTATCTGGACCCATTGCTTTGTTCTCTCCCAGGGATTTCAAATGATTGGAAACAATTTCCGGAGTTGCTTTCAGTTGATTTAGAATTCGGCGCGGAAAGGCGATTTCATTTGATTGGAGAAGTTGAGCGTTGAATACGCTGATGAAGTAATCATTGAACATGTTGAATTGTTCCTCTCCACAGGATGATTCTTTATCAACAAATTTTACAACAGGTTGTATTGCAGGGGTCTTGCGGATTGCTTTCAAATATTTTTGGATACGACTGAACACTCTGCCCTCGAAGACAGTCTTCTCAAAATATTCAAGGTAGTCTTGGATTGCTTCCTGGACTTGTCTTTCAAGTTTCTTCCTTTTGAAGATCATAGCAAGTGTCCTAGGAGTTTTCGATACTACAGTGTTTAGCCGTTTCAACCGGTTGGAGGTCGAACTAGAGATCTAGGGTTGAAGTGAAGCGCGATGTTACTTTGTCACACGTGGTAACATAGTATCAATTTTTTCCCATAGCCATTTGTACCAGTAATGAACGAGGTGGTCCACAATCTATAACAGATAGGCCGGGTGGCAGTCTCCGAACAACTATCCTTCAACTATCCTCTGAACAACTATCCTTCAAGACTGATATGCTCATCTAAGAAATCTGCTCCGAAACGCATTGCTCTCGCACTCAATCATTTCATCTCGTTAATTTTCATGAAACGTCAAACCACCCGAGAGAGCTGCAAAACATTCTAGCAGAAAATAGTCCAAATAGTAGCAAAAAATGAAAGACATGTTTACAATAATTGCCTCAAAGTTCGTTCGAGAGCAATTGATAAAAAATTTTCATATTCTAACTACAAAACTATGGAAAAATTTTGTCTGCAATTCCTCACGTTTCCTGGAGATAATGCTAACTATTCCAACTATTGAGTTCCAGAAATGGTTGTAGATTGAAAAACTATACAAATATTCATTTTCTATCTCACTATCCACAAACGAATTTCAGTTATGCGAACTTCATTTATACATCTTTTCAACAGCCGAGAAATGTTCACACTGCCGAGTTTTCACTTCAGTTCAAAATTTCTGATCTTTAGGCCTCGGCCGATCATCGCTTCCATCGTCAAATGGACGTTTTGAATTTTTCCGTAATCCAATGTTGATATAATCTATTCTTGAAAACATCCAAATTATTGCTTCCGTTGACTTCTTTCTTGCGGTAGATTATTCCACTCTCTCAGGGCTATCACTGAAGACAATCTTTTCTATCCTTTCCAATATGGCCTTTGCATAACCAGTTGATGTATCTTTCTACTCTCTGTTATTCCTTTCTAACACTGCTTCACAGGTTCAGGGATCAATCCTCTTCGCTACGATCTGGATCATTCGGCCTCTAATTCTTCTTTAGTTCATGGTAAGAAAATCCAATTGTCTCAGTCTTTCCTCGTATGAAACAGAGCCGATCGACTTGTTGCACTTTTTCGATTGAGCAGGTAAACTTTCTCAGCAGTGGATTCCAAACATTGGCTGCATATTCAAGATGAAATCGTACCAGAGCAGTACAGAGCTTAACAAATACTTTCGGGGCCAGTTTATTAAATGAGTTTTCGATAGGTGTCGGGACTGTGTTGGCTTTCCTTATTTTAGTAGGGATATGTTCTTTGAAACTAATACAACTGTCTTTCGTTATTCCTGATCTGTTGGCCAAAATTACCGCCTTCAGTTCTGCCTAATCCAATCTATATCCATTTTCTTGTGGTTTGACGAAATTGACATAAACACATTTTGTAGCATTAAACTTCGCATAACTCTTTTCTGACGGCTCAGTCTTATCCAGATCAGTTTGCTGTATTTTAGCGTCTTCTGATGAAAGGATTTGACAAAAGACTGAAATAATTGCCGAATAGATACAACTCTGAGGAGGTGGAAGCGAACTTGCGGGATTCCACTTCCTACATTCGTTCAATTTGTGCAAGAGTCATTAAAAACAACTCGCTGTTGTCTATCCAGCACAGAATTCAGCGTTCAGTATTTAACTCTGGCACGGAATTCAGTATTCAATTGTTTCACATAAAAAACATTTTTAAGCTAAACATTCTACAAAATCTATCGAACTCTTGAGTTAAGCTCTGCCAAGATTTCATTTATAGTGGCCTGTTCTGGTCCGTCAGTTTACGTTTATCTGTGCTGAAGAATGGACGATAAAATTGTGTAGATACTTACATATTCCACAGACTCGGCAATGATGTGTTCGTAGAGGTCGATTGAGATCACACTTCTCGCAGTACGTTCTATCCTTAAATATACTGAATAGTTCCATTTACACCTTTATGAAATGATACATACTCCCATGAACTGATGGAAGACATTTTCTTCTCCCATATGGCCAAAACATGACTACTCAAATCTACTAGGCCAAATCAACAGCAATCTGCTAGACCAAATATTTCTACGTACAAGGTGTAGTTTTTTATTATCAGATCAACCAACGGAAGCTCCAACAAATATTGGATCTTTTCCGTTTGTGCCCCCTAGTACGTTACGCACGCCCCAAGCGTCATTACAAAGCAAATCATTGTAAAAGAAACCACTTTCGTCTGGGGGCGAAAAAATTATTTACCTTTTCACTCAATATATCACTGCAATCGTCTGTTAACACTCCTGGCGATGTGAACATTGATCGTAGAAACGAAGTCAAGCACATTACAGAAGCGTATGTATACAGTATAAACAGTATAGTTGAGAAACTGTTTTCATAAAATGAGTATCTGGAGGACAAGATTCTAGGAAAGAAAAGAACAAAATAAAACAAGAAATTGTTGTATGTCCACCATGCCAAAACAGAGAGTGAGTAACTGTATGATAGAAGAGGTGTTTGGACAAACTCTAATCCACAGAGCCATGTACGTCGATTTGACTGAGACATTGCGTTTCAACGTGCAAAGCAGTGCAATTTACTCAAAAAAGCAAGCAGCGGCTTCATACCATAACTCTGAAGAAAATGTCAATTAAAAGAAGGCCCATCCTCTAGAAAGGTCAACGCCGTGGCTGCAAGTCAACTCATATATACATGTATCAATGCTGACAGTAGTCAAACGTCGAGCATCATAAACAAAATAAATATAACTTCAAAGGAATGAGAACGGATATACAAGAAAGAGATGATTTAATTGTTGCAGTTTTTTACATAGGCATCGCATTCTACGAGTACGTGCTCCTCTCATCGGAGTTTTGTTTTAAAAAAAAATTCAGGAAATTTGATCAAATCGTTGTTTCTACCGGATGGCTCGTGGATGTTTTGTCAGTTCAATGAAAGTTTTACAGAGCGGCGTGTCTATAATGTTTTCATGTTTTGTGGAGTCTATTTTTCTGGTTTTCAATTCCCTGCTGGCTCCTTGTGTTGTTTTTTCGAGTTAGCATCAGTGAGCATAGCTCAAAGAACATTGAGAGTGGCAGTTGATCAAGGGTTTTGAGTTTCAATTTGTAATCTTTATACGCTCCTAGTATGTTGTTGTTGTGACTTTTCGGCATCAAGCCGAGGGGATTGCTCCCATAAGTTTTGGTCTTGATTCAACTATTTTCTGCAATCGGAGCAATCACAGAAGATGGTCCATCTACACACTACTCTTTCGTTGAAGTTCAACATCAGACGGTCCCACATGAAAGACAGAATACGTCTTTTGAGTCCCAAAGGCTGGGAAAAGTCTATCTCTTCAGGCAGATTGTTGGCAACTTTGGCAGTTCGAAAGTAAAAGTTCTCTATGAATTTCTCGGTTCTCAGTTTTGGAAGTTTGAATAGTCTGCTTTTAACTACCATATTGGTATTCATAGGTTTCTATCAATGGAAGTGCGTTTTCTTTATCATGGTACAGTTTAGACAATCGAAGTAAATCATTGAGTTGCAGAAACATAGGAAGCGGATGTAATCTTAGGGATACCATGTTTTCAAAGTACGATGCATTCCTATAGCCCGTTATCCACTTCAACGCACGTTTTTGAAAGCATTCCATTAGTCTCATACTTCCACGCGATGGGTGCCAGGTGCTCGAAGCAAAAGTAATCAAGGGTAGAATTAGGGATTGGTAAGCACAAATTTTCACTCTCGTTTCCATATTCTTCGATAAATTTCTCTTCAGAAAACCAAAAGTTCGATTAGCTTGCGCAAGCCTAGACTCGAGGTGCTTTACCGCCTTCAGGGTACCTCTAAGCTGCACTCCCAAGTCAGTCACCTTTTTGGATTGCTCTAATGTAGTGTTATTCATCGTAAGGCTGAGGGACTGTCCCTTAAATGCTATATAACAACATTTTTCAGCAGCAAGTGACATTCTGTTCCTGGATACCCAAAGTGAGATTCTGTCAACTTCTTTTTGAATTTCTTGGTTACTTTTGTCAATAAACAAGAACTTTGCGTCATCCGCATACAGATATGGGGTGCTGGATATCAAGGAAAATGGCAAATCATTTATGAAGATGCAGAAGAGTAAGGGGCCCAAAATGGACCCCTGCGGAACACCACTTGATAGTTGTAGAAGGTCCGACCTCAGACCATCACAACTCACGAACTGTTTACGGTTATATAAATAGTCCTTGAGAAGACTAAGTCCACACCCGCCCACTCCAATTCTCCTTACTTTGATCAACAATTCAGCATGCGGGACCTCATCGAATGCTTTTGAGTAGTCGGTGTATAAGGAATACAACGAATTTGGGTTTCCTTCCAATGCAACTTGAACGTCGTTCAAGAAACAGAGCATGTTCGACACAACGGATTGTTTTTTCACAAATCCATGTTGACTGGTTGTTAAATGATCCGAGAACTGCTTTTCGATCGGATCATACATACATCGTTTGAGTACTTCCGAAACTATAGACAGCAAAGTCACTGGTCTGTAATTTTTGACACTTGCTCTGCAGCCTTTTTTATGGATGGGCGGAAGAGCTCCAATTTTCCAACAGTTCGGAATTTTTCCTAATCTTTTGATGTTCCTAAAGATTGCGCTCAGAAATAGAATGAGCGGTTCAGCCAGTTGCTTCAAGAAACAGGCGGGAATGTTATCTGAACCTCGAGTTTTTGAGACATCAAGGTTTGTTAAGATTGCTCTTATTCTTTTTGAGCTGAAATCAAAATTCATTAGGGTTGGTTCCGGAAGGTCATCGGCTACCATGTCTTCGGTCTTCTCAGAAATTACAGACTGAAAATACCTATTTAGGGGGTCTACTTTCTGTTGAGTGGAATCGGCAGTCTCTTCCTCTAGAGAAAGTATTTTGGGTAGAGTTACTGTTTTTCTAAGGCTCTTGAAGTGCTTGAAGATCACTGTCGTATCACGAGTGGTCACAAGCTTCTGCTGATACTGACACCTATCTTCTTCTGCAAGCTCTAGTAACATATTTTCTAGTCTCAAAACTTTTTCCGATAACACTAAGCTGTTTGGTTTCTTGCGTTGGGCTCGCCGAGCAGTGCTCAGCATCTTCATAGAATGAGAATTCTCCCTAGAAAACCAGGGAGGCACAAGCTGTCTATGTTGAGGGACAATGTTTCTCTATTAGGGACTTAATGTAATCAAAAAACTCTTCAACCATTCGATCGATGTTAGTGAAGCATGTAGCTTCGAAAGGGAACAAGGTCCTTTATCGCCGCATCGCATCGTAATCGGCATTGCAAAAGTTGAAATAATTGCAGACAGGGATTTTGCGTTCTTTTCTGTGTTCTTTAATCGATATTAATATCGGTTCATGATCTGAAACGTCAAACAGTTGTCTGAAGACAAGATCAATCTTGGCAGTCGTGTTTTCCACTTTCCATTCAAACACAAGATCTAGTGTGTTCTTTCCACAAGTACTAAAGTCCACTATTTGGTGAAAGTTATGTCTTAAATCATTTCAATCACCGATTGCTCGTACTCATCTGCACTGTGATTTAGGCTCCAGTTGATCTTTGGTAGGCTGAAGTCTCCGCAAATCAGACATGCGTATTGCTTGAATTCTTCAATGACTCCGAGTACCTGTTCAAAGTCAGCTAAAGTGTATCTGTAAGCGCTACCTAGTGGAGGATTGTAGATAACACATACAAGATATTTCTTCAGTTGTATGTCAACGATAGTGAGAATACATCCATCCGGGAGATCGTCACTGATTCGTTTTGCACTGATGATGCTCTGGGTAGCTACCAAAACACCTCCGTGTTTGTTGGCAGCTCTTCCACATCTGAGTAAGTTATACCAAGGAAGCATAAGTTCTGAGTCTTCTATGTCTTCATTCCACCAAGTTTCCGTAACCATGACAATGGGGTATCTACAGGTCATCACAGCATTTGCAAACTTAGTTCGTCTATCAAAATTCAAAAGACTACGAGCATTTACTAACATCAGATTCAAATTTTCTAGTCAATCGGATGGTTCTTCCAAATCGACTTTCGTACCGTCGTGAAGCAGTTCAAAGTTTCTAATTATGAGTTCGGTTGCAGATGTTCCGTTCTCTATCATCTTACGTCTCTTGTTAAGACACATATTCTCTTTTTGGGATTCTGCCTTAGTTAGTGATGGAAGTACATAAAAACCGCGGTCAGAAAGTAGTTTCCATTTTTCTCTAGCTTTAGCTAAAATCTTCCGTGTGTCCCAATAGTTGGGTACAATTACTAGAAGGCTTCTTGGCTTCGAGCGTTCTTTATCAAATCTTCCAATTTTTCTCACGTTTTCAACCGTCGTGTTGACTTCAATTGCATCAAATATATCATTTATGTTCTCATTTAGTGAAATCAATATCTCATCTTTTGTCTTTTCCAGGTCTTCTGGAATTCCTTGAATTCTGAAGGTTTTTAAGATATTGTGATGTACTTCCTTTTGTTCGTCAGACGTTTTCTACACATTCACAACTTTCTTAACTATCTTCTCTTCAAGGATTCTCTGCATGGATTTCGCAGTCTTCGCATCGCTGCCTGCAAAAGCAGCTTCGATTTTCTGATCGATCTGTTTGATTAGGGAATTTTCCAGATCTTTTTCAGACTTTCGTTGAGCTTGTCGTCAATTTTTCCTTCCACGTTCCCTTTTGTGCAGTTCTGGATGATCTGCTCTTTCTTCCCTTTATTCACGCATTCTTTATACAGGAGTAAAACATTACTCATCAAACTTGAGAGCACCTTTATGGCGTCCTCGTCCAATCCAGCACATACCATGTGCCTCTTCAATCCACAAGAGATACAGTTGTATACAGCTTCTCCTATTTTGATTTAACTTTTACATGTTTTGCATTTTCCTCCGGAGTTGCGAGACATTTTGCCCCACAATACTTCAGCCTATAAAATCAGCACGTGATACTAAGACCCAGGTACTTAAGCCGGTCCGAAGTAGCACAAGATGAGTTTTCAAGCTATATCAAAGGATAAACTGAGAACCAAGAGTTATTTGCTCTTAGTGATTTTTTGGACGCGAAGTGATTTTTCCCGACGAGCTTTTGAGAGTCTTTTCTTTTTCTGGGCAAAGCGATTCAATTCACCGTTGACTCTCTTCACAGCTGCTAACGTTCGAAGTTCGTACAGAGGTTTCTGATGCAACTGAAGTTACTCTGTCAGGATTTCAGGATCGTTAGATTTTTGCTTCGGCAGAATTTCACGAACAATGTCTGCTACTTGGAAACCTTGGGTTCTCAAGGTTTTGATATGATCCCAAATATCTGGAGCACCTTCACGGTTGCAATGGACGACCCCTTGTATCTGATTGCTAAACGACAATAAGATCTTCGTCAATCTTTCTGGCGACACCTGAGTGAAGTTGTTACTTCTATGTTGAGTCAGCAAATTATTGAGCGTATCGTACCAGATAATAATGTCCGTACGACGTCGCAGATATCTCCGGAGTATGAACTGAACAGTTTTCCGTTTGTTGTTCTTTTTCTGGTTGAAGCACAAACCGGGTATGGCAAGGATGTAACGATTTAGTCTTTTTTGGATAAACCAGGGCAAAGATCGAATCGCATGCGACAATGAACTTGCACCAAGGATAAACATTTAGGGGATAACAACGGCTATCCCAGAACAGTCTATCTGAAAAACACTATTTAATTCAACTGATTGCACATTTTTTAAAAGGTCAATTTAAAAAAGCTCCTCCCCGAAACGGGTAGTCGTTTAGCTCGGGGCGGCAAGTCAACTCTTATATACATTTATAAATCGTGACAGTAGGCAAACATTAAAGCATCAAAAGCAGAAAGATGAACAGCAGAATTACGAACAAAATAGATATGAGAATAAGAGAACAAGATGTAGTGATATTGAATCATTATTTCAAATAAATTTATTGACATCCAGGACAGCAGCCGCCCTTCCTCTACAATGGTACCTATTAAGGCTTTTACTAAAAAGCACGGGCGCATGGAGCGTGCGCCACGGAGGCAGTATATGGAGCTACACAAGAGCGCGAAACTTATTTTTATCATATTGTAAGTGATCACATCCGGATAAGAAACCTATTTCTTATCGCAAATCATGGTAGCCAATATCAGTATGGCTTTCGAGGCAGACGGACCAGCTTCTACTGCACTGGAGAAGATTAACGGACAGAAGCCATATTGCACGGACAGCATGGATATTGCACAGTTTTGTATATTTTCAACTAAACTGATATCCATCCCCTTGGTTTGCGTTCCAGATAAGACAAAACAAACATTCGATATTATGGAGACTACGTAAACTCCGTATGCATTCAACTTTTTAGCAGATATAGTGAGTGTTTATTCGAGAAACCACAGCTCCTTCCTTGCTTTCAATTTTTTCTAAAATGTTTCACTGAGGCGGCATGGACCTACGCAAAAGCTAACAAGGATTTCGTTACACAACTGTGATCCACCCAATTGACGAAGAGGGCCCCACTATAAAAAAAATAACAGCAGCTTATTTAAATTCACCGCAAAGACGCATTGCACTGTAAAATTATATCAACCATTTAGGTTCGAGGAGTCCCGTCAAAAAGTTAAAATATTACCATAACTAGGAGTCTAGCCTCCCCTCGCGCATATAAGTATTCAAACAACTGACAAAGTAATTGAAGTAGGAAGTAATTTGTCAAAGTATTGGAAAACAAACGTTTCCGAACTTGATCGTCAGTTTAAAACTGTTTCACAAATTTTAAAAGGATTAAATGGATATCTTATTTGTCTGAGACCACAATTTAAACAATTCTAGGAACTATCTTAAAATGATTTAATCGACAAGTTTCTAATTTATACAATAATTAGCCTATTTACAGCTGTTGGCAATTTCTTTCAAAGCATTTCGATTCTTCAAAATGACTGTTTTTGTATTTCTGGGTTTAAGGCAAATTCGGAATTAGCCTAGAAAAACAAAAACATGGTCAAAATGAGAAAACCGGATTAGGAATGTTTTCAAAGAAAATGATAACAGCTGCAAATATTAGTTGTAAATAGGCTAAATATTGTAAAAATTAAGCAATCTTTGAATAAAAAAAACTTAAGATTCTAGAATGGTCTAAATTTTGATTGCAGACAAAAGTAAACGCATATTCATTATATACTTTACAATTTGTGAAACAGTTTCAAACTCACGATGAAAGTAAAGTTTGAAAACGTTTCTATTAAATGTCAGAATTATTACTATTTTGACAAGTAGTTTCTTCTATAAGTATTATCAACCTCAAATACTCGCTAACTACCATGGCAGCCTCTGGGCTCGACATTTTCGCTAAGTATGAGTGCGAAAATTATCTTCGTCCAAATTTATGTTATTGGTGGCAACAAAAGTTTTGGAATACCTTTTTCCACGTCCAGGAAATTTTTTAAGCGTCACAAGAATTTCGGGCAAAATAACAACGACTCTTGTGTAAGATGATAAAGCGGTTAAGGATAATCTTGCATGTTTTTTAGACTTGGCGGATTGGATTTGCTATGGATTTGCTAAAGGATGAACGCTAATATTTAACGCCAAAGATTGATCCCAAAACACAAATAGTTTCTTCTATAAGTATTATCAACCTCAAATTTTTGCTAAAAACCATGGCAGCCTCTGGGCTAGACATTTTTGCTAAGTATGATTGCGAAACTTATCTTCGTCCAAATTTATGTTATTCCAATCGAGTATGGGCCGTCTTTTCTTTGGAAGGATTTTTGCGCTTTGTTTCAAAGTGCTTGTTGCAGAGAGACATGCGCCGCTCATACAGGAACCCCGAGCAAAATTACTGTTTTTGTTTTCCAAAATTCGTTGTTGATATTTTTCGTTTTTAAAGCCTGGTGATATAGCCCACGTATTAAAAATTTTCAGGTCGAACAAAGTTTTGCTGTATCTGAAGGCCAGAAATTGTTCGCATTATCACCAAATTCATAGTTGTTGCCAGTGCCAGTAGATTCCTTGTACAATTTTGCACCATCCAGCAGCTGAAGTGATGGCTCAATCTGGACGTCAAAACATACGTCATGCAATCATTTGCGAACAAATGTCTATTTTCACTGGGCCGAATGTACGTACAACCCCTTTGCTTGCGGAGGTTATGCTTAAAATTGAATTTTCCCACAAGAGCAGTCGATAGGCGTATATGTTGATAAAATTTTGGATTGAATGCACAAACTGTTAGAGAATTGCAATTTGTCAACTGTAAAACAGCATTTGAGGGGCATTTTTCTTGACATCAAGCCATAAACTTTTCTTCTAGCTTACGTCATCACTCCTATTTTGATCTTTGAGCCTGTCTTGCGTATTTGTAACTTGTATTTATGGGGTAATTTTTGAAATTTCTGCGGTCAGAAGGTTTGGCAACATTGATTGACGCCGCCTAGTCATTGTGGTAAGCAGATTGCTTCTTGTTGTTGAGTCCAACCTCCCGGGCTTGTTGTGAATTAAACTGCCGTGCGTTCGTTCTCAGTGACGGTTTGAGCCAAAAATTGGTGGCAACAAAGTTTTGTAATACCTTTTAACACGTCCAACAAACTTTTTAAGCGTCACAAGATGTTCCGGCAAAATAACAACGACTCTTGTGTAAGATGATAAAGCGGTTAAGATTAATCTTGCATGTTTTCTAGACTTTGGCGGATTGGATTTGCTATGGATTTGCTAAAGGATCAAGAATTTGCTATGGCTTTGCAATCACTTGGCTTTTTAGAGACCTAACCAGACAAATTTCTTATATTGTTCGGATATATCCTTGGATCCAAATATTTTCTCCAAACTTCCTATCGTTACGTTTGACTTGCGCATGACCTCAATCAATGGGAGCAAAGCCACATCACACATTGCCAAGGCAACTGGTTTTACTTGGGAATGGTGGTAAGTGCTGGCTACGAAGAGGGTAGATGGGTTGTGAATGAAATCTGATTGACGCGAGACAAACTATTTTATTTAGATTTCCTTAAGTAATTTGACAAATCATGCAATTCAATGCATTTTTGTCGTCTATTAGTAGTACTGCGTCATAGTCGGCAGCATGTTAAGAAGACTGCATTATATGAACTGCATGTTTAATCCAATTTTTTCATCCAAGCCACACTTGAAGTCTTTTGAAACGCGCTTTGCAATACATGTAAAAATTATACGACGCTTAAATTCACCCTTGCTAAAATGTTGAAACACCAGTTTTAATGAGTGGTATGACACAACACGCTTTGTATATAGCTAAATGCTCATCATGATTTCTTTCGCTGGACAACATGATGGCAACGTTGGATAAGGTTTTCGCAATATTGTTTGAGCTCCCTTTGAATCAGTTTCAAATTCGGCTACATTCGTTGGATACTAAACGTGAAAAATCGTGACTGCCAGGTTTTTTCATTGCCGTTTTCTTAACTGCCGTTGCTGTTATTCTTTAAAATTAGAAGGGTGATAGAGGATGGAATTGAATGCTCGGTGTCAACAAAATAGTTTGAAATGACTTGAGGGTAATGACGGTCTTTTTCGTGAAATAGTGGAAGCACAGTTTCCCTTATGCGGTGTGCTGCGGGGTAGGAATGCCTGAAGAGAGCTCTGCTTTTTGGCTTTATTTTTGGCATTCAAATTTATTTTGTTTCCCTAATTTTGTTAACCTGTTTCAAGTGATCTTGATTTTTCATGAAAAAATTTTTATGAACTCCATTTTGCATTGTTTTAGCTTTAAGAAACTGTTAATCAATTTGTTTTTACATCCCGAGGAAAACACTTTCTTAGCGTTTTGGTCACAGACACATCGTTTCCATTTTCTATCTATTATTTGACGTTGTAGAAGAAATCCCGAATATCATTGGATAAAGTTTTGTCGCTCGCAAGGCATTTTGGCGTCAGTTGAGAAGTTGGACTCATCAACACAATCGTCACCTCAAACGTTGGAGCTTTTATAAAGGAATTGTACTAATTGAGTGTCAGTCGAGTGGTGCGCAAGTTTCAACAGCATGGACAACGGAAACCGCGATGGTGATCAATCACACTCTTAGGCTGCAACAGCGTACGTTACAACGCAGTTTTTATAATGATTCACACTATGTCTGATATCCAAATTTTTGAGAAGCAGAATGAGACACATATTCTTAAAACCACGAAGGGGAGAAGCACGCAATTTTAATCAGGAGCAACAGCATGTTTAAAGGAATTGTACTACTTGAGTATCAGTTGAGTGATGAGCAGGTTTTAACGGCGTGGGCAACGGAAATCGAAAAAAGTGATCAATCGCACTCTTCAGGCTGCTACAGCGTACGTTATAAAACGGTTTTCTTCATGCACTACGCTGTATCTGATCTCCAAATTCTTGAAAATGAAACCCAGAATGAGACATATATTCTACTTAGCTTGAAAGGGGAGAAGTACGGAGATAGTGATGAAAAATAGAGATTAGGAAATTTATCATTCCTACTGAAAATAGATTACCATAATAAGAGAAATGAACATCTCTTTTAAAAAAATTTTTGAAGCCATAAAATTTTGAACAATAAAACTATCAACAAAGAGGATGAGTTTACCAAAAATTTGTTTGATCCAGAGTTCAGGATGTTTAGCGTCTTGTTTATATGAGATTGATTGCAAGACAAAAAAGTACTTGGCAGAAAGCATTTAGATCGGTTAAATTTGATATATATTAAATCCGACAGACATTGCCAGTCGTTCGTGAAATCATTGGGGTAAAAATTTGATCAATATATCATGCTACTGCATCAACAATTTTGAGGTTTTCATAGGGGCATTGCAAGAGAACCTTCAAAAGTTTTTTTGAGACAGCTAAACCGTATGAGTAAACACACGAATTCAAAGCTCTGGGATCCAGTTACATTTTTCAAGAATTCTTAGGACAAGTTTCCCAAGCAACATTGACATTCATAATGTCTTAATATGGTTCATGTGGTCAAGCAGACTTGGAAGTTATTTTTTCTTGGTGTTGTGTGCCAATGTCAAACAGACTGAACAAGCATCAACAAGATCATTACAGATATGAGACGATGTACTGAGCGCATAACAGCAATTATAGCTTGCGGAGCTGTCAACCCTTACCTATGTCAGAGTATCAAAAAAGTTTACCATCTTATATCTTGAAAAGTTTGACTTCCTATAGTAAAGAATCCTTGTAAATTGTGCCAACCAGCAAATTATTACAACAGAGATCAGTGGGCAGTGAAAAGCTGGCCGACCAATGAGAAAATTAACAATTGAGTAAAACGGAGATGGAAGAACTTTCAAAGAGAAAAAATGATTAACTGCTGTCTCCTATCAATCATGCTTTTAAAAAGTGCCCTTCATATTAAAAAAAGGGCCGACTAGAAACACATGTGTGGTAACACACTTAAAATTCTGTTTTGTAAAAACTTTTTTGAACATGAAAACAAACAAAAATAATGATTTCTTGGGTGATAGGGAACAAGAAAAACAAGAAAGTTCGGAAAATAAAATGAACCTATATGTTTAGTAAGCGTCTTCTATAGCAAAACCAGATAAAAAAACATTTTAGATTATGTTTTCAAAATTAAAAAAATTATCCTAGCTATGAAAATGTTTGATTTTAGTTCTGAGTGAGCGCCTAACTGGTTCCTGATTTGTAATTATGTTTTGGTTCTCTTCTTGTGGAATAAAATCATTTTAAATACTAACATTGAACATAGGAACAGAAGTTCAGAAAAGAACTCTTATCGGAATTTTTTTTGAATTCCAGTAATTCAAAATAGAAATGTCTACAATTGAAGGAAAATTATGTTCCTTCTATTATTCTTCGGTAATAATTGTAAAACAGGCCGTAAGAAAGTTTTTGGTTATCGATAACTGTATATCTGTTATCTGTCATAAAATATTTTTACTCTGTCTACCACCTCCGCTGGACCAGTAAATGCAAAAAGTACTCGAGGTCTGTTTTTTGTAATTGTAGCTTCTTTGAACAATATAGCAGAAATATTAATTCGGGTGTTTAGCTCAGGTGGTAGATTTCGTATTCGATGATTGAGAAAAATCCTCAATTTCGGTTCGTATCAGTACCCGTTCTATCAATGTGATCTATTCAAAAATTCAAAAACAAAATTGCGGTGTTCTTAATACTGCCCGCAAACCAATTTTTGTTTTATCAGATGTCTTTTTCATTCTTTGACACCTATCTATCTTATGTTAGCCATAAAAAACCTAAAAATTAAAAAGATATGGGAAATTGTTTTGAGCTTGGAGCCCAAAGTTTTCTACTTGGAGCCGAAGTTTTCTCACACTGCCTCTTTTTATCAGGATTAAAGTGCAAAACTCATTCAGTATGTTTAAACAATATAGTGTTTTAGGAAAATTGCTTGTAAGAGTTTCTTTTTTAATGTCTTAACTTGCCGAAATATATGACTCTTATGTTTTTGATTTAAAAGTTTTAAGTGAGTCTTTATCTTTCACAACTTTCTCTGCTTCGTCGAGCCCAAAAAGTTTGTATGCTTCATCTAGTGCATTGGTTAGTAATTGGTTAGTAATTGCGATGCAGAATTTGCTGTCCTGGGAAATTTTTTTAGCTCTAATGCCTCAGGTTGAGTCAGAGAGCTCATTGTGTGGTAATCATGTTTTTGCTTGTTCGTTGTTGGTGCCAGAACTATTTATCAACAAAAATTGATTAAAATATTGCAGGCCGGTTCATAAAATTTTTGTTTCAAAGCATAAACACGAATAGGTTGGAGACCTTTGCTTTTTCCGTTTCATTTTTCAAGGAATTTTTTGCCTATGGATAACAGTGTCGCTTCTTCAGCACTTTTGTCTAAGTTTTGATTGCAGTTTACCATTTATCAAAACTCTGACCTCAATTAGCCAATCCCGATCTTGATCCCCTCAACTGTTTTGCCTTTATAGCAGCTTTGAGTCGAGTACATAACTGCGTAGATCGTTGCTTGCTGCCGATTCATAAATTTTCTGCTTCGGAAATTAAAAACAAATTTGTGGGAGTCCTTTGTTCTTCCTTTTTTTTTATTTTCAAGGAAGTTGTTCAGGGAAAATAATTTCAAGAGAATATAGATAACAGTGTCACTTCTTCAGCACTTGTTGTCTACGTATTGGCTGTGATTTACCAGTTGTTGGAGCTCTGAATAGATCTGTCAACAAATTAGGAGAATTTTTCTTCGCATATTGTCCAGTAATACTTGTAGAGCTTAGGAAAAATTTTGGTTATTGTTAACTCATTATATCTTATCTGACATAAGATATTGTTGCTCGAGCTAGAGGAGCATAAGTTTTACAATAATCTCTAGATGTGATCATTCTAATTTTAGTTTCTTTGAAAAACATAACAGCAATTATTAATTGAGTGGTTAGCTCAGATGTTAAGATTCGTATTCAATGATTGAGAAGAATAGTTATTTTCTCTTTGTACCAATATCGATTCTATGAACCTAGTGAATTGCAAATGCCAAAATTGATATCACACTTTTATTTTAAAATGTCCAAAATCAGCGCGTTGTTTCATCAAAAGCAAATTTCGTTCTTTGACAACTAATCGCATTCTGTCAGCCATAATTTAAGAAAGAAATTAAAATCTGAAATATATCGTGGAGCTTGGAGCCCAAGGTCTTCTAGTTTTCTGTTTATATGCGGTCGACTCTCACACTAACCCGTCTTAATATGAATGAATTGTAGCACTCACTTATTATATCAAAATTAAGTCTTTCAGAAAATCTCTTGTATCAATGTTTTAGTATTTTGACTTAATATGACGTAACATATAAAAAGTAGGAGTTTTTGTATTAAGAGGAGTTTTTATTAGCTGTGGTTTTTAAAATTAAAGATGTATTACATTAAAGGCAATATATAATTTTTTATATATATATATATATATATATATATATAAATATATATGTGTATATATATATATATATATATATATATATATATATAGATATATATATATATATATATATATATATATATATATATATATTACTTTTAAAGGTATTTTATATTTGAAGGTGAGCATTCATCGTTCATTAATTTCTCCACTTCGGTGGGCCAAAATATACTGTACAGTTCTCCTGCTGCATCGTTGCTTAAAAATTGCATTGCACATTTTACTGTCCTGAAAATTTATTCATCTCCACTAGCGTCAGGTTGTTTCAAAAATTGATTAAGACATTGCAGGCCAATTCATTAAGTTTCTATTTCAAAGCTTAAAAATGAAATTGTCGTTGGCCTTTGCTTTTCCTTTTTATTTTTCAAAGATTTTTTTTGCCTAGGGATAACAGTGTCGCTTCTTCAGCACTTGTTGTCTAAGTATTGATTTTAGTTTACCATTTATCAAAACTTTGACCTCAATTAGCCTTTCTTGTTCTTAATCCTCTCAAATGCTTCGCCAATTTTAGTAGCTTTGAGTTGTGAACAAAGTTGCGGGGAGCGTTGCATGCCGATTCATAAACTTCTTGTTTCGAAACTTGAAAACAATTTTGGGAAGGCATTTTCTTTTCCTCTTGAAATTTCAAAAAAATTTTGAGAATACGGATATCAGTGTCGCTTCCTCAGCACTTTTTGTCTACGTTTTGACTGTAGTTTACCATTTTTTGGAGCTCTGACATCAATTGGTTAATATCTTTTTCGAGCGTCTGGACAGTTTTGCATTTTTAGCCCCTTTGATTTTGAAACATGCCAATTTTGTTTTGATGAATCAATGAATTGTTCTTGTTTGCCATCTCTGTCTGTAAATAATATTTTGCGTTTCCGTTGCTCGGCGTTTCTGTTTTTTTTTTTGCAGTGATCATTCAGTTTTAGTCGAAGCTCGATTTTTTTCTCTTGATGTGAAGAGCTCCTACTCTTCAACTCTCTATTTGAGCCCACTGGCTTTGTAGTTCCGCTACGGCTGGTAAAAAATGAAGACAATAAAAAAGTCTTGAAAATAACTTTATTTGTCAGTTTCCTTCTAAAAAACAGAAATTTCAACTAGATCTGTCAACAAATGAGAAATTTATCTTTCTCACATTTTCCAGTGTTACTTGTAGAATAGAGATTAGGAAAAGTTTGGGTTATTGTTAACTCATTATATGTTATCTGACATAAGATATTATTGCTCGAGCTACAGGAGCTTAAGTTTTACAATAATCTCTAGATGTGATCATTCTAATTTTAGTTTCTTTGAAAAACATAACAGCAAATATTAATTGAGTGGTTAGCTCAGATGTTAGGATTCATATTATATGGTTGAGAAGAATAGTTATTTTGAGTTTGTACCAATATCGATTCTATTAACCGGGTAAATTACAATTTCAAAACAACCGATATCGCAGTTTTGTTAATATTGATTGAATGAAGAGCGTGGTTTCATCAAATGCAAGTTTTGTTCATTGACATTCAATCAACTTCTCTTAGACATAAATAAAGTAAAAAATTAGAAGATTGTAAGTAATCTACTATAGGTTATATCAACCTCAAATACAGGCTGAGTACCACGGCAGCCTCTAGGCCAGACTATTCCTTTAAGAAGTAGTGTGAACCTAATCTTCATCGAAATTGATGTTATTCCGTTCGAGAACGGGTCGACTTTTCTTTCGAAGACTTTATTGCGTTTTGTTTAAAAGTGCTCGTTGCAGAGGCTCTGCACCGCTCAAACAGGAAAACAAGACCAAATAATACTTTTATATATTTTTCCAAAATTCATTGTTGATTTTTTTCATTTTTAAGAGCCTCGTGATATCTGATGCCTCCTTGGCTTCTTTTGGGCATGACCTGGCCAACGTTTTCAAAAACTTTAGGTCAAACAAAATAAGTTTCTTCTGAATCTGCGATCCAGATATTGTTCGTATTATCACCAATTTCAAAGTTGTCACCAGTTCTAGTGGATTCTTTGTACAGTTTTTCGCCATCTAGCAGCTGAAGTGATGACACAATTTAGACGTCAAACCATAAGTCATGCAATACTTCTGCGAAAATATCTCTAATCTCACTCTGCTGCATGTACGTAAAACCTCTTTTGCTTGTATACTACATGGGTAAAAGTGAATTTCCCCACAAGAGCAGTCGATAGGCGTATTTGTTAATACAACTGCTCAACTACTGCACAAACTGTTAGAGAATTGCGAATTGTCAACTGTAAAACAGCATTTGAGGGGCATTTTTCTTGACATCAAGCCAAAAACTTTTTTCTAGCTTACGTCCTCTGTCCTATGTTGATCTTTGAACATGTCTTGCGTATTTAAAACTTGTATTAATGGGGTATTCTTGGAATTTTTGTTGTCAAGGATTCGGCAGCAGTGATTGACGTAATTGTCATTGTAGTAATCGGCTTGCTTTCAAATGTTAAGTCCAACCTCCCAGTCCAATCTGTCCATGGCTCCCGGTGACGGTTTATGTCAAAAACTGGTGGGAGGAAAAGTTTTGAATACCTTTTTCCACGTCAAAGAAACTTTTTAAGCGTCAGAAAATGTTCAGGCAAAATAGCAACGACTCGTGTGAAAGATGATAAAGTGGTTAACGATGATCTTGCATGTTTTCTAGACTTTGACGGATTGGTTTTGCTACGGATTTGCTAAAAGATCAACGCTCTTCTTTAACGCCAAAGATTGAACCCAAAACACGGAAGCAATCTACAATATCGACACAAGCTCCGGTTTCAAAATCACGAACGTTGAAGTTTGCGTGCTAATTTGCAATCACTTAGCGTTTTAGAGACCTTGCCAGATAAACAAGTTTCTTACATTGATCGGATGCTAATATACTGTCCAAACTCCCTACCGTTATGTTTAAATTGCGCATGACCTATTGGAGCAAACCGACATCACAAATTGCCAAGGCAACCAGATTTACTCGGGTGGTTCCTTCTTGGGACTGCTGGTAAGCGCTGGCTATGAAAATTGCAGATGGTTTGTGTATGAAATCTGATTGACGCAGGACAAGCTGTTTTGTTTAAATTTCAATGAGCAATTTGACGAATGAGACAATTCAATGCATTTTTGTCGTCTAGCAGTGCTAATTCATAGTCTGCAAAGTAAAAAAATGCATTATAAGAACTGCTTGTTCAATCCAATATTTTTCTCCAAGCAAAAGCTGGCAAGTCATTTTGAACGAGCTTTGCGATAAACATAAAAAATCGAATCTTGAATTCACCATTGCTAAGAGGTTGAAACACCAGTGGTTTCGTTGAGTGGTATAAGACGACACGCTTTGTATACAACTAAATGTTCGTCAGGAGTTCTTTCGATGGCTAAAATGATGGCTATGATGGCACTAATCTCTTTGCAACATTGGTTGAGCTCCATTTGAATCATTCTAAAATTCGTATTTGTTCGTTGGATGCTAAACCTGAAAAATTTTGACTGCCAGGTTTCTAATGGCCGTTTTCGCATTTGCGTTGCCCTTATTCTTTACAATTAGAGTAGTGATAGAGGATGGAATTGATTGCTGGGTGTCAACAAAGTAGTTTGAATTTAGTTGAGGGTGATGACGGTCTTTTTCGTGATGTTGTGGAAGCACAGTTTTCCCTTTAAGATATGTTGCGGGGTTGGAATGCATGACGAGAGCTCTCATTTTTGGCATTCTTTGTATTGAATTTTCATTTTGTTTCCCTGAGTTAATTAACCTGTTTCAAGTGATCTTGATTTTGCCTGAAATTTTTTCTATGAAATTCATTTTGAGGTGTTTTAGCTTGACGAAACTGTTGGTCAATTTGATTTGTCCATGCCGAGGAAACTACATACTTCGTTTTTGGTCACAGACCCATAGTTTCCAGTTTCTATCTGCTCTTTGATATTGTAGAAGAAATCCAAAAATTTATTGGATAGTGTTTCGTTGCTTGGCAAGGCATTTTTTTGTCAGTTGCGGCTTCGGACTCATCAATACAATCGTCACCTCAGACGTTGGAGCTTTTATAAAGGAATTGTACTAATTGAGTGTCAGTCGAGTGGTGCGCAAGTTTCAACAGCATGGACAACGGAAACCGCGATGGTGATCAATCACACTCTTAGGCTGCAACAGCGTACGTTACAACGCAGTTTTTATAATGATTCACACTATGTCTGATATCCAAATTTTTGAGAAGCAGAATGAGACACATATTCTTAAAACCACGAAGGGGAGAAGCACGCAATTTTAATCAGGAGCAACAGCATGGGTTAGGAAACTTATCTTTTGTACCAAAAAGTGATTACCACAATAAGAAATGAACACCGCTTTTTACACAAAATTTTGAAGACATTAAATTTTGAACAATAAAACTAACAACAAAGAGGAAGAAATTGACCAAAATATAGTTTGACGCAGAATTCAGGATGTGTAGCGTCTTGTTTATATGAGATTGACTGCAGGACAAAAAAGTACTTTTTACAATGCTTTTTGAATGGTTAAACTTCATATATATCAAAACCAACGGACATCGCCAGTTGTTTGTGAATGAGTTTTTCATAGGGACATTGCAAGAGAACCGTCAAAAGTTGTTTTGGGATAGCTAAACCGTATGAGTAAACACACGACTTCAAAGCTCTGGGATCCAGTTACTTTTTTCAGGAATTCCTTGGACAAGTTTCCCAAGCAACATTGACATTCACATTGGCTTAATATGGTTCATGTGGTCAAGCAGACTTGGAAGTTATTTTTTCTTGGTGTTGTGTGCCAATATCAAAAAGACTGAACAAGCATCAACAAGATCATTACAGATATGATAGGTACTCCGTATGAGTAAACACACGACTTCAAATCTCTGAGATCCAGTTATTTTGTTCAAGAGTTTCTACGACAAGTTTCTAAGACAACCATGACATCGACATTGGCTTAAAATGGTTCTTGTGGTGAGGAGGATTTGGAGTTTATTGTTTCTTGGGGTCGGGAGCCAATGTCAAGAAGACTGAAGCAATATCAACAAGATCATTAGAGATAACAGACCATGTACTGAGCTCATAACAACAGTTTTAACTTGAGGAGCTGTCAACCCTTACCTATGTCAGAGTATAAGAAAAGTTAACTATCCCATATCGTGTAAAACTTGACCTTATTTAGCTGACAATCCTAATAAATTGCGCAAACTAGCAAATTATAACAACAGAGATCAATGAGCAGTGTAAACTCGACCTACCAAGGAGAAAAAAACACAATTGAGCTCAACAAAGATAGGAGAACATTCAAAGAGGAAACATGAATAACGGCTGCCTCCTAAATAGCATACTTTGAAAAAGTGTCCTTCATATTAAAAAAAAGGCTGACTAGAAACACGCGTGGCGTAACACACTTAAAATCCGGTTTTATAATTATTTTTAATAACAACATAAAAAGTACACAAAAAAATGATTTCTTGGTTGATAAGAAACAAGAAAAACCCAACCGTTTGAAAATTAAAATGAACATATACTTGGTACGCGTCTTCTACAGTAAAACTAGAAAAACAGTTTAAGCGATGTTTTCAAAATTAAAAAAATAGAAATTCTTGTGGATATGTAAATTTTCGATTTTAAGTCTGCGTGAGTGTCTAAATTGTTTCTGATTTGCAAATAAGTTTTCGTTGTCTTCTTTTGGAATAAAATCAATTTAAGCACTAATAATGAGCACAGGAATAGAGATTATGAAAGATATTTTACAGGGAATCTGTTTTTTGAATGTCTTTTGAATGTTTTTTGAATGTTTTTTGAATGTATATCAAAAAAGAATTGTCTTCAGATGGAGGAAAATTATGTTTCTTGTTTTATTGTTTGCTATTAATTGTAAAATAGGCCTTAGTAACGTTCTCGATACCTGTATATCTGTTATCTGTCGGTCCACCACCTCCGCTGGAGGAAGTAAATGCAAAAAGTACTCGAGCTCTGTTCTTTGTAATTGTAGGTTCGTTGAACAATATAGCAAAAATTTTAATTCGAGTGTTTAGCTCAGGTGGTAGGATTCGTATTCGATGATTAAGAAAAATCATCAATTTCGGTTCGTACCAGTACCCGTTCTATCAATGTGGTCTGTTCAAAAAATCAAAAATAAAATCGCGGTGTTGTTAATACTGCTCGAAAACCAATTTTTGTTTCATCAGATGTCTTTTTCATTCTTTGACACCTATCTATCTTATGTTAGCCATAAAAAACCTAAAAATTAAAAAGATATGAAAAATTGTTTTGAGCTTGGAGCCAAACGTTTTCTACTTGGAGCCGAAGTTTTCTCACACTGCCTATTTTTATCATGAATAAAGTGCAAAGCTCATTCAGTATGTTTAAACAGTATAGTTTCTTAGGAAAATTGCTTGTAAGAGTTTGTTTGTTAAATGTCTTAACATGCCGAAATATATGACTCTTATGTTTTTAATTTAAAAGTTTTAAGTGAGTCGTTATCTTTCACAACTTTCTCTGCTTCGTTGAGCCCAAAAAGATTGTATGCTTCATCTAGTGCATCATTGGTTAATAATTGCGATGCAGAATTTGCTGTCTTGGGAAATTTTTTAGCTCTAATGCCTCAGGCTGAGTCAGAGAGCTCATTGTGTGGTAATCATGTTTTTGCTTGTTCGTTGTTGGTGCCAGAACTATTTACCAACAAAAATTGATTAAAACATTGCAGGCCGGTTCATAAAATTTTTGTTTCAAAGCATAAACACGAATAGGTTGGAGACTTTTGCTTTTTCTTTTTTATTTTTCAAGGAATTTTTTGCCTATGGATAACAGTGTCGCTTCTTCAGCACTTTTGTCTAAGTATTGATTGCAGTTTACCATTTATCAAAACTCTGACCTCAATTGGCCATTCCCGATCTTGATCCCCTCAAGTGTTTTGCCTTTATAGCAGCTTTGAGTCGAGTACATAACTGCGTAGATCGTTGCTTGTTGCCGATTCATAAACTTTCTGCTTCGGAAATTAAAAACAAATTTGTGGGAGTCCTTTGTTCTTCCTTTTTTTTATTTTCAAGGAAGTTGTTCAGGGAAAATAATTTCAAGGGAATATAGATAACAGTGTCGCTTCTTCAGCACTTGTTGCCTACGTATTGACTGTGATTTACCAGTTATTGGAGCTCTGACTAGATCTGTCAACAAATTAGGAGAATTTTCCTTCCCATATTGTCCAGTAATACTTGTAGAATAGAGCTTAGGAAAATTTTTGGTTATTGTTAACTCATTATATCTTATCTGACATAAGATATTGTTGCTTGAGCTACAGGAGCATAAGCTTTACAATCAACTCAAGATGTGATCATTCTAATTGTAATTTCTTTGAAATATATTACAGCAATTATTAATTGAGTGGTTAGCTCAGATGTTAAGATTCGTATTCAATTATTGAGAAGAATAGTTTTTTTCTCTTTGTACCAATATCGATTCTATGAACCTAGTGAATTGCAAATGCCGAAATTGATATCGCACTTTTATTTAAAAATGTTCGAAAGCAGCGCGTTGTTTCATCAAATGCAAATTTCGTTCTTTGACAACTAATCGCATTCTGTCAGCCATAAGTTAAGAAAGAAATTAGAATCTGAAATACACCGTGGAGCTTGGAGCCCAAGGTCTTCTAAAATTCTGTTTATATGCGGTCGACTCTCACACTAACCCCTCTTAATATGATTGAATTGTAGCACTCACTTATTATATCAAAATTAAGTCTTTCAGAAAACCTGTTGTATCAATGTTTTAGTATTTTGACTTAATATGACGTAACATATTAAAAGTAGGAGTTTTTATATTAAAACGATATATTTAGCTGTGGTTCTTAAAAATTAAAGATTTATTATATTAAATGCAATATATAATTTTTATATATATACATATATATATATATATATATATATATATATATATATATATATATATATATATATATATATGTATATTTATATTACTTTTAAAGGTATATTATATTTGAAGGTGAGCATTCATCGTTCATTAATTTCTCCACTTCGGCGGGCCAAAATATACTGTACAGTTCTCCTGCTACATCGTTGCCTAAAAATTGCATTGCACAATTTACTGTCCTGAAAATTTATTCATCTCCACTAGCGTCAGTTTGTTTCAAAATGCTCATTTTGTGGTAAAGATCTTTTTGTTTGTTCTTTGTTGGCATATCTATTCGCCAACACAATCGGGCAGAGCTTTGCATACCAATACATAAATTTCTTGTTTTGAAGCTTGAAAAGAAAATTGTTTGAGACCTTTGCTTTTTCTCTTTTATTTTTCAAGGAATTTTTTAAACTTCGATAACAGTGTCGCTTCTTCATCACTTGTTGTCTAATTACTGGTTGTAATTTACCGTTTATCAAAGCTTTCAGCTCAATTGGACTTTCGGTCTCTCGATTCCTGTGAAGACCTTGACCCTTTTTAGCAGTTTTGGGTTTTCCTGAAACAAAAAATAATCAAACTGAGCTCATCTCTAAGAAACTCGCAGTGAAGAACTCTTCAAATTCTCAGACATTGATTTTTAGGCCTCTTGGCCTTGGATCTTTTTTCCATGTCTTTGGCTTGTAATTTTTTTGAGTGATTTTTGCTTTCTGCTCTCCGTGCAAGACTTTTTCTCCAGTTTTCGAATTTGGGTTTGTGTATTTCTGTTCTCATTAAAATTCTGAGGCCTCCAAAGTATTGCCCTTGTTCCTTAGTCTTTCATTTTGCGTGTCCTGGCGCTCCAGGGGTTTCTTTCACTGATTCTTTCCGTTCATTCTCCGATGTGTCATATGCAGCTTTGGAACACCCGTCTTCTCGGTTTAGATTTAGTTCGCTGTCTCTGTGAGATTCTACTTCAATGAATCCTCCTGTTTTGAGCTGTCCAATTTAATGTTTTTTCTCATCTTTGACTTGATTTGCGTTTGTCCGGAGGCTCTGCAGTAATTAGGTTGTCCTGTGTTTTTGTTGTGTTTCGGAATGTATTGTAATATCGTAACGGACCTATTTTTTTCTTCGTATTTTACTCATTAACTGTGAAATTCTAACCATTTTTCTTTTCAACAATTTTGTTTGGTCCTGTATGGAAAGTGGTATATTTTCGTTTTTCTCAAGTGTTTTTTTTGTGGAACTCGACTGTTATTTGGGGTGTGAAATTAATGGGTTGCACTAGATTGTTTAATGACTTTTTACGGGCTTTTGCCTGTTTTTAGAAGATTTTATACATTCTGATCCGGTTCGGCTTGCCCAGGTGCTCATTGAGCAATTGCTTTGTAAGAATATGACCACTTCCACTATCAGTTAAGGCTAGTACCAGTTTGTCTCTTATCATTGTTTTTTACACATCGTCTGAATTATAAGAATGATCCCTTTCCCCGGTTTCTTGTCTTTGAGGAAAAATCGCCCCAATGGCTGATAAAAAAGCTTCCATTTTTTAATATAGAAGAAAGAAGAGAGACTATCCTTTAAGTATACTAAAATTGGGCTTGTAAAAACTTCGATTTAAATATTTTTATATAAAATTTGCACTCCGTGTTCTATTCGAAATTAATCTAATTTTTTAGTAGCTTTTAGAGAGCTGCTTTGATGTTATCCTGGAGCCTGTAACAAAATTTTGGTAATAACTAGAGGCCTGTAAATGCCCTGCATTCTTTCAAACTGGATAGTTCCTTCAACTTGGCTGCCATTTTACTTTTTTTCAGGGCTTACCGTGACACCACTCTAGGAAAAAAGGCGTCCCGAAAAGCTTTTACTTTGATCCTTTAATAAGTGGAGGCAAGTTTTGTTTAATCTGTTTTTATTATTTCACAGTTGAAAGACTTTTGAAAGATGAGATCCCAATATGAGGGCCTCGAACAAAGACAATTAGGGGCCATACAAACTTATGGTGACGCGTAATCTGATTCATGGTGGGTTTCATTTAACAACTATTTCGGAAAACTCTCAAATAGTTGTCGTACTATAATATTAACTTCGACTGAACAATCTTTACGCCCAGTCATGCAACGCTGATCTTTGCGTCGGGTCATGATTTGCTAGATGGCCAAAACAGATTACAAAAAATTTTGACTTTAAATATTGTTTATTACACAAATGCGTAGTCTAATACTGAACGCATCAAAAATGGAGATCAAAATTTTTTCAAATATTCTAAAGCTCCCGAAACAACTGATATAAAGCTAAAATAGAAAACTGTTGCCTTTAGTAAATCGAATCAATCCAATTATTGGGAAATTGAAAAGATTCAGCGTTAGCATACCAAGATGAAGCGAAAAATATACTACGTAAAATGGCATCTGGCAAAAAACCTGTATTCCTTTCGAGAGTTAACATCAGATATCTACAAAGTTCTGTCTCTGAATGCGCTTGTCATCAGTCCTTTTCATTACTCTGAGGTTCTCATGAATGAAATCATCAACAATCCTTTAATATCAGCCGAAAAACAATTAAGCTGGGGTTTGAAAGGAAAGAACAATGTTAGTTCTCTATATCTCAAACTAAAAAAATTGCCGATAAGGAATTCTTTAGATCAATGATTTCTTTTTCATTTTTTGAAAATATAATCTAAAAAACTTCCAGGAATTGAAATATTAGAATTACCTACACTGATATTAACAAAACACAAACGGTCAAATAAATTTTCTGCAACTAAAATCTGAATCCCGCTTTTTTAGAGAACTGCATATCCAAGCGAAGTACAATAATTTATAACAAATTTGTAATGGAACAATACTCTCAATACCTCGAAAATGATCGTAAATGTTAGAAAGTTAACGAAATTTTAAAACAAAACTTCTTTCAATTGATTTTAAAGAACCCAAGTGTAGCATCAGTATTTTCATTATCTTGGAAAGAATTTAAGTTTGAATAAAAAAGTTTTCTTCTTTGAAAATAACCTCTACACTGCATCTGGTATTTGATCCTATATGTTTGAAACCAGATGGAAATTCAGTGTTCTTTCTTTTTTCAAATATTTGACTTATTTTTATTCAAAAAGGTTTAGCAATTTTGGAGATCTTTTGTATCAAAAAATTGTTAGTTAACCAATAATGAAATTTAATTGGCTTGGGTTGACATTTATTAAGGAAGCTTTTTTTGTTGATAGCGTGTTCAGTTCACTTTTTCGAATTAATAGTTAAGAAAAACAGTCCCATTCGTTTTAAACAGCTTGCTTTTGTCGCCAAAACGTTTTTATTGATTAATTGAGCTATAGACTGTCAAAATCAACTTATGACATATCTTGCTTCCAATATGTACTTCAGAAGTTACTGTCTCTGTTATTCCTGACTGATTTGTCAATATGAGATCCCAGGTTGAGGTCCAGACTCAAATTTTTGTCTGATCAGACTTCCAATCCAAAATTCTCTCTGATCAGACTTTCCAGACGGAAATTTACCCTGGTCAGACTTTCCAGACCCAAGTTGCTTCTGAACAGACTTTCCTGACACAAAAAGCCTCTGATCAGAATTTTCAGACCGAAGGTGATATGATCAGACCATCTTCAGACCATGGTCCAGACTCAATTTCAGACCATTGCACGGACCTTAATTATACTACAATCAGACTCAAGTACGCTCGAAGAGGTTATGATCAGACTCAGTTGCGCTCGAAGCATTTATGGTCAGACCCAGTTGCGCTTGCAGCCATTTATGATCAGACTGAAGTGCGCTCGAAACCGGTTCTGATCAAACTAAAGTGCGCTCGAAACTGGTTCTGATCAGACTCAAGTACGCTCAAAATAGTCTGATCAGAGAAAGATTTTACTTTTGAATAAATCTCCTAATTTTGCTATAATATATTCATTTCATAAAAACTAACGTTTGCAGTATTTAATTCATCTAAGGAAAATCAATTATAAAAGTAATGCTAAAGAATAGGAAGCCCAACTGTTGAGAACAAATTCTATTTTGTGTACCATTTAGTGTATATTTCTGATTCAATGGATGAGCTTAGACAGCTTTCCATAAGAAACATTGTTGTCTCCAGTTGATAAAAATTTCTTCTCTGCTATCAGCTGGACTCCTTTTTTCTGAACAGTGCTATCGAACTTGAGATGAGTCTCTGATCAGAAAGCTGCTTTATGTCTGCCTCTTTGCAGAGCCAACATCTCTCAGTAAAAAACAAACAAAAAAATTGAAAAAAAAATAATGCGCTCGAAATGGTCCCTGATCAGATCCAATTGCGTTTAAAAACATTTCTGATCAGACCCAAGTGCGCTCAAGAGGTTATGATCAGACCCAATTGCGCTCGAAGTCACCTCTGATCAGACATAAGTGCGCTCGAAGAGGTTATGATCAGACTAAATTGCGCTCTAAGTCGCCTCTGATCAGACCCAAGTGCGCTCGAATCCGCCTATGATCAGACTTTTCAGACCAAATCGACCTCTGATCAGACCATCTCCAGACCATCGTCCAGACTGTAGTGCGCTAGAACTTCCTTCCAGACCCTGTATTTTCGGTCTGAGAACACACGGGTGTGCGCTCGACTGGGTCTGATCATAAACCAATTTGGGTCTGGACCTCAACCTGGGTTGTATGGAAATTTTACAGAATGTCCAATTTTCAAGTTTTGATCAGGGTCCACAATTGAGTCTAATCATTTGAGTACGAAGAAAGAAGATATTCCATAAGGTACCCCAACTACGAAAAGTCCACCGAGTCTTTATTTCGCTTGTTTGGATCTATCTTCAACTCTTCAGCTCAGTTATTATTTGGAAAAAAATTTCGTAAGCTGCTGTTGTTTCGCGTGATCCGTATTAACTCTGAAAAGAATATTAGGTGCGCTGGTAAATGCAATAAGTCATGCCTTATGTTGTATGGTTTTACTACCTATCTTGATGCAATATATATGTGAGCTCATACAGCTATATTCAAACAGCTATTCATACAACTACAATAATTCTATATATTTTTGAAACTTAAATGGTATCAAAGGTACATAGAAGGAAAAACAATTTAATTTAAAGAACTACCCAAAAACATATTAGTTCTCTTTTTGAATTGTTTCGTTCTGTATATCTGCGTTACAAGTAACAGTCCAATTAAAGCAAAACAATTTATATCTTTCTAAAGAAAGTATCAGTTTCCATTTGATGCCCTGGTGGCAGCATTCTCAAGACCAGTAAATGGTCGCAGAAAATTTTTATAAAAAGTCAAAATGGGTTTCAAAAAGCAAAACTGATCATATGGTTTAGTTAAAAACTTGCTCGGGAATATTGATTTTGTTGCATTTTTTCCTGAACGACGAGAAACTGCATAAAAACATACACAAAACCATAATCAGATAAAATCTTATCCGACCGAAACTTTTTTAACGGCCAGATCCATCCAACCTATCTGTCATAGCCTTTCAGCTCTGAAACACGAAAAAATCAATA
>NC_134470.1:54243596-54352168 GCF_964194025.1 Convolutriloba macropyga | reverse complement strand
CTTTCACAAGTATAAGTACGATGGCGCTTCGCAAAACAGAATAGAACAACTAAACAATCGACTAACTTCGGGCGAATTGCTCTCAAGTTATGCTATATATCATATGTTGCAACAATTCAAAACAAAAGCCTCCTTCCCCTACCCCTATTCAACCCTCTGTGTACTATTCATTGCTACTTTCCACTCATTAGATATAAATTGATACCCTCCTGTGCAGGCAGGCATGTCTACTAAGTTTTGAGTTTATCGTAATCTCGCGAGATTCGGGTGTCAAACTCACTATTCAGACATTAAATGCTTTTGGTACTCATTAAGTATGCATACGCCCCCGCTATGCAACCCACCCCCCCCCCCCCTCAACCCGTCTATCCACCCAGTCCCCTCACCTTTACCTTTAAAAAATACCTGGACACCTATTAACATTGCGGTAGAAATCAATTATTGTGATACGCAAGTTTCAAATGTATCGCTATTTTTTTCTTATGTATCATAAGAGTTGATCAAATTTTTGAAATTCAAATTTGACTGCTCAGCATACACGTCTGCGATATACACGTCTTTTCAGAAAAAAAGGCTATAATAATACTAGCCATGCTCAGAAAAAGGGAGACTTGATTTTTTCTAGATAATCTTCACGATAGATTTTTTCTGTAAACTGTATGTTTGGGCTCTGTTTAAAATTGATTTACCAGAGATCCTAACTGAATTGCACTGACAGCAGGCTCCAAGAGGGTACTCTGTTATTGTTCAGACAGAACCTTGTGATTGATAAGACGCTACCTCGTTCTTAATAAGACAAAACCTCATTAATGGTTAGAATATACCTTATCAAAGAATAGATACAACCTCGCTAAATTGTTACACGACAGAGAAGCACCACACTATTATCATGGCATAATGGGAAAAGATTTTATAAATAATCTTCTTTGATTCAGTCAATCAAGTAATATTCCATTATTGATAAATTGTGACAAATCGTCACTTATTGTAAAAATTTAGTTTTTAAGTCTTTTGACATTTTTTCTACGATTGCTTTACTGTTGCATATCATTTCTGTAAACTTGACTCAGCGTAAACAAAGGCAATAAACATTGTAGGCTACAAATATTGTTGAATGAATTGAAAAAAAAGACGCTTATAAGGAAAATGCATAAAAGTAGTTGTGCTTGACCCATGACAAAATTATGCTAGACCAATTTTGCCTATGAACC
This sequence comes from Convolutriloba macropyga, assembly GCF_964194025.1. Classification (NCBI taxonomy): domain Eukaryota; kingdom Metazoa; phylum Xenacoelomorpha; order Acoela; family Convolutidae; genus Convolutriloba; species Convolutriloba macropyga. The sequence goes on along the minus strand of NC_134470.1, from coordinate 54,350,957 downwards.
AGGAAAAGACTTTCGGTCGACCTTAACTGCGGAAACCCCGACCATGTAATTTAAACATTAAACGTCCAATATATTTTTTCTCTTTTCATAAAATGAAGCCTACAATAAAGTGTAGACAGTGGGCCTAAAATATGTATTCTTTTTAGCAAGGAAATTTTTGAGAAGGAAATTTCATTCCCTATTTGAAATTTTGAGTCCCTGAGCTATCAGCAAGGTTATGAACTTGAGGCAGATTGATCTAGCCCAAGTTCATAGTTTTGCAAATAGCTTTAAGAATAAAAGTTAACTGAAATGGTTTTCTGTTTGGTATGATTCAGTTTATGCACAGTGTAATGTTTATATCTGTTTCTCTAGTTATCCGCTTTTCATATTGTTCATCAAATTTTGTTATTGAATAACGTATCTCACTTATGGCGTTTTGCTTACTTATTCTTACGGGTGTAAAGCTTTAAACTATAGAATATAGCCTCTCAGCCATGCGTTTTTTGCGAATACAGAAACGTAAAAGTGAACAGTTTGTTTTGTACATACATTTTAAATTTGGTGATGGTAAACGTCGTGCACTGTTTCACGTGTAGCTGATATATTTTCGTTGCAAGGTAGAAAAAAGGAACAGTATTTTATATGAACAGAACTCTTACGCCTAAACTTAACAGTTTCTTTTACTTTAATCGTTTTTTACTGGCTGCAGGCAACCGTTATTCCCTTAATTTGTAAAATTAACGGCGAATTGAAAGTTAAAATCACATTAAATTATTAAAACACAGGTTGAGCTCAATAAAAATATCGTAAAATTTACTATTTCTTAAACCTAAGTTACTCCTGCAATTTGTTCTTACATAACTCGTTCGTTCTTCCATCGTAAGTCGTAAGTCATTCTGCTTTCAATAAAATCTTACTATTAATTCATCTACCTAAGTTATAATAATACTATCAAATCTTTCAAACATGGCAAACTTTGGAGTGGTCAAAGAATTCTACGATAAATACCCAATGCCTGGAATGACGTCACCCCTCGTGAACAAATACAGCGAACACTGTCAGAAACAACACATGCCTACCAAAGTCAAAGTGGTCCCGAAGAAAAACTTGGTAAAAGCGATCGAATTCTCGCTTCAAAAAGACGGAGACGTTTCAAAAAACGTTCAGATTTTAAACTTGAACCAAGAAATTGAAGTTTCGAAGTTGAACGAGAAGAATTTCTGCTGTATTAGTCATCGATGGTGTACCACAAAACTCACTGTCGATAAATTCTGCGAAACCTTCACGGAGTTCTTGAAAAACAGCTATTTATGCGCGGAAGATACATGCTTTGAGGAGACTAATTTTTACGATCATGCTTCAGTTTGGTGGGCTTTCATGGGAAAATTGGTTGAGTTGGTGTTCCAGAAAAAGGAAGGAGCGCAGGGTTTCATGGCATATTTAGGCGGGAAGACTTCGTTGATTGGGTTCAAGGACTTCAAGGATCAGTCGAAAGTTGCGACTGATGATATTGATGAAATTAATGAGGTAAGAATGATAATTGAGACAATTTGCAAAATATTAATTACATGAAGATCACTTTTCAGTAAAAGAAACTCGATTTTCTTCTAAAACCGGAACCGACACAACTGGTGCGTTCTTGGTAAATTTTTTTAGGTAATTACAGATTGTTTATTATTAAAAATTTGAGAACCAATACTTTTCCGACTTTTAGCGGTTTATGAGCTTTTATAACTGCAAAGTTATATGTTAAACGTTATATAGGTCAGTCAGTTCGTACGGTAACTTAGGAGTCTTATAAAGTTACAAATTTTTTAAACTTTCAACTTTATATGCTATAATTTTGAATGTGATAGTACCCTTGTGGAACTGTACAGGTAAAAATATTAAAGATGCAACTTTTCGACCAATATCTCGAGTACCCGAGATAATCAAGCCTACCATTTCAATACATCTATATGTAATTAAGAGATTACTGAACAAGATGGATGCAAAATAAGGAAAAATTCGCAATTGTATTTCATTGCAAAATTTAATAAATCCTAATTCGAATCTCTTTAAGGCAAAGTTTTCAAACTTGTATTTTTGAATATTTTCTTTGATTTCAGGGAATGATGGGACTGGTATCTGGAAAAACAACGATGCAAATGAACTCAGATGACATTTACGAGTCCATTTTGGACAACTCTCTGCTGGAAAAGATCAAACGATTCCTCATCTTTGCCATTCCACTAGGTCCTTGTGCTCTTATGAAGAGAACGGACATTGATCAAATGATCAAATTTGTGAACGATCAGAAAATTTCGTTCGAAACCTCGAATCCTGAAAAATTGTTTCAACAGATTCATGACGTCATTCAGAAATGTCTGAACAACCTGGCCGAGAAAAATAAATTGAAAGAAAACGTCTTCTTTAGACGATTTGACGATTGTTTGAAATATATAAACCAATTGAAAACTTTCAAAAACAAGTCGAATAAGTTCAACGGGCAGGATCCAATTGCGATGGCGACGTTGATGATGCTACAGGGTAGTCAGTTCGAATACTTTTGGGCTGATGTATTTTGCACTCCACAGAGAAAAGAAGACATTGACGAGACTCTAAAGGTTTGACATTTCTCAACAAATACTGCAATGTAAACGCTATAATAAATTGTGGGAGAATTAGGAGAAGACCAAAAGTCCAGAACTAGATCGTACCATAGACCCTTGAGAGAATATTGTCCCGATCATTCATGGTCAAAGGTTTGTGTGTCGCAGTTTGCCTCCAGTGTGCGACCCAAAATTCCCTAGTCCAAAATCGACGTTTAGTTGCAAGATCTTAAAAAATTCTTGCAAGATTATACATAACCATAAGATACGTTTTCAATAACCGCATTTCTTGCAAAAAAATTGAAACATAACTTTTTAAAAAGTATGGGAACTTAGGTAACCCTGAAAGCAAAATTTTCGTTTTTTGAAAGAGATTTTGGTTGCATTTTTGGTCTGATAAGTGGGCGAGATCTAGAAACCTCCAGCCAGGGTTTTCTTTCGTTTTCAATGTGTTCAAAATTGCCTAGTCTGAAAACAGGTAAGAATCAGGCGTTTAATTGGCATGTTTTCTGTTTATGACAATTGCCATCAACATAAAACATGCCAACTCAACGTGTAAACTAGTTTTAAGAATTTAATTTGAAAAGGTTATAGGCAAGATCTAAGAGGAATTTTGTTAGACCTGCCTGCATATCAGAACATTTACAAAACAAATTTTGGCTTTGTTGTGACGCAATCGATTAGCGCGTCGGACTGCTAACCGAAAGGATGGTGTCTGGGTCCATACAGGAGCGGAAGTTGTTAGGATTGCGCTGGCATCTTCGTCATTCAAATTAGTTCCAAATTTGCTCATTTCCAAACTTAAGAAAAGCAGTCTTTTCGTGGCAGCGCTATACAGTGGTGGCTGATAAACAAATTAACAATTGCGAAAGTTTCCAAATTTGTTTTTGTTTCACAACTGTAGGGATTAATATCCCGCCAAGAAGTTTAAAGGTCGGTTTTTACAATTATCTGATAACCCAACAGTCAGGGGCCAAATATTGGGCTAATCTTTTCCTTTTGTTCATCTCAGCATATTGGCTGAATATTGTATGCAGCCTCCAAAACACGTGTCAGATTATGCGTTTTTCCCAGCATAGTTTTCATATAAAGTATATCCCCCCGTCATAAGGGGGCTGTATTTTCGCGGGGGGCTATAATGAGAAGAACACTAAATTTCTATAAAATGATCTACCATGTAATGGCACCATGTGTTCCGTGAGCTGGGATGGGGAGCAGAATAACATCGTATAGGAACAAAGGCAATAACGGAAAAATGCCCGAGTCGAGATAAAAAAGTTAATCTTCCAAGATTGCTATAAAAAATTAATTTAATTATATCTTAGAAGACAAAGTGTTAGAGCAACTCTTTGCTCGTTATGTTGATACTATGTCAACACCATTATAGTGAGAGTAAAGTTTGGGACCTATGTGGGTTGCGACCCCACAATCTCTTAATTGATTGCAATCCTGTGCTCTCTACTGAGCCAACTGGTCCACACTGCGAGAGTCTTACTGTGCTCTCTTATATTGAGCTATCATTTCAAGCTCCATCTTATGATCACAACTTACTTACTAGAGTGTATACTCTAACACACCCCCTTAAGTTGTGCATCGTAACTCCTCACTTTCAACTTCTGGTTAGAGAGTTAAGCTGGGCCCATAACCTGTTAGAGCAACTCTTTGCTCGTTATGTTGATACTATGTCAACACCATTATAGTGAGAGTAAAGTTTGGGACCTATGTGGGTTGCGACCCCACAATCTCTTAATTGATTGCAATCCTGTGCTCTCTACTGAGCCAACTGGTCCACACTGCGAGAGTCTTACTGTGCTCTCTTATATTGAGCTATCATTTCAAGCTCCATCTTATGATCACAACTTACTTACTAGAGTGTATACTCTAACACAAAGTTATTCTTACAAGATCTTGCAAGACAGAGTTGAGCTCTTAAAATTCTTGTAACCATTCTGCAAGATTAACTTCGTGTGGAAGAATCTTGGCATTAGGGTGAAATAAATCAAAACCTGCTAAAATGAGGAGTATTTAATGACACTTGAGAATATCATCCGGTACAAAAAAAGTTCAACACATAATAAATAAAAACTTCATTTCAGGAGACAGTTGCCTTTTAAAAATTCGGACATACAAAAAATTCATTCAACTAGATTGGGTAAGGAACTTGAGTTAAGCAAAAACTCTTTACCGGAACTGTCAACTTTGCTTTCTTTTAAACAGAAAGAGTTTTTAACAAGTTCTTAGGTCAACACGGTTTTTTTTCTTATAAGCTTCCGAATAGTTTTTGAGTCATTACAGTGTCGTATTGGTCACCACAGTGGCCATTTTACCTTCAGTGCTTCATGCGTTTTTGCTAAACATATGGTGAGCTTGAAATAAAGTTTGCTTTCCAGGAAGGGTACCAGATATAAGAAATGCCAAAAATCTTTAAAAGCAACTAATTTTAACTACAAACATTGTTTTCTCGTCTCTTTCAAAAGACAGAAGCAATCAGTTTTTGGGTCCAGCCTCCATAGCTCGGAAAAAGCATTTTTAATGGCGTTTTTTGCTACTGTTATTGACATAGTTTGACGTAGATACCCTACTTTGTTGAATTCGGTTTTTGATCAGACAAAAATACCGGATAATTTATCAAAAAATTGATAAAAAATTTTGTAAAAATATTGTAATTTTTAACAACGCCTTGTAAGAATCTTGAAAGAATCGTGTAAGATCTTACAAGATGAACTTTTGCTTTCGACTCGGGAGGTCCGTATCTTAACATATTGGATCCATCGGTTTCCACCCTTTCTTAGTAAGGAAGGAAGTCTTAGACCCAGTTTTTGCCTAGTTTTACATAGTAACCTGATATAGAAATACTGACACACAAACTCGGGAAGAAAGAAAAGAGATATGATCATTTGAAAAATTTTTTGTAGTCACCGTATTGGTCTCGGTACTGGAGGTACAAACAAATAATCAAAAAAATGTTCAAAAAATGTTACCCAAAAAGCTATTTGTTCCTCAAAGTTTACACAGAAACAACTGCTCGACAATTTTGCGGCCAAACAAAGAAATTCAATGATTAACAATTTTTAAATTATTTTTGTCATCTTTTTAGCAAAAAGTTTCAAAGATTTATGATTTTCAATAAAATTCAACTATTAGCCCAATTTTCTAAAAATTCAAAAAAAAACTGGTTGAGCCGTTTCCGCGTCTCATGATTGTGTTCGCATAACTTTCTGATCTAGTTTGATTTGGTTTGATTTGACGAGAAATGCTATTAGTGAAAGTCATGTTAAAAATCAAAAATCGTCAGCTTTTTTTCAGTTGTTGTCCATTCGCTCTAGTGAATACCCCAAAAAATTTGCATTTTTGTCAAATCTTTATTTTGTTAATTTAAACTAGATCATTTTTTTCTATGGTGAATTAATTTTGTTATTGATGCTGAAGGGAAAAAATCTCTACATAATACTTCTCTTCAATTTGTTTCTTTGCCTTTTCACCTGGTTATTGTTACCTGGCTAAAGTTTTCAAATATTTTTTCACATGGTACATTTTTTTGAACAACTGATCGTTTTAAATTTGAATGCGGAAACAAAACGGAAAAAAAACTCAAAAGAAAGGGAAATCATTTTCAAAAGAATTTATAAGAGATGCTATGTTCTGAGATGCTAAATATGAAACAAATAAACTGGAACATTAAAAAAATCGAAAAACAACTTTAATAAAAGCAAAAAACGGAGTTTATCCAAAAAAAGAATCGATTATTGATGAATGTAATTAATAACAATAAGAGGGCAAAAATCTATAGTCAGCTTTATTGATAGCAACCCTGAAAATTTTTTGAGGTTTAAACCTATCAAAATGGTTTTGTTTTAGACATTCTCTGATATATGTCAAAGTGGCATTCCATTTACATTCAATTTTTATACTATATTTTTGGTAACCTCAAAAGGTTGGCAAACTCTCAATACTCAAAACTTCAGAAATTCTATATATTTCAAAATAATGAAACTAAAATATCATTGGATTTTTTGGTGCAGAGTTTAGGTTTCGGTGCCATATTACCTAATTTCAATATCAAAATATTTTTGAAAATGTGAACGTTTCGTTAACAATGATTGTTTGTAAACAAATATGCTATTGAAAAACAATAACCATATACTACTACAATCAGTAGTCAACAATATAGCTGAGTAGTCTTTGTACTTGCGATAATAAGATAAGCTCTAGGGGCAAAAAAATCAAAAAGAGCACAGGCACCGGCATGAAAAATGTTCAGTCGGAATAATATTTCAGAAAAACTGAAATTCAACATAAAATTTTTTAATCGGTGAAGCGAGTGCCATGAATTGAGTAGCGCACATTCAATTTCAAAAATTTTGTCATTCAGCTGGAGAATATAGTTGTTATCGACCATAGTTGTTATCTCAAAGTTGTTGTCGGAAACGTGAAACTTGTCACATGAATTTCACTGGAAACTTGTTACGCGAAATCAGAAACTTCCGAAAATCTCAGAAAAGGTAAGAATTGCTCCTTTTCAAATTTTTAGAGGACAATTTTTTGTACTGGAAATAGAAATGTTCAAATGTGAGAAATAGAACACACCGGTACGTATTTACTGTTCAGATAAAGACAAGAGACCCAGTTTTTAGTGTATACAGTAATAGGTGACAGGTATTAAGAAACGCAGTACACGTCCTAAAAAATCTGACAAAATATGAGATGAGAGAAGCGGCCAAAATTTTCACATTTTACAAAAATAATAGCCAATTCAAACGGAGTGAACGTAGTATATCAATAGTAAGTATTTCGAGAATGTCGAACAGCTTAATAATACAAAACATGTATGAAACAAAAAAAATAACATAATACATGAACCTATTCAAATAGATAGACAAGTACAAGGTTTCAGAAATTATTTATACTGGTAGTATTAGGGCCAAACTGTTCATATATTTATGAAGTGATTCTTAAGAAGTAAATGTTTTAACAAACTTGGCTTTTATGCTTATAGAAGTTGAATTTACACATTATAGGTTCAGATATATATATATATATATATATATATATATATATATATATATATATATATATATATATATATATATATTTGAATTCACTTAGATGTTTTATTCCTGTTCAATGAAAATTTGTTACGAGGTAATGGTTAAGAGGTTAGGAGTAATTTTGAGCAGGTAACGGTTTGTAATTTGCTGAAATTGCTAGTTTAAGAAACGGAAATCCATGTAGTTTCCGGCCTACAATATCCCCAGACTCGGGGCTAAAGATCGGGGCTTCGGGGTCTAGATACAATGATGTTCGATGGCTTCCTACTGGAAGACATACTTATGCTTTATGTCAGAAAACATTTTATATCCCATTGATGAAAATTTCCAGTTTCCCAAACTTTTTCTATTTCAGGTACAGCTTTGAGAGCTCTCAATTTTCTATTCAATTTTTTTAATTTCAGAATAGTCTTGGGCTTCAGTTGTCGGTTTTTTTGATAAATCGCAATACATCGTAATAACTGTTATCACCTTATAATTATTATTATAAGGTGATAACAGTTATTAAGATGTATAATCTTTAACAATATTTAGGCTGTCAAAGATGGCATGGCAGTGTTCAGCCTAGCTACTGTCATAGTATGTCCCCCATTCCTGACTGAGAAACTCATTGAGTACACCGACCACCCATTGGCCGACTTAATTGACCAATCAAAATTCGAGGAGGAACTTGCCCAATACTACAAGAAGTTTCCTGAGTTGACATTGAGTGACAAATGTTTCCTGTTAAGCGACCCAGTGTACTTTGATCGAATGTGGACACTTCACGAACAAGGAATCGCGCATACGCTGTACTACTGGTGGCAGTATTTGCTGGGACCATTCAGCAAAGCAGCGGGGGGCTCTAAAAAGACAATGACTTTTAGAATTGACGGCATGTTTAGTAACAACTACAGAGCGGGTTTGAACCTGTCGGCTATTGAGACCACGATGTCCAGAGCAACGGCTATTTCTATGTTGCGATCTATAGGGCCCGGAGATGCTGTGACAACTATGTTCTATGACAACTTCGCCACTATGCAGACGGGATTTGCGCTGGACTGGGAGATTTTAGGGATCTGCTTCCTTCTATAATGTTTCCCAAGTCCCGCTTCCACAGTTTGAAATTGGCGAAAAGTGTCACCTCTTTGACTCTTATTCTAAACTTTAAACCGTGGAAATTAACAGTGGAGTTAGAGCGGATTATAATTGTAATAAAAGAGGACATAAAGTAGAATTACACGGTGGCAGCTCTTACACTCTAATTGCAAAATTTTTACTGTCGAAAATTGGCTCCCTTTATATTTTGGAGGTTATATTATAGTTTTAGAGGTGAAATAAGCTAAAAACTGGACCAGGATTGCTTCCACAGCAAACTTTAGAAATTTTCATTTTTAAAGGGCCTATTTTAGTTCTAATCGTTGTTGAAGTTTGGTTCGGTATTTAACGGTAGAAAACGCTGAAATGAGCGTCTTCTCGTGAAATCCAAAAAATACGCACAGCGTATTAAGTATTGTTGACGATCAAACTAAACTTTTCCAACGTTTGAAATTGAAAATACCGAAGCTTTACAAATTTTTATCGTCGTTTTTGACCAGTATTGTGATGCAGAATGTCTGCTCAGGTAAGCCCGTGAAGGGCAATAACAAATATTTCCCCTCTACCAGGTCAAGGTCCCAGAACAAAACCAAAATGTTTTCTTTGATCAGCATAGGGGTGAATAAAGTACACCAGGCAGAACTATATGATCTGGTCAGTCGCAAAAACGAATGAAAGGTGGACAATGGTTTTATGATGATTTCATGGATCAGCCCAAGGCAGTTATGGGCCAGATGATTGGGTCACAGACAAGGGGTCTGATGCACTACAAGTGAACGAAGTTTCGGTCGCGCCTTACCTGAAGTTTTGGTGGCGCCTTCTGTCTGGCCATACATGTGTTTGGTCTGTTTCGTCTGGCCCATGCCTGTTTTTGATCTGTTAGGTCTGAACCATACATATAAATCAATCTGGCAAAAAACAATGAGTATTTACAGTCTGTTAAGAGGCAATTAATATCAAAATAATTAGCAGTAGCAATGGACTATATGGACTGAAACATTTCTTTGGTTTGATATCTCAGCCTAGGTATTGGTTTGTATAGTTGATTGAGAGGTGAGACACAGGTCGTTAGAATTCTTCCTTTTTACGGTTGAAAATATCAATTCTAGCGTGTTGTTGTTTGCCGGGAGAAGGAAACATTTCCCACATTAGCAACCTCCATTTTTGATCTGGACAAAAACAGGAGCGTGAGTGAACAGATTTTGTGTAAGAAGCTGTCATTTGCAACTGCGTTCCTTCTACAATATTCACCGGCAGGTGCTAAATACAGCTATGCTTGGTTCAAAAACCCTCAGGTAAAGTGTTCAGTATAATATTTAACACCCTTATTGCTTCAAGCTTAACCAATTTTTTAACCAAATTTTGCGAGATGTACTTTTGTCTTGCAAGAAACTTTTATGTCAAGCATCATCGAGTTTCTGGCCAAAAACATCTGACCAAATTTTAAAGAACCATCTTTAAAATAGTTTTTTTAAAGGCAGCTATTTATACGAAAACGATTCTTTTGGAATAATAACATGAAAAGTTTTGAATCAGAAAAATAAAAACAGATGAGCACTTGCGCTGATTAATGTTGAAAAGTTTTCAGGAGACCATTAGAGATCTCCTCCAGGTCTCAATTGGTTTTGAGGCTGACTAGTAAACAGCTCCGTTTTTATGCACTTACACCTGGGAGAACATTTCGCGATGGATTTTCTTTACGTTTGTCTTTTACATTTTTTGAGCTAACGCTACCACTTAAGATAAATCCATGATAATTAATTTCTTACATGCCGAGTCCAGGTTTGGTGGTGAATTGTCGTAGAATTGCGGTGAAAAAAATAATTTTCACCGCTTATTTCTTATATATTTTCGCGGTGAATGCGGTGAATCGCGGTGAATTATTTCACCGCATTCACCGCTTTCCTTACAAAAATTCTCCCAAAAACCTCGACCTGGGATATTATATAGAGAAAATTTACAAAGCGACAAAGTGACAAAAGAGTGAGACAATTAAGGGCCAACGTTGTTCTGGCACTCCATTAGACAATTGGTAATGATTAGTATCGTATTATGAGTTGGACTATTTTAGCACGTAAACCATTCGTTCAAGTATAACGACAAGTGGGAGTTAGTGGCGGGCTGTGTTGACAAACCCGAGGAACACAAACCCAAACCTATGAAATTCACCGCAAAATCCGGAGGCGACGCCACTTTAGGAAACGAAGTGGTTCTCAAGAACTGCACCATTTACCAGATCCAGGAACTGACCTACGATGGTTTCTTTGCCCTAGGCGATCAACACAGCCTCTATCATTTACTTGGACGAAGGAAAACCGATTTGGAAAAGGAACCCTCCAGCGGGTATTTTATACAGGGTAAATGGACGTTGCCTAAGTTTCTCGCGGACACCCGAACCAATGTCGCTAAAGCATTGAAGGAACACATGCCGAAAAAACCGGACGATGCCACTAAGAAATCTTATCAAATGATGTTTGATCATCTGATACCGACTCAAAATGTGTTTATGATCAAATCATCGAACCCTAAACACGATTTCATGGTTGTCTTTGGGCTAGTAGTAGACCAGGGTAATTTTACTATGTCAAAACCAGAAAACGAAAAGACGAAGAAAAACAAGAAGTTGGATAAAGTAGAGTTCACTATGTACTAGAACATGTAATGTAGGCTGCTTTTAAGGAACATTTGCTCCGTTTGATTATATTATTACACTGCCCTCTAAATTAAATTCTATGTTAAAGTTTCATTCTAATACAACTTAATTTCGAAATTGTGTGATATAAATAAACCCAACTTTTACCCCCAAATTTTATCATGAGACGCTATTTTCTTTCTTCTCTTTGCAACTTCAAATTAAAACACCTACACGCTATCATATTTTTTTTGCCAGCTAACACAAAACAGAAGCAACCAAAATCCGACAAGGTTGTTTTTCTGATAATTTGTGAAAAAAAATGTTTTCAAAATGACGCCATCCATTGATTAAGTTTCGAAAAGCGATCTAAAGTGATCAATTTCAAGAAATAAGACCGATGAAAAGAACAAAAAATAGGAACCAATTCATTATGCCGATTGTTAAAGGTGCATACCAGAATCTTGAGTGAGTTGGCATAGAACAACCCCAAAATATGCATTACAGTCCGTTGCTATGCACTTATTGTCACAAATAGGGGTACTGCATTTCAGATGCCAAAATGGTTTTAAGTATCTCTTAATTGCCTTTATCCACATATCGCTTGTAGTTTCCTTTCATATCACATACGATTCACGTTCTCATTTGACTTATATGGTAATAAATACTCAAGGTGGCAAAAAAATAAACGCGTAAGCAGGCCGTAATTCGAGTAAAAATACTCACCTTCTAAATTTGCTAATAGAACTCTTGCAGCTGTTAAAGACATTTTTGTAAAAAAAAAGTTAAATTAACATGCCCGAAACAGTATAAAAGCTGCCACCATTTACCTATTTTTTGTCTAAAACATTCCAGAATAGTCCAAGTCCACTGATTTCTATCAGATACTTGAAAACTGGACACTTAGGTTTCAAACGGCTTATAGAAGCAGAAAATGAAGCGATTTTGCATTGCCTAGAATTTAGTCTACAAATTTCACTAAATGCGAATTATGTTGAAGTTATTACTTTGAGCTGATTTTGGGTTTGAACATCAATTTTCTACACAGGATTAAAAAAACACAAAAAAACTTGATAAATCACAAATTTAAAAGGTTAGAATTCAAATTTTTGAAGAAAATTTTTTACTAAAAACAGTTTTTTTAATTTAGAAAAGTTAGAGAAAACGCTTTTTTTAAATTATTCTTGTAAATATTATTCAACATATGTAACTGTAGTGGAAAAAAAATCTTAATCAATTGAAAACACTGATAGTATAAATACAATGCCTTTACAAGCTGTGAAAAAACCAGAAACCAGAAAATCAGATCGCTGGAGACAAAAACGTTCTGAGAGTACAAATGGGTTTTTGAAATAAATAGTTAAGAACTCAGGACCAATTCAAATATTAGGTAAATGAAATTTTCCCAAAAAAATGAAAAATATTAAGCAAGGTATTTAATGCGAAGCTAACATTATTACCTGCTGCCGCTTAAAAACGTCATATGCAGCAATTTGTCTGAAATCCATAGGAAAATTTGTAGGTACAAAGCGGACACCCGAACCAATGTCGCTAAAGCATTGAAGGAACACATGCCGAAAAAACCGGACGTTGCCACTAAGAAATCTTATCAAATGATGTTTGATCATCTGATACCGACTCAAAATGTGTTTATGATCAAATCATCGAACCCTAAACACGATTTCATGGTTGTCTTTGGGCTAGTAGTAGACCAGGGTAATTTTACTATGTCAAAACCAAAAAACGAAAAGACGAAGAAAAACAAGAAGTTGGATAAAGTAGAGTTCACTATGTACTAGAACATGTAATGTAGGCTGCTTTTAAGGAATATTTGCTCCGTTTGATTATATTATTACACTGCCCTCTAATTTAAATTCTATGTTAAAGTTTCATTCTAATACAACTTAATTTCGAAATTGTGTGATATAAATAAACCCAACTTTTACCCACAAATTTTATCATGAGACGCTATTTTCTTTTTTCTCTTTGCAACTTCAAATTAAAACACCTACACGCTATCAAATTTTTTTGCCAGCTAACACAAAACAGAAGCAACCAAAATCCGACAAGGTTGTTTTTCTGATAATTTGTGAAAAAAATTGTTTTCAAAATGACGCCATCCATTGATTAAGTTTCGAAAAGCGATCTAAAGTGATCAATTTCAAGAAATAAGACCGATGAAAAGAACAAAAAATAGGAACCAATTCATTATGCCGATTGTTAAAGGTGCATACCAGAATCTTGAGCGAGTTGGCATAGAACAACCCCAAAATATGCATTACAGTCCGTTGCTATGCACTTATTGTCACAAATAGGGGTACTGCATTTCAGATGCCAAAATGGTTTTAAGTATCTCTTAATTGCCTTTATCCACATATCGCTTGTAGTTTCCTTTCATATCACATACGATTCACGTTCTCATTTGACTTATATGGTAATAAATACTCAAGGTGGCAAAAAAATAAACGCGTAAGCAGGCCGTAATTCGAGTAAAAATACTCACCTTCTAAATTTGCTAATAGAACTCTTGCAGCTGTTAAAGACACTTTTGTAAAAAAAAGTTAAACTAACATGCCCGAAACAGTATAAAAGCTGCCACCATTTACCTATTTTTTGTCTAAAACATTCCAGAATAGTCCAAGTCCACAGATTTCTATCAGATACTTGAAAACTGGACACTTAGTTTTCAAACGGCTTATAGAAGCAGAAAATGAAGCGATTTTGCATGGCCTAGAATTTAGTCTACAAATTTCACTAAATGCGAATTATGTTGAAGTTATTACTTTGAGCTGATTTTGGGTTTGAACATCAATTTTCTACACAGGATTAAAAAACACAAAAAAACTTAATAAATCACAAATTTAAAAGGTTAGAATTCAAATTTTTGAAGAAAATTTTTACTAAAAACAGTTTTTTAATTTAGAAAAGTTAGAGAAAACGCTTTTTTTAAATTATTCTTGTAAATATTATTCAACATATGTAACTGTAGTGGAAAAAAAATCTTAATCAATTGAAAACACCGATAGTATAAATACAATGCCTTGACAAGCTGTGAAAAAACCAGAAACCAGAAAATCAGATCGCTGGAGACAAAAACGTTCTGAGAGCACAAATGAGTTTTTGAAATAAATAGTTAAGAACTCAGGACCAATTCAAATATTAGGTAAATGATATTTTCCCAAAAAAATGAAAAATATTAAGCAAGGTTTTTAATGCGAAGCTAACATTATTACCTGCTGCCGTTTAAAAACGTCATATGCAGCAATTTTTCTGAAATCCATAGGAAAATTTGTAGGTACAAAGCGACAATATTGTTTGCTTCAGCATTTTTTAGAGACAATAAAGTATAAAACAAAGCGGTCAATTCAACTTCTTTTATCTCATTGGTTACCGGCACAAAAATTTAGCCTTCTTTCAAAGGAAAAACATTAACAAGTATTGTGTAACAAGGTTGTTATGTCAAAAGTTATATAGTGGCCCCTTATCACAAAACTCAAAAATAAATAATAATAGTAAACAAAATTTCAATGGACGCTTTCCGTTATGGTAGCTCAGTGAGAGTTCTTACAAAAACAGTTGGAACAAAATTAAAGCAAAGCCGAATTTTTGAAAGCAGCATTTTAGCACTCCGGAGAGTTTGTTATTATTTTGTTCTTTTAATTTTGAATGATTCGCTTAAATATGAGAAACTAACTAGCACACAAATGCCCTACCAAAACTTTTAATTTGTGAAAAACATGAAAAATGCAATTTCTTTTTACTGACCCATTAGACTGTCTGTTTGAGAGAAATTGTATGAAGTTCATTTTTGGACAAAATTATGACAAAAATTTCTCAAAATTATTCTTACTCGTATACAGATCGTAATTATCTCACAATTCAATTGCCCTAAAGTTTTCGTTCTGAACTTTAGTTGGGGAGGAGCTATATGCGCAAGTGGGTTATTGGTTTAGTCAATTTTGGATCATCGAGACACTCATCGTAGAGAGTTGTGAGTGGTTTCTTTAGAAATTCCGTTTAGCATAGACTACACAATAACAAAGATTTTGAAATTCTTTGCACGCATTTATCGAGGATTAAAAGTTGTTGCTTTTGGAATTGTTTAATATATCCCTTAGCTGAAATCGTGGCTAAACTTTTCATAAGTCAGCAATTCTTCATCAAAAGGCAACAATTATGCACCCTAGCCCGCTTTGTTCAGATTGACCGTCATCGTAGACTTAAAAAAACTGATGGAACAACGATCTTCAAAAACTCCTTAGAGGATTTTTTTATTTACACTCCTGTTAGAGCTTCCAAAGAATGTTTCGTTTTGATATATTGACTTTGTGTTGAAATACATTATATGCAGACAATTTGGAACATTAAAGTGGTTTTAATGGGCTAGCAATGAAAAGACTAGATTTTGCCTAATCGCCTATTTTTTCCCCAAATTTTCTCGGATTCTATTAGGGCGCGACAAATTTTTCAAAGTGATCACATTTTTTGATTTTTTTCCTATGCTAATTACGCAGCCAAATTGTTTCAAAGCCAAAGCTCGATTATTGACCGAATCGATAAAGTGTGAAATTGAGGCCCTATGGACACATATTACTTTTCAGTAAAAATTTGGTAGTTTGTCTGGCTTCAACAGTGTTTTCTCCTAAAATTGTTGGTGAAATTTTAAGTTCTACTTTTATTCGTAGTTTTTGTAGTCCTACGACTAAGTCTCACTGATGATAGGTCCAATTTCTGTTCCATGGAACTCCAAGTTATTCTATCCATTTTTTCAGTAAAACATAATGGTTTTATCACTTTTGAAATTATTTTTTTTTTCAAAATGAACAAAGGTTTTTGAGATTTTGCCAATTTTGATTATATTTTGGTCATTTTGTAGCTTGGCCGCAGCAAACAAGGGTCCCATCTCCTTTCCAGTGACTTAAATTTTACTCTTTAGAGCCATTTGAAGGCAGGTCCCATATCATTCTCATGAAGTACAATTTCTTTTGCTTAGCTTTAGTTTTATAGGATTATAATTTTACTGTTGTTAAGTTTTTCTAAGAAAATAGATTTTGAGTTTTAGTCGTGTTAATGTTTGCTTTTGTTTCTTGAATTTGATGTTCGTTTGCTCTCAAAGACTTATTAATGGCAGGTCTTATCACACCTCTTATAGGTCATTATTTGATTCAATTAGTGGTTTGATTTGTTTTCTATCTCCGCTTCATTTTGTAGACAATTACCTCAAAAATCTAGATGAACGTAGTTGGAGCATCATGTGCGAGCGCGCATTACCGAGACTCTTTGTTATGTTTTATGTTCTATATATTTCGAAAAATGACATATGTTAAAAAAATTCAGTACGCCTATGAACTTGAATTAATTTTAAATAATTTAAATTGAGTTAAAGAGATTTATTTTTAAAGCAAAAATCATATTTATCTGACTGCAATTTCATTATCCATTAAGATTTCTAAATAATGCGCAAGGAATTTTATACTCTAAACAAAAAAAGTTTTTAGAAAAGTCGCTTCAAGTCTCAATTCTGAACTGACTGTGCGCCCTGTGACTTTAGAATTGAGACTGGAAGCAAAAAATCTAAAAACTGCGCTGTAAAACTGTACAATGTATATTTTAAGTTGGGTTAACACTCTTATACAGCCAGAAATTAGTGATGGATAACGTCCGCACAGCTAAATTAATACGTCCCATTAATTTAAACTTTGATTTTTTTTATCTGGATGTGTTTTATAGACACCTGAGAATTTTGTCTTCAACGAGGCTGAGCAGTTTTTCATTGAAAAATAGCCAACAAACTTTTTCACGTGATAATGTGTATCATCTAATCAGTAATATCTGCCATTCTATAAAAGTTAAATCCCTCAAAACAATACTGACATTAAAGTTGATCTTTAGAGTTTGATTGCCATCGGAGACAGTTGAAAGAGTTGTTTAATAATATTTAAAATTTTGGATCCTGCCTAGTCGCAGTGGAACAGCATTAGGCGACTTCGGCCTGGTCTCAGCTGCCCTTTTTCTTATTACTCCCCACATTTCAGACTGTTCTTTTTATAAGCAGCACTGCTCTTTTTTGGTGACTATGGCCACTTTTTTTGCGTCTGAAACTTTCACGTGAAATTATATATATATATATATATATATATATATATATATATATATATATATATATATACATAAAAATATATGTACTCATATATTTGGATGCGAACATATATATATATATATATATATATATATATATATATATATTTATTTATATATATATATATATATATATATATATATAATTAGTTTCCATTGGAGTATTGGAGTATTGGTAATCAAAAACTTTAAATATTACTTCTTAAAGTTATCACTTTTTCATATCCATAAATGTTCGAAGAATTTTTTCCTCCCAAGCTTATATCAATGAAACCAAGGAAAAGTATAAAGCAAAGATAAGATAGAATAAAAATTCCAACAAGAAAACAGAACAACATCTGGTTCTTGTCCAAAGGAGATGGAGATGTCTGAAGAGCCCGGGTCAAGATGTGAGCGGGTTTAAGCTAAAATTTTGTAGGAAATGCGCTGAATGTGCTCAAGTTATGTAAGGAATATGCTAAATGTGTTGAAAGTTTTGTTTTAGGTTTTCAATGTGTTGAATGGAAACACTTTAACACATGTAAACACATTTCTTACAAAATTTCAGCACAATTTTTAGCACATCTCTAACATGTCTTACAAAACTGCAGCACATCTATAAACTCATTCTTTATATAATTTCAACACCTCAAAATTTGCGCACTATTCTTACATAGTTTCAGCACTTCGAAAAAAAGAACAGAGACTTTCAGCACTTTCAGAAAATGCCTTTTATAAATTCAGCACCATTCTTACAAAAATGCAGCACATCTTTCAATACATTACTTACATAAATTCAACAAGTCAAAGTTTCAGCACAAATATTACTTAACCTCAGCACTTCTGAGAAAAACTGTTCATCAGCACTTTCAGCACATTCCTTATATCAAAACGTTACGTTCAAATTTATTGTTTAGTAATGCCTATAACTTAGTCACCATGGACGCTCCCTGACTGTTTGCATTTCAGAAAAGCTAATAACGAGGTTGATTAGTTCGTCCCATTCTGCTTTACAGTTTGTTTGTCCCAATGGACTACCAAGAACAGATACAGTTTTTTCATATGTCTGTCTACTAGTACTCTGCAATTCAAAAATGTGCCGTCCATGATTTTTTAAAAGTTTTTTGGTAATAAAAGGGAGCACTTCGTCTCTTTTTTTACAAGGCCGGCTATGATTCGGTCATACAATGATACTCTTGTGAACCTCATGAGATCACTAACGAATGGAAGAAATATACGTCATAAAGTGAGAGTCCTGGCTTTCAATCAAATAATTCAGTCAACTATTGTGGCAATATACTCCAGCCACAATATCTGCTTTATCGTAGAAGTTGACAAATTTCTTTTAAATGTTTTGGCGGTTTTTTCCAATTTTTTTAAGGTGGACTCCTCTGGTGTAATGTTCTTTAGACTTGATCCCGTGCTGCTTCTTTATGTACAGAAGCAGAAAAAAATTCAAAAAAATTCCGAATTTGCGCTTCCAAATTGTGTAATGAAAGCGTTAAAAATGCGTACGATCAGTGTCGAAATAGTGTAAGATAGTTGCTGAAAGTACTGAAAATTATGTAAGAAATGCGCTGATAGCCACTGCAAAAAAGTTCATGGGGATCAGCAGTTCCTCGACACTTTGATAATTCAACCCGGTGCCAATTCAACAACAATTTTCACTAAACACTTCGACACTCACACCATTGACAACGAATTCACGTCCCAATGTAATATTTGAATTTTTCCCTTAACAAACACAAAAATTTTAGCATTTTTTCAAGTTTTTTGGTCTCGACGTGTTTCGCATACTTGATTTCATGACGTTCATTTATAATAGCAATCATATAACTTCTGCTTGGTACAATTGAAAGCAAGCATATTAGGCCTAAACGTGTTCTCCCGGAACGTATTCTAGATTAGGTAGCTGTAAATAGTTTTGAGGAAGATGATATCTTTTTAACTGCAACACCTTTAAACAATTTCTTGTTTTTAATCAATAAACTACGTTGAGAATTGAAAAGGATCCTTGTCCGCAACTCAAAAATTGTAGCTTTGTTTTTCGATATTGATAAAGCAAAACAAATTTCCTTCACTGCATCTTTCAGAATCTTCAAAATTTCGTAATTTTTCAGAAAACATTTATCCTTCCTGCTACACTTCTTTCCTAATTCCATATTTTAAAAGCCCGCCATTACTTGCCTTGTTGTTTTTAAGTAAATTGAGAAGTCAAAAGGTGTGGAAGTTAGCAAGGAAATGTTTAAAAAAATCAAACTCAGCAGTGATTGGTTTCTTAACAGCTAACAATTATATTTTAAAACAATCTAACAAGAAAAAGCATCTGCTCCAATCTGGTCCCTTACGCTTCCTCTTTTTTTAAATGCTTTGTAAGAAATCATCAAGTGTCAAAATTTCAAGAAAATTTTACTTCACTGCGAAAATTTGGTTTTTTGAATCAGATAATCAAAAATCTTTCAATCATTCGCCTTTTTGTCCAGAAAAACTATGTTTAGTGTTATCTTTTCTTTTCATATTATTATATTGGCGTTTTGGCAATGTTTGGCCTGTAATTATTTCAACCAACCACAAAAATTATTATTTGTACTTCCTGACTTTTAGAATGATCGTTTGTAAAAAATAGCCGATGAAACTCACTTTGTCAAGCCATCATCCTTTTTTAAGTACAAACTTCAAGTACGAACTTCAAAGGCATGTCATGCCCTACATCAATCGTATCATGGCAAACGTTCCAAAAATACCTTAAGACAAAATCTTTATCTGTTTTCTCACTTCTTAGTGTAAGCTCCAGTTCGGCCACCAAATTCGTCCATTCAGTTCGCATCAGCCAAAAGAGCCGGCTAAGCGAACCATTTGGTGTCATATTTGGTGTTACACATAGTGAGAAATTGTTTATTTTAGTTTTCCTAGGAAATAACAAAATTGTTGCATTGGGAGTGGAGAGATTAAACAAAATTTGTCATATTATGCGCACCAGAGTTCTTTACCAATTAACTCGTTCTTTATTTCCTTAACAAAAACTTACGGTAAGATCATACAGCCACGACGGCGTTTGGAGAATGGAACCAGCCTATCAAGCGCACAGACGAGCGAGGATTCACTCTTTTTTCTATATTCCTTCCATTTCTTAGTGCTCTCAAGAGGTTCAAACGAGAACGCATCTTTGTGTAACCGAATCATAGCCACCCTTGTCCAATGAGATATCAAGTGCTCCCTTTTAATTCAAAAAACTAAAAAAAAATATGGACGGCTCAACTTCAAATCGTAGAGTACAAGTAGACAGACATATGAAGAAAAATGTTTTTATCTCTTCTTGGTAGTCCGTTGAGACAAAGAGCAATGTAAAATGGGACGAAAAAATTAATCTCGTTGTTTTTGAAGGACGGAGATTGGTATGCGAACCTCTTCTACTTTTGAGAGGTCGGCTTTAACTGCTTGAGTGATTACAGCACGAATCTTTCTTGTTAGCAGCTGAACGTGATGGAACTTAGGGAGGACCCAGTTTATGAATGGCATAATATTGCTTTACTTTTGACCGTAAATAATCAAAGCCTCGATGAAGAACTTTGCTTGAGAAAGGCATGTTAATTGACTCGGATGCCACAGGTAGAGCATAATTGGATATTCAACGTCAAACGCGGACTTCAGCTGGGCACCTATATTTACCAGAAGAAACTACGCGACTATTATGTCCAATAAACGGCAACAGAGAGCAATGTTAGCATTCTGGAGATAAAGCCCGGATGTGTCAAGCTCAGCAAGGTCTGCTATATCACGTTGTTCTCAGCGCTACGGTAGGAATTGGAACCTATAAGTTGTGACACGAAACATCTTCTGACAGAATTTTTAAATCAAACGTTAACACTGGACTACTTTGTTCTTCAATTGGCTTAGTACCGGACGCGGCGAAAGATGAAATGGAGCAATCATCTTGTTCATTGGTAATGAGTCTCATCTGGATGTTGTTAACAACATCAGTTTTTGGCGCACAACGGGAAAATATTTTCTCAAGAGATGAAGATCCATCCCAAGCCTTGTGGATTGCAGAATTTCAGCCTACATGACACATGCCAATTTTGGTCAAAGCATATCAATTATCCACGTGGTTCCGTTGGTCAACGGGGAACTTCCTCAGGATTTTATTTAAATTGCTAGCAAAAACGATGAGATGAACGACAAAAAAGAACAGATAGTACTGCCTGTATCACAAATGGTCACAAAATACCTTACTAATCGAGAGTCCTCTTGGAGGGTTCTAATTAACCAATTGATTGCTTGGAAGAAACTTTTTGGGTGCGGCTGGGCATTCTCATATGCAACGCGCTGCTGTCACAATCGGCAGAAGAGGTGTAGATTTTGGCACCAAAGAAAGGCGTACATATCGATTTACCACTGAATTAGATGTGAGGTCGTCAATCAACCAAACGCGCAAAAATTATTGGTTAAACGATAGTATTGGGACCTGGAAAAATAATCCTAGAAAAAAATGAATACGGTCAATGTCTGAATCACTGGAGTTCTTAGATTCGGTTTTTATTATGTAGAGTGGTAAGAGTTGTAATGAGTTTTGCTCCACAATTAAGTACTCTACGGTCCTTACTTGGTTTGTTCGGTTTAACAGCATAGTAGTTTTGGCTGGTACTTCTCACGTTCAGAACGGTTTGCCAACTTATGAGCATCCACAAACATAACTACATGAAATTTCATTTAAATCATTCTGGACAAAAGAGTACCCTTCTGCAATTTTTAACAAGTGACTTTTGGAGGATCAATTGTCTGTGCACCAGTGCAAAACATTGTTCGTCGGGCACTTGGATGCTGTCATCAGCCCGGAGCCCGGATCCTTTTACCCTTTTCAAGGATTTTTTGCGCGTCAACATACTGCGAGTTGTGTGTCTGATGCCTTATATGCGCCTTAGGGTTCCAGTTCTTAGCAAAACTCAGATTTGCAGACCAGTCTGAAGTTTTGTGTTGATTTGCTTCAAAAGAAGTCGAGGCTATAGCTGCAGAAAATTTCTTAATACAAAAACGTTAGTCCAGAAAACGCAAAAAAGCAAGTTTTTCTGATAGTTAGTAGTTAGCCAAATACTCTTACAAATCCTCTGACTCGCATGATGCAGGTCTTGATCATATATCATCTCGATATTTCCTTAGCAATATGTAGGTGGTTCTTAAGCTGTCAAATTTGGGTACACGTCTTGTAGTGATTTAATGTCGAATTTGTATCACTTTCAAATCTCATTGTGGCTCAACTTAAATCAATGGAAATATTAGTAGTGATGTGTCTTTCTGGGCAAACTACGGGGGGGACATAAGTGTCTTCCCATGAACACTACGGGGGGGGGGGGACACAAGTGTCTTCCTGGGCAAACTACAGGGTGGGACACTTTGAAATTCTTTCTCCTTATTTCCCCTGCCATGCATGAAACTAATCTTAGGAAACCATTTTCCCTCCACTTGCGTGACTGGTTTGCCGCTTTGGGCTTGAAGTCATTTTAACTACCACCGCTTTGAAAGTTAATTCGTCATATGTCTGCGCCAGGGTACTTTAATCTTGTTTTGGTCTGGGTAAACTACGGGGGGGGGGACATAAGTGTCTTCCCATGAACACTACAGGGGGGGACACAAGTGTCTTCCCGGTCAAACTACAGGGGGGGACATAAGTGTCTTCCCGGTCAAACAACAGGGGGGGACACAAGTGTCTTCCTGGGCAAACTACAGGGTGGGACACAAGTGTTTTCCTGGTCAAACTACAGGGGGGGGGGACACTTAGATTTTTTCTTTGTTTTTCTCTGAGTCTTATGGAGGGGAGGGGGGACACTTGCATTTTAAAAAAATCAGTTCAAGGAAACCAACCAGGAAGAACTTTAAAAACCTTGGGGGAAAATGAGCTGTCATGTAGACACAAACAAAAAAAAGTAATTATCATACCCTACAAAAGTCACCTAATTTTCATTTGTCTATAATGCTTGCTCAAAAACAGCATGACAACAACAATCGCGACGGTAGATCTAAAAACCATTCATGAAATCTATAATTTAATAAAAACAGACTATCCAGAGCATAATGAAAGATTTCTTTACTTTTTGGCAACCTGCTTGCACTTGGACCCTGATGTTAACCTCGAAATTGCACTAAAACTGAGGCCTTATGGTGGGATCATTGGAATAGATAACTCTTCATTGGATATTTATTTGAAATAATTTAAAGTGCTTCGCTTACATGCAATTCTTCATGATGCCTCTGGATTTATTGCAGAGTATAGCCAAAAGGGTCCAGGATACTCTTACGTTTTTCCTTGTCCAATCACAAACGCTTACGTTGGTCACCTGACAGGTTTATTCTTCTGCATGTTCGTGAAAACTTTTAAACGTAACTTATTCAGTTTGCTGGAATGTTGAGTCCGGAGATTGTTGTTATAGATTTTGAAGGTTTTCGACACAAAAAGAGTGGATTCATTATAAAAGAATTATCTATTTCAAACAACTACTCAGACACGGTTCTTTTTCTTCCTCCAATTTCCTTCAACTCGCTGTCCTCGAGTGAAAGGAAATCGCATCAGTGGGTATCGAAGCATTTGCATGGTATTTCGTGGGACAGCGGCAGCTACCCTTACTGGTTTCTATCACAAATATTTTCAGCAATCAAGATCCGTTTTCCTACTGCTAAATTCTACGCAAAGGGGAAGGAGAAGACGGAGACACTGCAAAAACTCCTTCAAAAATTTGTCACAAATTTAGAAACATTGCTATGTCCAAAAATTGAAGAAATCTTTACTCCAGTAGAGCACTTGACTTGTTCACTTCATTCATCTATACTACCATTCAAACAAAAGAAAAAGCATTGCGCAAAGAGAAAGGCACAGGTGTACTTTTATTGGATAACACTACCAACTAATGAGTCGTCGTGTGGAGAAAGCAAATCCTTCAGTTCTTCAAGTGAATTTATCTCCAAATTTGACAGTATGCAGTTGCATTGCGAGTGATAACCAGTTGACAGTGACTTTTCTGAAAGAAGAAAAAATTGATTCTCGTGGACAAACTATACTGAGGAAGCAGCAAATACTTTGTAATACTGCTGAAATTGAAACACTAAAGAAATATCTTTCACTTCTGGAGTACTTTCAAATGTATCATGTCTTTACAAGAGAAAATGAAAAAACTGAAACTAACCCCTTTACCTACGCCCAAGTATCCAGTGCCAGTACCAGTACCCCTGGACGATGAGAGTCTCCCCGATGAAATCAAAGAGGTAGTCAGAGAAGGAAAGGTGGAGTCAATTGTCTACTATGGCAATGACTACGGATTCCAAGCGAACGATAAAGTAAAATATAAGAAGGAAGACAAAAACTCTGAATTTATTACATACGAATTTTTTATGGTTGATGAACTAACTAAATAATAAACTAACAGAATTTTTGAATTAAATTCATTTTTGAAAATCATTTGCTTTCAAAATGAGTCAATCAGGAGATCAATTAGATTGCGCTGGCAGTGGAGGAGCAGGAATCACTGACTTGGTTTTTGATGATCAAAACCGAGAGAGACGGTCTTGGAGGTTTTGCAATTCTAGATTACCGCGCTCTGAGGTAGTTTATTTTACACATGTTTCGATAACAGTTTTTCTTATTGTAGTTTCACTGACCAAATTAGTTCTCTTCCACCTCGATTGTGAAGAATCAACATTTTGGTTTTCATTGCTATCGTGCACAGTTGGATACGCACTTCCAAATCCTAAGTTATGAATAAAATAATCTCAACGAGTGATCGTCTCTTCATGGCAGTCTGTGGTCCTTCAGGTTGTGGAAAGACCGAAATTATTTTTCAAATGCTTCTTAAGAATACGTTTTTCCCTAATTTCAATTCAATATACTATTTCTATCAACATGATCAACCAAAATTTCAAACGATGGAGCGTAACTTGAACATTTATTTTAACAAATTCTCGGGATTTGAATTCAATTCACAGTTGGAAAACTGTTTGCTCGTCTTTGACAATTCTTGCGAGGAAATTTTCAATGACAAGGAGTTTTCAAAACTTGCAACAGCTGAACGCCACAAAAAAATAAGTGTTATCTATGTTAAGCATAATTTGTTTCAACAGAGTAAATGGTCTCGAACAATTGATCTCAACACAACACACATCATTTTGTTCAAATCTCCCAGAGATATACAGCAGATAAGTTATATTGGAAAACAACTCAATAACACAAACTTTTTAAAAGACAGCTATGATCTTGCAACAAAACAACCATTCGGACACTTATTGATTGATTTAGACCCAAAAACAACCGACTCACTACGTTATTGTTCAAATATTGTACCACCGGGGCCAACAATTTTCTATCTGCCATCTTCCAAAGCTGTAATTACCCACCTCACAAATGAGAGAGAAAGAGATATGTATGCTGAGGCGAATGCTCGAAATGCCGGAAAGCATGCTAAAAAATTTCATCAAAAAATCATCAAATAAATTTATAGAATTTCTCTGTGAATGCTTTCTCAATGTTATAAATGGAAATGTGCCCACAGATAAAAGTTTACTTGAAAACTATGAAACATCATTCCGACATTTTCTTTCCAAAGAGACAAGTTTGAGGAAAAAGCGTCAGCTATTGGTAAAAAATTTACATCTACTTCGAAGCATAAGTCTCTTTTGTTACCTTTACCTGAAGAAGTAGTAATGCATGCGGAAGAGTTTGTCTTGATACCGAAAAGAATGTTTGTGTCAAAACAACCGACTAGGACATAAATTTTAGATAATCCCATTTATAAACAGAAAGCTGCTCAATTGTCACTCCTCCAACGAAACAACCCAACCGATTTTGAAAGCAAAGAGGCGACTGAACAGGAAACTAATAAAACTAATATCGTGAACAAGCGCAAAAGAAGAAGAACAAGTAGTGTTGATTTAAGAAGTGAATTGGATGATGGAAGTGAAAGTGTACAGTCTTTCTTTAGTGATGATGGCGAAATTGAGCCCTCATTGAAAAAAAGACAATCAGACTTTGACTCTATAATGTCAGAAGTAGAATTAATGGAAGAAAACAAAATCCAAAGAGCGGAAATCATCCTAAACAAGATATTAAGTTCAGAAACAGTTTCCATTGAGGACCCGAGTGGTTTCCTTCATATTGAGGACAAACCTATGAGAGTTAAAGTGTCAACTTTTTTGTACAATTTGCAACAGTCGACAAAGAAAATTGACCTAGCCGTGTACACAAATATTTTGCACGAACTCAAGATACCCCCGCACTTGGTATCCAACACTCATGCTAAAAAAGTTCTCAAAGAAGTTTACATCGATGAGGAGAAAGAAGAGGAAACCGAACAAATTCAAGGAGAATCAGAAAAACAACAAAGAAGCGAACAGAGCAGTGGAAGTCAAAGTAAAGCCTCCGGATCAAAAACTGCAGAACTAAAAATTCAAACAAACAAAAAGACAGAGCAGGAGACGAAAAGAAAAAAAATGGTCTAACTATTAAAGATGTGAAACTACTGGATAGACTCTATTCTAAAGGTCCAGCATCATTCGGAAGTTCAAATCGATTAAAAGATTTCAGCAAACTGCCAATGACAAAAGTCAAAATGTATTTGGAAACAAAACCATCCTTCACAAAACATCGTGCACAGCGGTTGAATTTTCCGCGATTAAAAGTAATCGTCAACGATCTGAATGAAATCTGGTCTTTAGATTTAGCTCATGTTGATAAACTTGCAAAATACAATCGTGATGTTAAATATTTGCTCGTAGCAGTTGACTGCCTCTCGAGGTATCTACGTGTTGAACCGTTGAAAAAAAAAAATGCAACAGAAACCGCAAAGGCCTTCCGAAACATGATCAAACACAAGCAACCACAAAAAGTTTGGGTGGATGATGGTACTGAGTTTTTGGGAGCTTTCAAAACACTCTGCAACAAACGAGGAATTCATTTGTATAGTACTTTCAGCGAAAACAAGTCTGCGTTTGCAGAAAGAAACATCAGGTCACTTAAAAATATTATATACCGATATTTGGAGGAAAAATGGACATATTCTTATATTAACAATTTGGATCAATTCGTAAAAACTATTAACTCCCGTGTTAATCGTGTGACCAAACTTGCTCCTAACAAAGTTACCAAAAAAGATGTACCAAGACTTGTATCATTAACTGTGGACACACGTCGCAGTCAAAAACCAAAACTTTACGTGGGTGACTTTATTCGAATCGTTAAAAAGGAAAAAACTTTCCGAAAAGGATACAAGCAATCTTTCACTGACGAAGTTTTTGAAATTGCCGGTATTCCGACGCTTAATACGCTTAATCCACCTACATATTCTCTTATTAATTCTAATAAAGAAATTATCCAGGGCAAGTTTTACCAGCCAGAATTACAACTAGTACGAGAATCTCCAAATCAAAATGAGTAGTAACCGTTTTGAGGATGAGTTCACAGTACACGTTATATCATCTGCTTCGATGGACATTTTCCAGGAAAACACTTTAGCAAATTTTAGAAATTTTTGTAATGATGAAATTAATCTAACAGGAGACTGGAGAGTGGCTCTGAGTGAAATCATTTTTCTAACAAAAATTGAACACATAGTTAATGGAGATTTGGTTGCGTTCAGTCTCAGGGGATATGAGGAATCACAAAATCGCGCAACTGGATCCAACGTCATTTCACGACCCTACAATGGAGAAAAATTAGCGTTTTTGGCTGGCACTTATGATACAGTTGCTCAACTTTTAGCAACTATCAAGAGAACAGTTGGACTGCCTAACTTCTCTTTCCGAGAAATCAAAAGCAGTGGGAAATACGAAATGATTTTTGGTAAATACGAGGGAATTACCTTTCCAAGTGAAGAAATACCCAGTATAATTGGCTTTAAAGGTATTCCAGATGGTTACAGAATTCATATTGGATACAAAATGATTCCCACAACAGCGAACCGATTAATGAAAAATGATGATACGAAAGCCTATTATGGTGATTTTCCAGCAGACCTTTGCGCTGGAAAGCATTTAATTTTTATTAACACAAACATTATTGAGTATCAGTATGTGGGTGATGCGAAAGCACCATTGTTAAGAGTCATTGATTCAAAACAGCGTTTGAAAAACGGTAGCGTTTGTGAGTTGGAGCACACTCACCGAATAGTTTTCACAAATTTAGACTGCAAAAAACTACTTTCGAACACCATTCAATCAATATCAATTGAGCTACGAACTGAAACGGGACAGTTAGTTCCCTTTTCGGGGACTGGTAAAGTTATTTTAACACTACAATTTAAAAAATTTGGTGATTAAATGGATTCCTACTACGCAAACCAAGCATCATCATTGCCTCACTTTTCCGGTCACTATAGACAAAGAGGTAGTGGTTTTGGAGCACTAGCTAGCGGTATTGGACGTGTCGCACTGCCACTTGCTCGGAAGTTTGTTTTGCCAGCAGCTAAACGCATCGGAAAAGAACTGTTGCTACAAAGCGTCCCTGAGTTGATGGATGTTATCGGTAAAAAGAAATCACCAAAGCAAGCTCTAAAGAACACCATATCAAACACAGTGAAAAAACAAACAGGTGGATCTTTAGCCCTCCGAATGCGACGAACGAGAAGAATGAGAAGGAATTCAAAACGCTTACGCGCTGGACCAAGGAAAACAACCAAACGCAAAACCACCATTTCACGAAAAAGAGTACCCAAAAGAAGTCGGTCGGACTTCTTCGCCAAAGTAAAAGATGATCGGTAATATGTTACCAGCCGAAGCAACGCATAGTTCGTTGGATTTATTCGAGAAACCAGCTCTCCTTGTTACATTTGATGGAAGTTTTTGTCAGAAATTGGGACCGGTTTACAGCCCTAATGGACCAATGCTAGAGTTTGAAGTTGCAGGAGACCGCAACAATTTCATTGATCTCCAAAAAATTTTTCTTGAAATCAAGTGCAAGATTGTACAGTCTTCTGATGCTGATTTGAAATATGACAACACTGCTGCTGCAGATGTGACTAAAACAGACGCGCCATACTTTTGTAACAATGTCCTACATTCACTTTTTTCTGATTGTACAGTATCTGCTAACGGTTTGAAAATTTCAAGTGCCAATGGTAACTATGCCCACAAAAGTTTCATCGAAACCGAGTTTTCTCACAATAAAGATGCCAAAAGCACGTGGTTGGCATGTCAAGGCTATTCTTATGAAGCAAACCCCAGGGGAATTGCAGCATCCGAAATCACCAGACGAAAAACTTTAGTCAGAGCATCTGCTGAGTGTACATTTTACGGAAAGGTGGCGGTTGACTTCTTTACCTGTGATCGACATCTTCTCAGTGGTGTAAGACTCCGAATCTCTTTTCGGCGATCAATTGACGATTTTTCTTTAATTTCAGATGACGCTGCAAAATCCTACAAAATAAAAATTACAGAAGCTGACTTATATGTACGGAAAATGACGCTGAACGATGATGTTGTGTCAGCAATAGAAAAGACCCTGCTGTCCAGTCCAGCATCCTATCCTTACCTAGAAACGATTACAAAAACTTTTCTGGCTTCTGCCGGTTTCAAGAGCTGGAAGCAAGAACATGTTTTTGGCAGAGAACCCATTAGAAGACTCGCCATTTGCTTAAACACGAACGAAGCTTTCCTCGGAAGCAAGCTGCTTAACCCATTTCACTATAGAAAATTCAATTTGGAACAAATTTGCATTTACCGTAATGGTCTTCCCGTTGCTGATAGTCCTATTTCAACTGATGATTCAAAACGTGTTTACTTTAACACTATGTCAGATCTAGCCTATATCGACAATGGACATGGAATCAGTCTAGAAGACTACCCAAATCATTTTATTATGGTTTTCGATCTGACGAGTACTCAGCAGGCGTCTCACGATTTTATTCACCCTGAACTTACAAATTGTTCTGTATCAATTGACCTAAAGTTTTCTGCTGCTTTAGCTCATAATGTAGAAATATTCATTATTGGGGAAAAAGCAAGTACCATTTATATTGATTGGGCGCGGAAAGTTTCAAAGAATCATATTTTAACAAACTAATGGACGAAGACAACTTGAACTCTCTAATTCAGAGATGTTCGGAACTCAAATACAAATTTCGTGGAGTTTATGCGGCTGATAATTTTCCAACCAACTTAACCGACAACAGCTTCATTATAGTCAATATTTCAACGTCTGCGTCAATTAGAACCCATTGGATTCTTCTCTGCCAAAAAGATCAAGAAATTATTTTTGCAGATCCCTTAGGCCAAACTCTATCGTCATACAAACACTTGCAGAGCAGAATAGTCTCAAACTTTAATGTTAATACCGTATATGAATTACTGAGAAACCAACCTATACAGAAACTTAATTTTGTGTGGCTTAATTTGTATTTATATTGCTCATATTATTTTCAGTGGACAAAAACTTGTAAAAATGAGTGATATTGATTTGCTTCGTTTTGCGCTTCATATGATGTTCTAACATTACTAACCTATATTGAAAATAATTTTTTTTTTCAAAATTTAATTTTTTCTTCATAAAGGAAACGAACACACAGAACATCAGAATCAATTTCCAACTTTCCATATCCACTAATAAAAATATCCATTACTTGACAAAAAGCACCAACATGCGGTCCAGAGAGAATCGATTGAAATCTTTTCAGAGTTTCAGTTGTAAGTTGATCAGTTTGAATTGGTTGATTTTTTTGCTTTGATGCATTTAATTCCAAACTTTTGTGTCCAGCAAAGTTTCGGTATAAGCAGTCAGGTTGTTGAAATTTGTTTGAGACGTTTTTCGTAAAAATTGGCAAACGCTTTTGAATGGTAGCAGTAGTGTCTGCTTTTGAGAATCCGTTGAAATTGCTTTTGTTGTACTCCACTGCCAGCAAGAGTTTTTGAAAAACATCTCCCTTTGCCTCCAGTGTATCCGAAGACGAGAACAGATACTTGAAAGTTGTAAAAAGACACGGAACTGAACACGGTTTTGTTTGTTTGAGAAAGTCTGCTGAGAACTCCGACACGTCGATAAGAACATGGTAATGATTAGTAGGGTTATAATCACAGTGGACACTCTCAAAATGCATGCAAAAGGCAAAGTTTTTGAGAGAAGAAAAATTAGGTTTTTCTTCCGATATGAAATATTTAAAGTTTTTCTGAAACTGCTTGAAGAAACCCGGAGAACGCTCATAGATCGCTTCCACCATTTTCTAATATATTATAATTAGTCTGAATTGTCGTGCTCGTCGTCTTTTTTAGTTTTACGTCTTTTCGCTGCTGGAGCTTTGTTAGCTTGATCGTTTTCAGTAGCTGTACCTACAGCAGCAGACCGTATTTTTGCTGACCTTTTTGACAAAAGCTCAAACTCATCTAAAGTTAGAGTAATTCGTTGTTGAAGTTCATATTCCTTGTCAACTTTTTTAAATAGCTGGAGAAATACATAGGCACACGTATTTTCATAAGACTTCACTGTTGCGCGTATCAATCTTTTCTCTGTTCTAGAGATTTCAAAATACACGTCTCCAAACTCTGCGTCCTTATCAGCAGTAAATGGCATTTTCAAGAATTGTGTACTTCAACTGTGTCAAACTATCTGTTTTGAAAGAATTTTTGGAAATGATTATTATTTACAAGTACCTTTAACACACAAAACACAAACAACACTTTAATTGCTTACTACTGATAAGAGCGCTCTTGGTTAACATTTAAGCTTCTGATTTGATTTCGAATGTAAGTCTAGGTTATAAAACTTGGCAATTTTGTCAAAATGTAAGACAAAACTCGTGACCCTCACTTAAACTGTTTTATTGCGTTGGTAATAAAGTTTATATTTGGATAATAATACTCAAAATAGAGCAGGAACTAGTACAATTTAATGGAAAACAAATGTGACCTCTGGGTGTGTCCATAGATAAGAAAGAACTCACAATTACACAGTAAGCGTTTGATAGAAGGCTTTAGGCCTTTGATATAACACAGTCTATACTAAACAAAACTGCTTGTAAACTTCTTGCTATTGCATACATTATAAACGCTAGTATACATATCAACATAATAAAACTGAATACTATTGTGTTTAAGTCTGTGTAGATAAGACTTTCTTATACACTTTGCAACTAGTTACAAAAACATAAAACTATAACACAGACAAGTTCATGTAGAGTAAACATTCACAATTGCAGTTACAACCTGGGTGTGTTAAGTATTCAACAAATTTCACACACAAGTGTTGCTAAAGTTGGTAGTTGCCGGATTTTATTTATTCGTTTTAAATTCAAGACTATAGTTGTTCAGATCTGCTCCATTTTCAAGAGAACAAACTGTAAAAGTGCTTTACAAATAATGTCTTACGACATTCTTTGCGAGTCTGAAGATTCTTGGGAGCGCAGTATTGTGTATCACACTCAATACGAAAACTACATCGTTTTTATACAGCAGAAGAAAAATAGCGAAAAAGGCTGTTGGAGATCAATTGAACATTGCATCATACCAAAAATGTTCGTAAATTTTGTTGCAACACTACCAGATAAATACGTATCTACTGAAGACAATGGCACGAAAACTGTGCTAACAGCTGGAGGATACAGTGTTCCTCGGAAAATGCCCCTACTTTTCCCCTATGACATTGACACACTTTCTCCAGACACAAAGAGACTTTTGTACCGATACGATTGTGACTGTGTGCCTATTTTTGAGAATCAACTCGGCCAATTCCAGGCAATTGAAGAACTGGCTCAACTTTGGGGAATTCAACCTTCGCCAACTTCACCAGCTACTTCACCAATTGGATCACCGGCAACAAACGAACCAAGCCCCATTGTTACGCCGGAAACAACAGATGCAAAACGAAAAACAGTCATCGCTTCAACCATGGACAAAATGTCTTGGAATATGGGGTCAACCGAGCAGTTCGAACCGAATTTCGATAGTTCTCTTCTTTCAGAGACAACTTTTGTGACACCAACCCAGAGTGCAGAGAATGCTACAGTATCCTTCGAAACGTACAGAACCTCAACCAACACAACACCCTTGAATTCAGAGACTCCCAAAGTATGCAATGCTCCACAGAAAAAACGTGCCAATCGAACACCACTTATAGATATACTTGAGGACTAAACTAAACTCTGAGAAATGAAACTTTTTAAACTGTCACCTTTTCTATGAATCTGTAAAAAAATAAAGTGTGTGCTTTAATAATACTTTTTGGGTGTGATTGTGTAAAAAAAAATAATAAGTTGCAATTGTAATTTTAATTGAAAATCAAAATATCTCTTTTGTTGAGAGAATAAAACGGGCAAGACAAGGCAGAACCAAAAAAGTATTCCGTCAAAATGTTAGCTAGTGAACGTTGGAAGAATACAATCTCACATATTATAACATAAAAACACAGCAAGCAAAGTTCTGTTTAAAACACATATTGAAGAAAGAAAGATTCTGAAACAGTAAAAAGTCAATTTTCATATGTAGGAATTCTGTAAAAGTGCAAACATCTCACTACTTAAGTAGTTACCGAAAACTTTTATTTTATCCACCATAGGGTAAAAAAGGTTTTCAAATGGTTAAAAGTCAATTTTCATATGTAGGAATTCTGTAAAACTGCAAAATTCTCACTACTTACGTAGTTACAAAAAACTTTTATTTTACTATCCATAGGGTAAAAAAAAGGTTTTTAAATGGTAAAAAGTCAATTTTCATATGTAGGAATTCTGTAAAAAAGCAAAAATCTCACTAATTAAGTAGTTATAAAGAACTTTTATTTTATTCACCATATAGTAAAAAAAGGTTTTTAAATGGTAAAAAGTCAATTTTCATATGTAGGAAATCTGTAAAGTGCAAAAATCTCACTACTTAAGTAGTTACAAAAAACTTTTATTTTTCTAACCATAGGGTAAAAAAAGGTTTTTAAATGGTAAAAAGTCAATTTTCATATGTAGGAATTCTGTAAAAGTGCAAAAATCTCACTACATAAGTTGTTACAAAAAACTTTTATATTATTCACCATATGGTAAAAAAAGGTTTTTAAATGGTAAAAAGTCAATTTTCATATGTAGGAATTCTGTAAAAGTGCAAAAATCTCACTAATTAAGCAGTTATAAAGAACTTTTATTTTACTAACCAAAGGGTAAAAAAAGGTTTTTAAATGATAAAAAGTCAATTTTCATACGTAGGAATTCTGTGAAAGTGCAAAATTCTCATAACATAAGTTGTTACAAAAAACTTTTATTTTACTAACCATATGGTAAAAAAAGGTTTTTAAATGGTAAAAAGTCAATTTTCATATGTAGGAAATCTGTAAAAGTGCAAAAATCTCACTAATTAAGTAGTAATAATGAACTTTTGTTTTACTAACCAAAGGGTAAAAAAAGGTTTTTAAGTGGTAAAAAGTCAATTTTCATATGTAGGATTTCTGTGAAAGTGCAAAATTCTCATAACATATGTTGTTACAAAAAACTTTTATTTTACTAACCATAGGGTAAAAAAAGGTTTTTAAATAGTAAAAAGTCAATTTTCATATGTAGGAATGCTGTAAAAGTGCAAAAATCTCACTCCTTAAGTAGTTACAAAAAACTTTTTTTTATTCATCATATAGTAGAAAATGGTTTTTAAGCACTAAAGAAGTTCATTTTCTGTAAACAGAATGCATTTAGTTATTCCACAACCACATTTATGGTTTTCACCAAATGACATTTGGTAAATGTGTTATCAGTACTAGTGGTAAATATCAAATCCTTAATTTCAATTGCTTTCGACCTATCTTTGTCTTATATATAGCTACAATTTACTTTTGCACAATGATAAGATAGAGTGTCTTTCATGGAATTACTTTATGTTCACATGAAACACGCTGATAATAGCAGTTTAGAACAATTTTAGTCAATAGTATAAGAATACTGCCAAGTATTCCAGAAACCTAAAAGTGAAAACTGATAATAAGGTTGAAAATAGAACGGAATTTCGGTACAACCCTCAAAGAGTAGAGAAAGTCTAAAACAACTTTGTAGAAGAGTATTTTGAACACTTGAACTGTTTCCCGACAGAAAAGAGTATATTGTAAGTATACTGCGTTAGCTATGTTTCAGTTGTGGTAGATAACAGATATAACTAAAACTACACAATAAACTTTTACCTTGCATGGAAATAATGGAAATGAGTAGTTCTGAAACATGAACACACCGCTTATTGGTCAAAAGTTAACATGGGTTAAAGTTGACCTACACTCCTACCAAGATTTGCGTTCCAAACTTGGCAAATTGTGTCAAAGTGCAAGCAAACCCTTATAGGGAAATTTTTCTCGTGTAGAACACAACTTTCAACCAACTAACACTCCCTCTAATTGTACCAGTTAATTGTTGTTACAATTTGATTTCATTTGCTCAGTCGTTTTCTCAGTAAAGCAGTCAGTTGAATTTTCGAAAGAAAAAAATTGAAAAACTCAAAAATGACCCAACCGTGTGAAATTTGCGCAAAGGAACTGGCCGACAAAAGAAGCCTTCGAAGACACAAACAGCGCGTTCATGGAGTTCAACCGGAATTCCCAGCCTTGGAGTGTAGCACTTGTGGTTTTGAGACTCACAACATTCTGATAATGAACCAACACACCCGACGGGAGCACGGTGGAGAAGTCCAAAATCAGTGTGCCTTTTGCACTCTGGTTTTCAACAACCAGAGTAACTTTCATCAACATCTGAAGAATGCTCACGGATTGCCTGTTTGGAACAGAGGCCAAAGCAACAATCAAGCAGTACCAGTACAGTCGGCAATTCGAGGTGCTCTGGAGATCTACGAGATTAAAGGTAATGATCACACTGACGTTTTGTCTTTCATGAGCTCATCGAGGTATCACATCAATGAACTTATACGTCAAAAGACCCTCGAAGGTCCTCAGAAAGTTCAACTTTCTCTAAGCATTACACTCACTAAGGGGATTAATGAAGAAGAAAAACACGTAACAATTTAAGCTAACGCTGAAATGCAAATTGTGTACACGGATGCTCTCTCCGAAGAGCAGTTCTTTGAGTCCGTGCAGCATATTGTCAACGTGGTTTCAATGTATGCCACAAGTGGAAGTGGTTGGATTATTGAAAAGGTAGAAAAACTCGAAATTCGATTTGCAAAATTCAACCCTATTCGAGGATCAACCTATATAGCACTTCCAACTGAACTTAGCGCTCTAAAATGCCTGCTCAATATCCGAAACTTTAACGATCCAAACTGTTTCTTGTATTGTTTCACGGCTGCCTACCATTTGCAGGGGAAAGGTTGCCCCTCACGCAACCTGGGGATCGGTACAGCAAAAAAACAAACCCCGCAACATACGCTCGCTCAAACCCTTTAACTCATCAAGCAGTAGGAGATTTCCCGATGCCAATGCCAATTGACAAAATAAGCGCGTTTGAAAGATGTAATGAAGTAAAGTGAACGTTTTTCGATACAAAAAGAAAAGTTTGTATCCTTTCCGAATTTCAAAGCACAACTCTGATTTTGTCGTTGATCTCCTACTGATAACTGATGGTGAACGTTATCACTACGTGCTGATAACGGACCTGGTAAACTTAGTTCGAAAAGTGCAAGGGCGACAGATTGATGCACGCGCAAAAATCTGTCGCAACTGTTTTCATGTTTGCTCGAACATCGAAACGCTTCAAAAACACGAAAAACTTTGCTATCACTTCGAAACTTGTCAAGTTCTGCTACCTGAGCCGGACAGCAACAGTCTCGCTTTCAAAAAATTTCAAGCAAAAACAGCTCTTCCACTGGTTGTCTATTTTGACCTAGAGTCAATCATTGTTCCGGTATCATCAGTTGAACAAAACCCACAGACTTCAGGGACTCGTGTGTTGGACAAACACATTCCGAGCGGTTACTGTCATGTAGCCATTTCACATGGAAGTCCAAATTTGGAGTTCTTCCATCTGTACAGAGGTGAAGATTGCATGCAAGTCTTTGTGAAGCAAATGAAGACACTGGCAAAAGATATCTACGAGAAAAAGCAAAAACACAGGTACTTCACAGGAGCAGTTGGACAAGCAAAAGAGCTTGCGACTCACTGTTGGATATGCGAAACTAGTTTTTCTGCGGACAACGAAAAAGTCTTGGATCACTGCCATTTCTCAAATCAGTTTCTTGGCTGGGCTCACTCAAAGTGTAACCTACAGCGCAGAACACAGAGCTTCGTCCCCATAATCGCACACAACTTGTCAGGATATGACTTGCATCATGTTGTAAAGAGTCTTCATCACTGCAACCCTAACAACAAATTTTCAATAATACCTCAATTTGATGAGAATTATATCAGCTTTAGCTTTAAAGTTTGGATCAAAGATATTGTGAACAAAAATCAAAACGTCATACCCATATACGAAGAACTTCGCTTTATCGATTCTCTTCGCTTCATGCAATCGTCTTTAGATAAACTAGTTCAGTCTTTGCCTGAAGACAGTTTCGATATACTCGATAACCATTTTGAATACTGCGACCAAAACGATGTGAAACTTCTGCACGGTAAAGGATTCTACCCCTACTCCTACATGGACACCTTCAGAAAATTCAAGCTAAAAAAATTGCCGCCTAAGAAGTGCTGGGTCGACAAACTCAAATCAGGAAAAGTGACAATTACCAAAGCTGACTACGAAAAAGCAAAGCTGATCTTTGAAAAATTTGATTGTAGAAACATGGGTGAATATCACGATCTGTACTTGACAGTCGACACCCTACACCTTGCCTGCTGGTTTGAGCGGCTACGAGCAGTCTGTCTGGAATCGCACAGCTTGGATTGTGCTCAATATCTATCAGCACCACACTTAGCGGGCGATGCCTTTCTGAAGATATGTCAACCCGACCTGGAACTTCTCACAGATCGCAACCATCTTGATATAGCAGAAGAATTGTTGCGAGGGGGTATGTCCTCGGTATACACAAAAAGACTGTTCACGCCAAACAACAAATATCTGGAACGTTTTGATGACACGCAAAAATCAACATATGGTCTCACCATAGATGCTAATAACCTCTATGGTGGGATCACGAAGGATTTCTGCTTGCCACTCAATTCCTTCCAGACGGACACAGAAGTGACGATTGAACAAATTTTGCAAACTCCAGACGACGCTGAATTTGGATATATCGTCTGCGTCGACTTGGACTACCCCGACTCAATTCACGATGATCACCAAGATTTTCCAATGGCACCCACCCGAGAACCTGTAGACAGCATGTGGTTGAGTAGTTACCAGTTGGACCTTTTGGAAGAATATCATCTCCCAAAAGTTTCAAAGTGCGACAAACTGCTTCAAACACTCTATGATAAGAAGGATTATACACTACACTATGTAACGTTGAAGATTTATGAACGAAACGGCCTTAAAGTTTCAAAACTGCACAAGGTGCTCAAGTTCAGACAATCAAAGTGGATGTCAAAGTATATCGAACTGAACACAAGATTGCGGCAAGCAGCAACCAGCAAAATTGCTGAAAACTTCTTCAAACTCATGAACAACTCTGCTTTTGGAAAGTGTTGTGAAAGCATGCGAAATCGAGTTAACGCTTTCCTGGTCCGAGATGAACGAGCTCTCCTCAACCACACAGATAAGTTTAACATGAAATCCTTTAAAATTTTTGATGAAAGCATGGCAGTCGTGACTACAAGAAAAACGAAAATAAACTGGGTGAAACCTACAATAGTTGGAGCTTCAATTCTGGATCTTTCAAAAGCATTCATGTTTCGATTTCACTACGAGAATATGAAACAGTGGTTCAAGTGTGAACTTTTATACTCTGATACGGACTCACTTACCTATGCTGTTGATTGTGATGACTTGTATGAGGAGCTAGCACGAGCAGAAGTCAACACAGAATTCGATTTCTCCAACTACCCTTCTGATAACGCATTGTACAACACAGAAAATCACATGGTAACTCTCAAATTCAAAGACGAACTGGCAGGGGTGGTAATGGAAGAGTTCTGTGGCTTGAAACCCAAAATGTATTCAATACAAACGAAGGGTATGTGTAACATTATATTTTATTAAAACAAATTCCAGTTTTGAAACTAACCAAATTCATGGAAGTGTCTTTTTAATATAACAGGAACAATGAAACCTAGATTAGGAAAGCACATAGATTAAAATAGAAAATGGATTGATTGTAATATTCTTTCAGACTGTCAGAAGAAAAGTGCAAAGGGAATAACACATGAGGGGCAAAAGCAACTAAAGCACGAGGTCTTCAAGAGAGTATTGAACAGCGGGGAAATTGTCCGCGTCAAAAATGTGACCATCAAATCAGAGAAACATGAGTTGATGACACTGGAACAAAACAGAGTTGCGCTTTCGGCCTACTGTGACAAGCGGTTTTACCTTGACCCAATAAACTCCCTACCATTTGGACATAAAAATATTAGAGAATTTGCATTTCACAATGTTATATTAAATGATTGGGATTGGGAGTCAGAAAACGAAAGCGACTTGGATTCAATTTCACAACCAACCCCGGAAAATGTGATATCTGAAAACAATAGTTTTTCTCCCCCCGATCCAGGATTCAATCAGCCCGATTATTCAGAAAGTGAGCTTGATCAAGATATTGTTGACTGGAATGAACCCTACGCAATTTCCCCGCCAGCCCTTGACAATTCTTTTCTAGAATTGGAAGCAGTTGAAAGCGAAGCAAGCAATAATAGTGATATGTCTGATTTATCTTCAAGTAATAGTCGTATAATAGAACCAACACCAAAACGCAGACGTCTAGTATTATACAATTCAAGCAGTGAAGATAACTGATAACTTACATTTAGTTGTAGTTGAAGTGCATGGATAAATTATAAAAAGCATTAATATAAACTAAATACAAATTAATGTAAAAATTGAAACTTTATTATAAAAAGAAGACAAATAAAAGGTTTC
Organism: Convolutriloba macropyga; assembly: GCF_964194025.1. Classification (NCBI taxonomy): domain Eukaryota; kingdom Metazoa; phylum Xenacoelomorpha; order Acoela; family Convolutidae; genus Convolutriloba; species Convolutriloba macropyga. The sequence continues at coordinate 54,310,630 of NC_134470.1, read as the reverse complement.
TCTAACGCCGTTTTATCGGGATTCCACGACGATTAAGAATAATTTCCATGGGGGAATGACTTTTAACATGGTTGGTCAAACCATTTTGCTGGGTAATAACTTTGAAACAAATTTTACACCTTAAAACCGGGTTTTGGATAATTAGAGGGGGCGCAATAACTGCTGAATTTTCACACTGGTGATATCGTGTGTCAATTAAACGCCAAATTTTCTGATTGCAGTTTTCACATTGATATCTAAAATTGTTGGGGTGTATTTCTTCAAAATGAGTAAAAAGATCTTTAGAATTTAAAAATTTGGAGCGACACAGAAAGCAGTCCAACAAGCAACGTTTTCGCCTTGGTGGCATTTGGAATTCGTATTCTGGTATTCGGTGTGTAGGTTCTGTATAACTGTGGGTAAAATGTTGAAATGGGCCCAGACCAAAACAAGATTAAAGTACCCTGGCGCAGACATATGACGAATTAACTTTCAAAGCGGTGGTAGTTAAAATGACTTCAAGCCCAAAGCGGCAAACCAGTCACGCAAGTGGAGGGAAAATGGTTTCCTAAGATTAGTTTCATGCATGGCAGGGGAAATAAGGAGAAAGAATTTCAAAGTGTCCCACCCTGTAGTTTGCCCAGGAAGACACTTGTGTCCCCCCCCCCCCCGTAGTGTTCACGGGAAGACACTTATGTCCCCCCCCCGTAGTTTGCCCAGAAAGACACATCACTACTAATATTAACTATTGCGCGGCATGAATATGAGCATACTTGGTTTCAACAATTTCTCCTGTATTGGTGTCATTAGTTTACAGTTCTAATGCTGCAATGTGCAAACCAGGAATATTGGCAGAGTGTTGAACAGCAATGTGTTAACGCTTGCTGCCTTGTAAAGGCAAGTTATTTTCCGAGAACGAGTTTAACAACTGTAGTTCAAGCGATTGCAGTTGCTCTTTAGCAAAACTGACAGGTAACATTGTGATGCTCATGTTTGACAATTGCCCAACTGTAGTTTTAGTTTGACTTGTGCACGGTGTTGATATTGTTATTTTTCTGTTTGCAATATTTATAAAAATATCTTTTAAGCTCAATAAAGAATTCTGTTGTGAGAGCTGCGGCGTTGTTGCAATTCATCGGATGAATGCTCTGCCGGAACATATACTTATCTTTCCAGCATGGCAAGTACATCACTACATCGGAGCCTATCTATGTTTGCTGAGTATGAGCTTTGTCAGCAATGACACATCATTTGCAAAAGTGGAGTTTGTCTTTGCAGACAAAGCAGGGCGTCGAGGGGGACGTTGATGAAGGTTACTTTTTGAGAGTTAAGAGAGTTATTTTTGGTGTACTTTTCGCTATTCATTGGCAGAAAATGTATTTAAAAACGTTTGTATCTTCAATTAATTGCAACTGTTTTTCGTTTTCCACCAATTGTTGAATTCGATGGATGTCCTTTTAGTGCAATGTTTTTTTCCGTAAAAAGTGACCAAAATTTTTCAAATTGACCGCAAGCGCAGCATTTGTACAGCAATGATGAGAACTTAGGCACTCTATATTAGAGAGTGACTCAAAACCCGATGAGATTGTAGCAGATCAATTTTGTGATTTTTTTCACTATTACGCATCATTAAGGTAGGGAAACTGCATGGTTTGAGTTATTGTGCATTGGTAACGCCCTGTACATACAAATTTTTTGTTCTGGGTTTCAAGTTGCTCTATGTACATAAGGCCATTGTAATTAAAATGAGCGATGAAAATTTCGTACTTGAATTGACAATATTTATTCAGTACGTTATTTTGACGTCATCTGTCAGGGTCTCAAATTTAAGCGCACATTCAACCACATTCGGGTAGGTGCAGAAAAGTGACAAAACAAGGAGATATTGTCCATTTCGGCAGGGGATCATTCTTCTGTTACGTATATGTGTGAACCAACTTATTATTCAAATTCAAATTCAGAAGGGTGCTGCAAGTCGCCTCAGCGCAATGGAATCAGCGCAGTGAAATGTCTTATCAACGCCATGCACAAAAATTTAGTGCCTTGATCACTTTATGATTTTTCTGACTTAAATGACAATTGTTGATTGACATATTAGCGAAAAAACAGATGTTGATATTTGGTGGCGGTATCCTTAAACAATGCGATTGATTCGATTCGATACCGATATGCCTGTTTTGAGAATGGTAGTTGACTTAAGCTATTTATGCCGTTTTTGACGTATCAGCTTCCTACGGAGCCAGTGATATTTGATTGGCCTAATATGGCAAAGTTTAGTCGTGTTTGGTGTAATTGCTGCGGAGGCGTAGAAACAAAACGAAATGCAACCAGGATTAGAGGAAAATGCGGCAGACTAACCGATAGGGCTCTGTATGGCGTATGTTTTCTTGGAATGATCCTGGCGTGGTGGGTTTGATGCTTTCGTTACCGGTGGAACATTTACTTGATGAGTTCAGTGACAAAATTGAGCTATCCTGGCATCCTTGACCTTTGAACGAGCTAATGTTTTAACAATTAAATTTATTTGAAGTGGAACGATGAATTTCATTGCCGGTGTTTTCGTTAGGAGAGGAAAAAATTGAGTTGCAATATATTTACCATCAACGCTGAAACTATTACTGTTAATTATAATTGCCTGTACAAATCACTCATTAATTGTGATGCGACATTCACATAATCATTGAGTGTAAGGAGTTCAACAACTGAGTGCAAAGAGAGAGTTCCGCCGCTTTGAAAACCTGAGGACTCTTACATTATACCTAGCACTTTAGTATACGTAGCACTGTAGTGTACCTTTTCAGCTCGAAGGTAGTCTTTTTTCCTTATTATGATCTTTCTTTTGACTGTTTTTCTATGTATTATTCAATTGTTAATGCCTGATTTATTGATAGATAAGATGAAGGGTAGAAGAAATATGGGCGCCGATAGGCACTGACTCGTCAGCCAATCAGAGTCAAGCACGAATCGGCGCCCATATTCCCATGAATAAGAATCAGAGTACATATTCCAAACCTTATATGGAAATGACTGAATAAACAACTAGATGACTGTGCTCGATTAATGAATGCAACTTACCAATTAAATCCTGACTGCAGTGTTGATAAGGTTTTGTAAATTTTTGGCAACTGCCTCGGGGGTAAGATGGAGAAATAATACATTATGGAATTTTTTTGAGGGTTTATTTTGGGATAGGGAGTTTTTAATGAATTTTTGATGGAGGTTCGGTATGAATTTGGCCTTGTGGTAAATTTGCCAATTAAAATCCCAAATAAAATTGTTTGGAGTCGTCGAACGGGGTTGACTGAGGTGAACTAAAAATTTAACGGTCTTGTAAATATAAGTTAATCTTAACAATTTATTCTTACAAAAAGTCACAGTGCATCCTTCGTAATTATTATGTTGCTCAAACGAATTAAGGGCAATATCAGAATAGATTATAATGAAATCAGGATAAAAATTAGGGGACAAAGCTTGCGCAATTAAGTTAGATGGATTATTTATTGGGTGGTTGAATCGTGCCCCCGGAGCACTGGAAATTTTAAGATTAACTCCTTGTGATTGGCAGTGGATATGGTAAGAATTTTGGCAAAAAACTGGGCATTTACAAATGTCGAAATTGGGGTTAATGTTGGACGCTCCGATGATTAAAATGTTTATCATAACAACTCTGAAAAATAAATTACTAATCGCGAACCGATGCTGCAGAGATTACTTGTTGAAATTGGTCTAAAAATTATTGAGAAATTTGAAAAACATTCATTAGAAAAAATAGAGCACATTGGCTCTTCTTCCTCCTTACGAGGCTTTTATATTATGAAAATACAATTACATATCACATGTTACAAAATATGAGCTCATGGCTCTCCTTCCTCTTCTCGAGGCATAAATAAATTACAATGTTAAACCGTTTCTAAAATGCTGTGTATATAGTTGAGCACAGTGGCTCTTCTTCCGCCATAGGCGGCTCTAAACAGTTATAAACTATCTGGAAGCTCGTTCATCTGCCAGAATTGCGAGTTTTCTTGGCAGACCAGCTCAATGAGCGGAATATTGTCCCAGATTGTCCCTGGAGTCCACTCATACTCAATTGTCAAAAGTAGTGGATACTCCAGTAGAACTCTAAGCGTCCGGATCATCTGCTGTATCCGCCACCAGCCAGCAAAACCTGTCAGGTGAACTTGTGTGAGCTCCCGAAACTCTGTAGTTGTCGAACACTTGGCCCTAAGCGCTTCAACCAGTACACCGATCTTCTTTGTATTCCGGAAAGCTCCGACATTTCCTCTGAAGTTTATGGTCTGAAACGCCTGGGCTATCTGAATAGCGGTCAGGTCGTGTAAATTCGGGTTAGGATCGTTCAGCCGTTCTCCTGTCTCAACAATTCTAACATTGATCCTCCGACGAACTGTCCTATTCAGTTTGGTACGTATTACGTCCAGCTAAAAGAAGTCACAAAACCTGTTTACAGGAAAGATGTCTTTTAGTGTTTGCCAAAAATATAACAACTGATTTACTCTTTGTAATTGACGAGGAGGCTGGCGGCTTGCATTGGAAACTAATTCCACTTGCTGAGGAGATCGGCTCGGAGTGCTTTGGCCTACGTCCAAAGTGTTCGCAGCATCAATTATCAGAGGGTCGGCCGTTCTCACTGAAAATTCGGCCTCGCTAAAACTTTCAAGGCCAAGATTGTCTGATTGATCTTGGGGGATAAAGGACGGCAGAGAAGGGCTCACAGTTGATCTGTTCGTCTCATGAGCCGCTCGGACGATCAATGGCTGAACGCTATGCGAGGGTGCAGTTCGCTGCAGGTGAGCAAGGCGGACATCCTGAACTGTTCTATCGGCCACAGCCCCCGTTTCTTCAATCTCGTCCGCTAGACGACGCAGCTGGCGAACTATGGCTTCGGCATCATTTGCTGGAATGGCTCCGTTGTTGCCTAATGATAATGACCTTAACGTCTGGCAAAGATCAAGCAATTGTCGAAGCATGCTACCGACTGCGAGCTGTTGTTCTGTTTTTTGTTCATACCAAGATATTTTATGCATCAAAGATTGACAAAGACGGAGTGCTATGCGTTTTTGAAATTCGATAGTAATCCAAGTGCACACACACACACACAAACACACACACACACATTTATACATAAACATTCATATATATATATATATATATATATATATATATATTTATATGTACATATACAAAATTATATGTTACATCATATTTAATATGCCCACATATTTATGTATATGCGTACGTTTGAGACGTTTAATGCTACGATCTACTCTTAGCAACAAAACAAGTTTTTAATAATTTATGAATGTATTAATTTCAATAACCGATGTTTGATATTAAAATTAGATGCAGCAAACTGTAATATGTCTTCCTCTGTAGCCCAACGAGGGAAATTATGATTATTTTTGAATAAAAAATGAGCAACAAATAGACAGTAGAGCGAACATGCTGAACTCGTTAGCGGTTGTTCAAAGCCCCGAGATGGATAGATTTGCAAAAATACACGGCATTTCGACTTTCGGATTTTGTTTATGATATCAGCGAATTCAAGTTCAGCTTTTCTTCCAAAACTATCATAAAAATATATAGTTTGTTGTTTCTTGGCGACCATCAACCAATGTTCACCAGGTGAGTTTCTTGGAGCTGTGTTCAGAATGAAAAAAAGTCTCGTCGGACAAATCATAGGGAAAATTGTCGGCAGCGAAGCAGCCCAGAAATCGATAGGACAGTTCGGGATCCTTTGAAATGAGACGACCCAGAGTGAAGTTGTCAACCATTGTATATAGAAGAGTTCTTCACTCCCTCTCTATTGCAATCAGCAAATGCAACAGAGCGACGCACTCCAAACAGGATCAGACGAATTGGGTTAGGTACTGCTTTTTGAAATTTTAATTCAATGGCCAGTCTGGCACCGGTCAGCTCTGGTCTGATTGTGTTATCATCAATACTAAGGTCTGCTGTCAGTCGGAAAACAGGGGTGAAATGATCATCAAACTCGTCCAAAGTTATACCATTGCCTGAATGAGTCATGTTTAATGACCGGAGAGTGTTCGAATAAACCCTTGCATTACTTGTTCTCACTTCTATAGGGGTGTTGCCAACCGTTTGACCTTCACGAGTAACTGAAATGGTGTCCAAAGCAAAATCAGAGAAATGAAAAGGGTTTGTATGGTAGCTGCCGGTAAAACTTTTCTCTGGAACCATCAGCATTATAAGATGACTTACAGGAGCTCGATTGAAAATGTCGTCCCGGAAATAAATGCTTGTTCCAGAAGTAATCACAAATGGAACCATAACATCATCTCGCCAATCGTATTGCGCTGCTTTCTTGCTCAGGGCTCGTTCAATTGATAAAAAGGTTTCAGTTCGTAACTCGAGCATGTGAACAAAAAGCGAGGCAGAAAGAACCTTAATTGTATAGTTCTTTGCGTCAACTGCTCCTTCTGGCTGCAGAAGAAGGAATGGATCTGTTGAGCGTGTCAGTCCTATTCGTAATGGGAATCCTGGAAGGATGTATTTGTCATTTCCAGCCAAAAAACTGTCATTGAGAGTGAACCAATGTTTCCAGGGCCGTCTTGCATCGACAATATCCCGCCGATTATTGAAACCACTTTTTATGGGTAGGTCTTCTTCTTTTTTGTTGAAAACTGTGGGGTCGGATTCGTAAGAGTAACCCTGACAAGCCAGAATTCCTGTTTTTGCGGAAGGTTCGAAAGACAAATCAGCTTCAACAATACTTTTGAAAGGATACAAGTTGTTAGCATTGGTAACTTGGGTACCAGCAAAAAATACTTCGACGTTCTGCCAGAGACTGTGAGCAATGTTGTTTATAAAATAGTGCCTTATAGTTGCAGCTGTATCTTTACCGGAAGTTATTTTCTCCAGCGACAACTCTAAGCTCATATAAATGTTCCTAGTGTCAATGACTGTGCCTCCCAGTTCAGTACGCGCACCCTGGAACTCAAACTCGAGGACTGGAGCATTGCCATCTGTCGGTGGAAAGATCTGTTCATCAAAGGAGCGTTGAAAATCTACTAATACATGACTGGTTGAAAAAACATTCAAATCTGAATGAGTTGATGATATTGGGGGATCGGTGAACAAATTGGACATTATCGCAATTAGTTTACGTTCTGAGTGAATTTTACTTTGAGGCGGAGTCGACAATTGATGAGAAAATGTCTCTCCGAGTTCGTCCGACTGATTTTCTAGACGCTTTCTTGGATTGTGGTTTTCTTGTACTTTTTGTACTATAACTTGGTGTTCTTCTCTTGCGTTTGATTTTCCTCTTGTAAGGCCTACCCATCTGTCTACATTTTTTTCTCCTCTTTTTTCTGCTTTTAGCTTTGATATCACGCTGCCTGAATTGTACACGTGTACTCCTCCCCGAACCCAATTGCTTTCTAACAGTAGTTTTTATCGCCTTTTTGAATGCCTGTTTGGGTTTTTTCTTTCCCTCAAAAATGTCCAACACCTCAGGAGCAGCTGACGATATGAAATTCTTAGCTAAAGGTATGCCATAAAGTTTTGCCAAGGGAATGACAAAACTCTTCAACCCAACTCTTATGGCAGAGCCAATACCGCTTCCATACTGCCGCGAGCTTGACCCAATTGCCTGCCTGTTAGTTTTTATGCGATTAATGTGATGATTAATGTCCATCGCCTGACAAAAATGCTTCAAGGAATTTTTTGTCAAAACACACACAACTAAACAACAAGAACAGAAAAGTGAAAATGAGTTCCTGTCAGAAAACGGATGTTGTTTGATGCCTTGCTCTATTCCGATCTTCTTCATATCTGTAGGCAACCAGTTCCGGTTCATAAAACCTGCCAATAATTTTTTGACCCGCTCCATCCACTAAGCTGTAGGTGATGGGGCGGGTGTCTTTTTTGTTGTCGTTGCGAAGGGGTCTAGAAACAGAAGCAACTTTGAAGATTTTATTGGTGAAATTTTGAGTATAACCTTTGTCAAAAGCTGATTTGCTGATGCGCGATATTCGAACAGTTTGACCTTTTGAACTTTGGCTTTTTTTTGCTAAATTTTCTAGATGTTTTTCTTAGCCTCCATTTTCTTAGCATGTCTGGGACATTCTTCTTCAACAAATCAACTGTGTGCTCCGGCCGCACGTTCTTTGGAGCCATGCCTAAAATTGGGTGGCTTCTGGAGTTTAAAATTTTGACGAGTTTCTGTAGCTGACCAATATATCTGGTTGTCTCACGTTTATTGAAATATTTATAAAGCTTTGACTTTATTGTTCTTATGTATCGTTCGGCAATGACATTTTTTGAATCATTGAAAGTGTTATACAAAACAATATCATTCTGCAGACAAAAACTTTTAAAAGCACAGCAAAACTCTTTGCCCTGATCAACCCAAATTTTTAAGGTGTAATCAGCACGTGCTTTCGGAAGCATTTTTTTGAGTGCTACCAAAGCAGTTTCAGATTGCTTGTCCTTCATGGGCTGAAACCGCAAAAACCGAGAAAAAGTGTCTACACAAACTAACAGGTACTGGTAACCATCATTCTCGGCGGCAAGTTTATCCATATGAGCCAAATCGACCGACCAGACATGATTTATCCCCAAACTGTGAACACGCAATCTTTTGAAACGTTTTCGATTGGGACGGAACTTTGTGTAAGTTTTCGATGACTGAAGAAATTCTTTGACTTGTTTAACTGATAAACCGCTTTCTCTAACTAAGTCATTCACCCCGCCAAAAGCGGCAACTGAATCAAGCGAGGTGTAAATGCCTTTGAGCGTTCGATATTCGTTTTCAGTCAGCAGGGAACTCATTATCGCGAACTGTCTTTAGTGTTCAAAAATGTTATCGCAGATGGGTTTAGAAAAAGATTTGAAAGTTGTTCTTTCGAGTAGTCTTGTAGCAGAGCTTCGACAAATGGCTTCAAACTTTTGTCAAAGTCCGACTTGGGACTGGATAGTTTTCTTAACAAATTCACCAGGGAGACTTCAGCACGACCAGAAGAAAGCCTAATAGACTTTTTTGCCAAGTTTATACGCAAGTTCCTGCAATCTTGCAGCAGGGAAAGCAGAACTTGAATTTTTCTTCGACGGCTTTTTTCCCGTGGGAGGTTCACCGTTGACTTTTTCTTGCTTTTAGTGTTTGAATATGGAGCTGGGTGTGTAGCTTGAATCAAAGTTTTTTTTGGCTCTTCACCCTGAGGTCTTTTATCCGATGGGCCGGGAATACTAGAACAAGAATTCTCATCATTGTTAAATTCTTTTTGCGAGGATATTGTGTTTTTTAAGTTACTTGATTCTACCACTTCACGGCCCAGAGCTCCGATTTTTTGTATTTTTGCTGATAAATTACCAACATTTTTATCTTCGGATTCAATTGAAGATATGGGCAGCAGGATAGATTGTGTTGGTTTGTCGGTTGTTCTTCGCGATTGAGCAGAAAACATTGAGTTGCAACAGCCTTCAGAAAATCAATAGCCGTTCTGCAAGCGTTTCAAAAATTCAGAAAAAAGAATTGAAGGCTTTTCACTTAGTTCTGGTGAATCGATGCAATCAACTGACAATCTGCCACTCTTCACTGCAGGTCTAAAAAACGTTGTACAGGACAATTGGCTTCCGTTTACCACTTTGTTGTTTTTGATCGAGATATTCAACTGCCCAGTAGAGAGACTGCCAATACACTGACTCGTTATGTTGGTGCAAAAACGAAGTTCGTCAGGACACTGCGTTGTTAAGTTTACCAGAAAATGACCATATTGTTGTTTTGACATCGATAACTGGTAGCAACAGTGGATGAAATTAGAAGGGGCACATTCAATTTCAGTTCCCAAAATTTTCAGTTGCCTGCCAATTCTGGGAGACTGCGTAAGTATGATATGCGTGGTATTCTTGTCAATAGTCACTGAATATTTTCCTTTTTGATAGAGATTGTGTTTAATGAAAATCACATGGAGTTTTTTGTGACGACCGGCTGTCGCAAGGTTCTCAAACGCCTTGCTCTCTAAAACTTCTTCTTATGAATCATCAAATAGTAGTAGTGTGCTCTGACCGGTAACTGGTTCAAAGTTTTCCACAAACTTGTTCAACCAATCGTCAATACCATTGGATGAACGTTCGACACCCTCTGTAATCAGTGATGAAATGCAGTGAAAAATGAAGTGTGGGGAGCACTCAGCAGCCATCTGATCATAAACTGAATGCCAAAACCGGTAAAAAACAAAAACTTGATAGAAAGGAGGCTGGAAAATACCACTTGTTGCGACCGGTTCGCGGAACATCTTGTATATTAAAAAAATTTTACCCGACTCAGATGATCCACATACACAGATAAATATTCGCTCTGATGTTGGAATAATTTTGTTCATGTCAACTTTTATCCAACACAGCACCGTTAATTTTGCATCGGAGGTAGAAGGAAAATCAAAAGTGCTGAAAGTATTGTGAAATAGGCAGTTTTTTTCCTCACAGTTGGGTTCTCTCAAAGATAACTGCAGCACGCAAACTACAGACATTATCAGTACGAAAGCTATTTGACTCAAGAACAACAAATTTGATCTTCGCGTTATACAGCACACAAAACGCCAAACTGATTGGGATCTGCTTTCGGTTTCAGGGTTGAACTTGAAATCGGGTGAGGAACTATTTTCAATAGCGTTATCAGTCTCGTCTAAGTTTGTCACCTCCACAGTTTGTGTCACATTATTTCCTGAATTGGGCCTAGGCGCCGGAAGGATGTATCCAATTGTTGTACTCAAAATAGTAAAATATGTAGTGTTTTCGGCGCAGGTCAAAATTGACTTTTCGAGTGAACTGTTCTTTAAAACCAATTGTACGAGACAAAAAATTATTAACAGAACTACAACAAAGTACTGAGCAAGGAACAAGATCTGATTATGAGGAACTTTACTGCAATTAACCGTATCACCGTGAAGCTCGGCGCTGCGTATTGACTTTAACTCAAATTTCTTCTCAGTCGTTACTTCTCCTAAGGGCAGCTCCACACGCTGCTTTTTACTGTTACTCATTTCTGTTAAATGATCTAACATGGTGTAAAAAGTTGTTTATTAAATAACAAAAACGTCAAATACTAATAATAGGTACATAGTTTTACAAAAAAAAAGAGTTCAACTCTCAGCGTTGAGTCTTTCGCGTCTAGCACTAGTTCCAGCATTAAATGGATAGTGCCTAAAGCCGTCTTCAAAAACTGAATCATTAATTTCCTCATCACCAGCCTCGCCGCTCGAATCAGCTTCACCATCATGCGCGTCGGTCTCATGCTCATCCTCGTTATCGCTGCCATGTAAACTGTCCGACATAGCCTCTAACAGAGGACTCCAAAAGTTTTCATCCAATAACAATCTAGCTCGGGAGTAGCTTGGATCAAATCCAAAACTCCGTTGATATGTTGGAGCTGTTGTCAGTTGCCTCTGCGGCCCCACACGATGAGGATTCTGGGATCCTCCGATTTCATGGTTTTCCATATTACTAATATCTTGTAACGGTTGTCTGAATCTAGAAAAGCTGTAACCTTCTGATATGGATTCCTGAGGACTAAATGCTGATGCTTGTGCAGATGCCCGCCCGTCGCCGCCGGATCCGCTCGCGCCCCGCCCGTCGCTGCCAGACCCGCTCGCGTGCGGTCGCGACAAAAACCGCGGTCGGTCGCCGGCTTCCACTGCATCAGTAAAGTTTTGATGAGGGCTGCTGACTTCTTGGTCCGTTGATACTGCTCTGTCGAGTGTGTTGGGTGGACGAACATTTTCCTTGTTCTCAGTTCTTTTCGAGCAAGTCATATTGACAACTGAAAAACAAAAAAACTTGTGAGCAAAATGTTCTAATTTTCTGTACCGAAATCGTTTCGACTGTATGATATCAAAACAAATCAATTGCAACACTTCTTTTACAAAACTTAAGTTTCAGTTACTCTTTCAAACCAAAATGTATGCCTTAAAAGTTGCAAGATCTTAGAAGATTCTTCAACAATATCAGTCCAAGAGTCGCTTTTGATTTTCATTCTTCCAGACTTGAAAAACAAAAATTCCGCCGAATTTGTATCTAGTTTCACTGACATAGCTAGATTTGCAACAACATGAACACGTGCTGATCGCAGTTTGTATTTTACGTAATGAGCCATATGAGCTATAGACGGCATTTCTGCAAGAGATAAAAGCTGCTTCAGATCAATTTCTGCACTGATCCACTTGATTTCAAAACTGATTGGGGTGGCAGCAAGTCCCATCGATCGTAACTTGTTGGTGAAGAGATCAACTTGAACCCAAGTCTCGAATACAGTCTTGCAGCCGCCTATTAACATTTTTCCCGTGGGGTACAGGCATCCAAATGCTGCGGGATTTGATAAAGTCAGATATAGCGGTTTACGTTTTTTCCATTTTTCAATAAAATCAGGAAAAAATCGAGCAGCAACTGGAACGTTTATCTTCGTCAGAAATTGCACACAGGCTGTAACATCAATCACTTTGATTGAATTGGCAATTGTCTCCTGATTTAGGAATGAGAAGAAATCGGCACTCATTACAAACTGAAAAACAGCAACTGAAAAACGTTCGGACGAATTCTAAAAAAAAGAAACAATTCTATTTTTGCTAGAAAAAATTTACCCCGGGGAAACTATATTTTCAGTTTTACTTCCAACTAACAAGGTTAAAAAAGCCAAACTGGATTGATCCCCAGTAACTGCTGCGTCACTTCCAACTTCAAAGGTGACTTTCATTAGTTCCGCAGAGCTTGGCATACCCTGAATACAACTTTCGGGCTTGCTTAACAGGCAGAGAGCAGCTACAAGATAGTTTGCCGGGTCTCCCGTCGGAAAATGCAGTTCGTCCTTCCTGATCAATTAAATCATCTCCTCCAAGCCGTCGGCCAAATCGTTTGGTCCAGACATCTACGTGGTTTAGTATTGGCTCAAACGCAGCTAATCTGCTCAACTCCTTTCCCGATAGTGTGAAGAACGGCTTCAACAAGTAAGTCTTTTTTCCAATCATGATACTGATTGCCTCATTCGGCACACAGTCTTCATCGCAGTTCTCGGCTCCATCTTCTTCGTCAGACTGCGCAGCGATAAAACTTTCTGAATTTTCAAGTAGTTGTTTTCGCCAGAAAAATTCCACACGTGTTTGAAATCCGTTAGACTCATCTACAGATTCACCGCAAGCTGACAAAATTGCGTCATAGGACCAGACCCTGACAAACAAATTCTTTGTTATAGGCATAAACGCCATGTTATCAGATCTGAAAAAAATACTAAGCTGATGCATAGAATATTAGTTAAGGAAAGTCGAATCGCGCGAGCAATTGATAAAAAGGTATTAACCAAAGTTATACATTGTTTACGATACAACATACACTAACTAAGATGAGAACAAAAAACACAGTTACAGAAACATCAAAATGGTTTCCTAATGACAATGAAGTTGCCAAACTGTTTTTGATCGAAGCACTGGAGGACGTTTGGGAAAATAGCGTTGAATTTCTGGGTGGTTCTGCCACGCTTTTTTAAAAGTTTTCTGAAAAACTGAACCCTGAATAACAACATGCGACTTTTGCAGGTGAACAAAAGCTGCAAATATTGAGAACGGACACCACACATTTCTCTGCTCAACACGAAACCCCTTTGGAAATGCTAATCCGGGTCCAGGTTGATGCGCATTAAAGTAGTTGCGTACGATATCGATCACAGTCTCCAACCCCCATTTTGTACTTGGCATGTGCGAAAAGGGAAAATCATCCTTCTCGTTGGTGTTTTTCACTTTGTTAGAGATATGAAGCAGCAAATGCACATGGTTGCACAAATTTTGTGAATCAGCGACTGGATTGCTGCTTAGTATGCACTTGCCGTACCCGCGTTTGTTTCTCTGCTCGTCACTTTCAGCAGCAACACACTCGCTTGCATCTTCAATGAATCCGCACTGTCGTAAACATTGATGATAATGCGCTCCCAGAACGAATGAGACGCCTGCGTCTGACAACAATTTAACCAGGTCTATCTTCAGGCACTTGGTTTGTTCTAAAGCATCCTTTTCGCTTTTTTGAGATGGGTAGAAAACAAAGTGAGCAAAGGATCTAGAACAACTCTTTCGAAATTCCATTGCCTTTTTCTGAAAAAAAAACTATCAATTATCATCAAATATATAGCAGTGGGATTTTTGATTTGGAAAGTTAACAAACTGTTTCTTTTTTTTTAAAAAAATCCAAATTAAGAACAACAATATCCATAAGGAACAGAACTACCAGTTTCAGAGGAAAAAACGCGTTTATTGCTAGTTGTTTTTGTTACTTTTTGACAAAAACTGTTGTGAATTCTTCCGCTGCGAACACATCTTTTCATCGAGCTGAAGGGAGACCTCAATTCATGAACTTCTTGGAGTACCAATTTCTTGAATCCATCTTTATCAAATATTTTTTCACACGCTCTGTTCATTGTGATGCCTTTCATTTTGAAAACATTGTAATCATTAGATGTGTCTGAAGAGAATCCACTCAAACAATAGAATTTTGGCCCACCGCTGAAGAAGTCAGTAATAACAACGTTAGAGGGAATTTCATCGGTCATATCGCCCATGAAACTCCCCAATTCAATATCAGGTTCAGTATTCGAGCACCCATCTTGTAAATACATGATGCTGTCGGTATCACAATATAGAATATTTCTAGGAACTTTCACCTTCACCATGTTTTTATATAGAAAACATCTTGCATGCGCCGTTGTGAAAGCAGCTAGAACCACATTCGATTTTCTGTTAGATTCTACCTCATCGTCGATTAATTGATATTGTATGAACATCAGATCATCGCCAACCAAAGATGCGTCAACAACACGATTCGTATCTGAAGTGAACATATTCACAACATCTGCGTAACTGTTGATATACCTTGTTTTGGGGAGATTTTCCCTCATCCCCAGGTAACCCCAGAACGAATTCAATAGAATTTTGGATATGAAACGAATTCCTTCATTGTAAGACATGTTCGAAGCCTTCAGAGCTATTTCTTCTTTTTGCTCAAAGTCTCTCAAGAATTTTTCTCTGTGTTGACATGGCTCGTCTGTGTTGCTATGTACACAGTCACAAATATTTCCCCAACCACTAGCTTCGGTTTTTAGTTTCAAAAAGGTCTTTATATAAACTCTGAACAAGTTCTGTGATCTCTTTGAGTATTTCCAATTCCAAACTTCAGCCACATCAAGTATCCGATATCCTTTCTCTACAGCAAGCTTCAATTCCGTCGAAACAAATGTCCCAAAAAATGATCTTTCCGAAGGTGCTGTATGTGAACAAAATTGGAAATTGCTCTCTTCAACAGGTTGTTGTGCCATGTTTTTTGTTACCACGCACTCCTTACAGAGAGGGAAGAACAATTTTTTGTTATGTTTGAAAGGCAGAACGGGAATCAGCAGATCACGAGGAGCAAGAACCACACACTTTATTAAGCCAAAGAACGTTTCTGTGAAAACACAGTTTTCAACATAAGTAAAACTTTCACTGTAAACAGAATTGTCTAGCGCTTTTAATTTTCAATTTTTGGAGCACAGATAATGCTCTGGATCATCGTTGAAGATGGGTGCGACCAAAACTTGATCAGGATGACCAACAGGATAGAAGGAATGAGCGTTAACATATGGGTACAAAGAGCAAACATCAACATATTTCAAATTGAATTTACTCTCACCTTTGTGCCAGTAAGAGTAAAAATTTTCAGTTCGTCCTCCAACAAAAGCATCTCTTGCCTTAAGGGGTGCAAAGATGTTGCTCTCCTTCAAAACTGTTGATAATTTCTCTTCTGCTGGAAGTATAGGGCGGTCAAAACTGCAAGTTGTTTCATTCTCTCGTTGTATTAATTTATCAAAATCGCAACCCCAAATATGCTGAACGTCGACAATTGAAAACTGAATTCCATCTTTAGTAAGAAATTGTGTTCCTAACTCCTTCTGTGTTGAGAACCAAGCTAAACGGTCCACAAAACTGTCTTGATAAAGAGTATCCAAACTAACTCCGGCCTTTTTATTAAGTTCTTTGCGATTTTTAAAGCATTTTGGACAGCCGTGGTAATAGCAACCGAAAAACTCAAAAACTGTTGCCTCGTAGGTTTCTTTGCAATCCCAAATATTTGAGATGTTTTTTAAAAGACTTCCGTCAACTTTGAACTGCCCAACTCTTTGTTCACCTGATTGTTTACAGGTACTGATATTTGACGGCGACTGTGAAAATACATTTGAACGGTACATCCTGAGGGATGCATTAGACGTGTCAGAGAGAAAACTTCTTTCTTGCCTTTCTCTCCATTCGAGCCACTGTTTAGCTGAAAAAGATGTTCTATCCAAAGCTCTATAGCCGTTCGTAGGCAAAATTGCAATCGAGTTGGAAGGCATAAAAAAACGTCGATAAATGTAATTGCAAGCGGAAGCAGCAGTACTTGCGGTTTTGAAGACATCAACACCAAAACATGACTCTGCTATCAATTGACGAAACTTGCATACACCCATCCTGAGGAGTTCAACATCAGAGCGACAATACTGTAACAACTCCTCTCTAAAATTGTATCGAAGACCTTCTTCTCGGTACTTCTCTTTTTGACCGTCATGCACCAGTTTGAACTTTTCGTACTCTTTTTTGTTAGAGAACATTTTGGCACCAAACACACAAATAGGAGGAAAATTGCCTGCCTCTAGGGTTCTTGATTCATCTCCCACACAATGGCTACAGTCATCAGTCCTAATAAATGTCCACAAACATAGATCTCCCCTTTCACACTTCTTCCGATCGTGCAGCGTCATGTCGTTGTTCAAAGATTGTGATGATGTCAAATAGTGAGGAAAATGTCCTTCTCTGAGTTCTGCTATTCCAAATGTCTCCGGAAACTTCCGTAAGGGAACAGGAATAAAGAGATATGAGTCAATAAACCGTTTGTTGCACACTTTGAGCGAAATTATTTTGTTTCCTCTCAGAACAATTTTGGGCACGTACTTTTGTTTAGTATAAAGCCATTGCAAGACTGGAAGGAAATCAAAGCCACTTCCAAAATGAGCAATAAACCATTCATATTTTCTCACCCGTTGACTGTTCTTCAGAAAGACTTCTGAGCAGAAACGGTCAATACAATCGTACCCGTCGTAGATTTCCTCCAGCGAGCCACTAAGATTTCTCGCAACCAGGAGAACAGGTTTGTGCTCGTTATCATTCAAGCAGCTCTGATCTGTTTCAATATCAAATGCCCAAATATTTTCATTATCAATGGCCGGTGAATCCCTTTGTTCAACATCAACCTCGTGGAAGCCATCTTCTTCACCAAACTCAATTTCCTGAAATCTCTCCAACTTTCTTTGTGGCTCATTGTCTTCGACTTCTTTTGTACAAAATGTAGATTTGCACTTTCTGGGTTTTTGCACATAACACTCGTGCTCTTTTGACCCAATCTTTGGATACTGTTGATAACAAACAAGACAGAACTTCTGAGAACAAACATGGTTAGTCAACGAATGTTTGGGTATCGTTGAGCTGCACAACGGGCATTTAAAGTAATACAGGCATATCTGCTTCTCGATGTGGTTGTCTAGACAAAACTGACTCCTTAATGATAGACCACAGACAGCACACTTGAACTCTTGACGTTTGCCAAACTCGGGTGCAGTAGTGATATATCCAGTGCGATTTAAGCAACCCATCCGTCGGCATAAGCCACAACCACTCGCTGGACATTGATGCTTTACGCAAGAGTAACCTTTGTGGCACGCATAGCAGTAAAAACGACAGCTAAATAAGCCCTTCATTGACCTAATTTTGTCAGCGTGACCGGACTCCCTGTCGTAAAGCAGATCAACATGGAGCTCCTTATGGTCATTGAAGCTCTTCAAATAGACACCCATAAAATTTCTGTCGTAGATCGTAATGTTGACATTATTAAAAACCGGCGTGGCGGCAATGCTGCTGAGATCCTCGAGAGTGAGTTTGTCTCCAGTGTTTTGAAATATCTTGAGCTCTTTGAATTGTTTTAATCGAAAAAGAAGCTGCTTAACTTCCGCTGTCTGAATAGACTCGGTCAAAAGTTTTTGCTTTTTATCTTCTGCTGATGCCTTGCTGATAGCTAGACCCACGGCAAGAGCTCTTATCAGACAATCATTATTTTGCGATTTGATTGTAATGACAGATCTTTTTGCTGACAAGAATGTGTACAAATCGGGCACAGACCTGTTTACAATTCCACCAATTTTTTTGCCACCCATCGACGGGAGGGATATACAAAGCAAGTTTAATTTGATATCACTGCTTATATCAAAACTTTCATGCGAATTGAGAACTCTATCAAGTTCATTTAAAATAAGATCAACATTAATAGTACTCGCATCTTGAAAGGCTATATGAATAGGGTAGTTCAAGCTGGGTGCATTCAAAACAATTCTAACACGATGGGAGACTCCATTCATTTCGCTCAGCACATCGGCCACGAGTGTACTGATTAGGTTTTCAAAAATTTCTCTCAGATGGGGGATGTTACGCTCAATATCAACAAATAGTACTTCGAAATCCCTGCTAACGGCTTGAAGTCTGCTTCTTCTCTGAGGCCGTCTAATGATAGTGTAATGTTGGCTCGGATCGAACCCAGACGGTCTCTGGTTGCGTTCATCAGTTGTTTGTACGTTCTGTGAAGATACATGGTCTCGCGGTTCACTCTCTTGAGAAATGCTCTCAGCTTCATCCTGAGTTGCATCGACACCAGCTTTATTCGACATTGTTTTCTGGAACCAAACTAGAACTCAGCAGGGATCAACTAACGGCACGTCGATTTACTATGTGCTTAAGATATGTGCTTCAGACAATTTTAATTACAAAAACATAAAAAGTACACAAACAAAACCTATAAAACACACAAACATACTCAGAATCACAACAAACACAGAAAGTAGAAAAAAGAAGAGAACCAAAGTTTTCTTGTCAACTTTGTCTTTTAGAGTTATTGATGATGACATGTTTTCATTAAGAGATCGAAGGAGGGCTTGAGAAACTTGGGTTGCTCATCTTTGTCCTGGAGTTTGCCAAAAACAGTACCTGGAGCAACATAGCTTGCAAACTTTCCTTTGAAGAAGATGGCTGAAGCTCGACACGCATTCGCATCTGTGGGCATTCCAAGCATGTTGTAGCAATAGCTAAGTGATCTGTACACTGCTTCCAAACGAAACATCAAGTTGAAATACTGGAAACGGGATATATTATTCGTTAGTTGACCACTGCAGATTACATCTTGGAAACAATTTCTAATATGCAACAACCTCTGCAGAGCAAGCGGAAAATCAGTTTGTTTTTGAACTGAACCAAACAATAAAGTATCGGCCTCCAGTAATTCATTGCTCAAAACAGAAAGTCTGGCTGCTATATCCTGATTTTCTGTCATAATAAGGCACTGAAAATCAAAAAATTTCTGTAACTTTTTCCGTATGAAACTAATTTAATCGAGGACAGCCTCAGACTTGCAAACAAAAACGGAACGATTCTAGAAATTAAAAATACAAAAGCAACGCTTTCAAAATTTAAATAACTGTATAAAACACAAAGTATGACATATAATCCAGAAGTTTAATATTCTGGGTCCACGATGTTCAAGAGCTCGCGGAAAGTTAAATCACTTGCTAGCAATTTCTTGGAGTAACGTTTTCTCTTGGAAGCCTTATTGGGTAAATAGTTTTGCTCGCACATTTCTGCATTTTCTTTGAGAACGCCAGAGAACCGCCTCAGGAGTACCAGCAGCACTCCAGGATCCTGTATCACATCGTATACTTTCAGCTCTTTCAATTCTTGTACCAACATATTTTCCAGGACGTGAAGTGCGAGGCAGGCATCATCGAACTCCATATTCTGCCCAACGGAACCCCCACTATAAACAGAAACAACTCCTTTCTGCATCAGCTGAAGATGCTTGGAAAACCTTTGATCCAATCGTTTACAGAAACCCGAAGCACCCTGCTCGCAAAGAGAATCCAGTGCATGGTCATTATTAGTACTTGCAGTGTTTTGAGAAATGGAAGCAGCAGTTGATAAGTTGCCCGGTTGTGGTTGATTATTCTCCTCTTCTCCACATGATACTACCGGTGAGAGCATCGGATCACTCTCTGAATCGGAACAAATATTGACACGTAACTCCTCACCACCCATTCTCTTAACACTGAAATATGAGATTAGAAATTAGGGCAAATGAGTTTCAAAAAAACTAAAAGTTACAGAAAAAATTGTGGTTCAGCTTTGATAATTAAATTGTCAACCCAATAAACTACTAAAGGGGCCACACAAACAAATGATAGCTCCAAACAAATTCGTTGAAATAAGTAAAAAGAGCCCACAATTTGCGCTATGAGCAGCCACATTGGTGTAGTTTTTCTAATAGGGACAAAGAAACGAACTGGGTCAAAACTTCTTTGGAATCTTTTTCTTCCCATTTTTATTTGTGATACAAATTTTTGATTGCCACATCTCATCAGCATTTGGTTGAGATTGGGGCAGATCAATAAATTGCTTTGCCACAACTTCCGATCGCTCAGCATCAGCTTTTCCCTCCGAATCTCCAAGTTCAACTGTCGAGGTGATTTGTTTTAGATCTGCTCGCACTTCCTCACATTTTTGATTAGGCTCTAGCATATCTGATATGACCTCCTCAAACTCTTCCCTTTTCTCAAGATCTTCACTTGTTAAGGATTCAGACGGTACACTGCCTGTGATTCGTGTTATAGCAATCAATTCATCCATCGTTAATCCCAGTTGATTTACCCGGACCCAGTTGAGACAATCTGTTGCTGACTTCGTGCTCGTACAGCCCTCAATTTTGAATAACTTGATGTGGGCGTAAACTCCAGACTCATATTTTTTCATTGATAAACGAATAGATCTTCCATTTTGAGCTCTCAAGTCAAAATGCTTTGCCGTAGGATTCATTTGAGTATCTTCCTCCGCTGTAATCTTCAGTGACAGGTCTTTGCCGGTAACTCCAGTTATCAGTTTTCTCTTTTTCATCCATTGAGAAGCCATTGTTTTCCTAAACGTATTAGATAGTTATTTGTCGAAATTGTAGAGTAAGCTGAGTTCTGCCATCCCCAACAAAGGGTAGCAGTTCTCCCGATTCTGATCTTATTTCTATTAGCACATCGCCAATAGACTGTTTTGCTACTTTCTTGAATTGAGCCTGGTGAAAGCTTCGAATAATTGAAGAACCATAACCAAAAAAACCCTCCCGGTTTTACAGCTTCCCCGGCCGGGTATCTTTTGGGAAACATCAAATACCGGACAGGATCGTAGCAAAGGGGCTTTGTTTTCGCCAACAAACTGAGGATCGATAAAGTCACAGTATATAAACAAGTGATGAAACCGATTAATATTGGCTGCGTACGTTGGCACATAGGTTAACAATCGACCTATAAGTTTTTTTCGCTCTAACCCAGTATATATCGAAGGTCCTTAGAAACGCTACTAAAATGAACCTCTGACGCTTTTGTCGAGGAACAAATTTTGAGTACATGACTAGAATCGTATTGGAAATCGAGATGTTCAATCAATTTTTCGGATCGCTCTCTTTTTCGATCGATAGCATTGTTCATTTTAATACGTATTTCCTCAATTGTATGATACATGCCTTTGCGCATTTTAGAGCCTTTGTAGAGTCTAAGGCTATTTGGCCAGCAAAGATCAAAAGTCCCCTCAACTATATTAAAAATATTTCTAGGATACGAAATTTCAAGAAGGGACACCTCCCAATGACCAAACAACTCTATGCACTCAGGCAAAACAGTACGAAAAGAAGAGAGAGTGTTCTCGGGATAAACATTGAGCGAAGAGTTTGACGCCAGTTCAAGTGTAAATGCCATTGATTTTTGCAATAAGTAGTAAAAATGAAAACCGAAAAATTTTCTTTTAAAAAGCGACTAGACAAAAAGAGCAGTAATTGGCAAAATGACACTTACCAAGTTCTAGATATGTGAATTCAACAGAAGTAATGTAAACGAGGATCCTTCCAGAAATAGAACCAGCAAAATCTGAAATAGGAAAAACATCTTGCAGAAAACTCAAAATCGCATCTACGAAAAATCACAGAAATATTTTAAAACAGCTGTCTCCAAAATTTTAATTTTAGAAAAATAATTCAATAGGTGCTTCTTTTAGATCGGAAACTGAAAACAATAGATCTTTGTCGTGTTCTAGAAAGAAGGTAGTTTTATCAGACTGCAGAAAGTTTAGGAGTTCATCATAAGTTTTGTGGCCATTGTTGAAAAGAGTAAATCGAATCTCTTTGTTTGTGCTCTGGTCTACAAGATCCATGACAACAAAATGTTTAGGCTCCGAAGTGCAGAATCCACGCAGTGTGCAGCGAAGTAGACAGAGCTGTAAGTACTTGCAGCCCATGTCCAGAAAATACTCCATCTTGTGAAATTAACAGAGAAGGTAAAGCAGAAGCAAATATATGAAATCGATTTTTGCCGCTAAATGTATATATCGTCAGAAATATTACTTGATCGACTTCTTTTAGCTATCGAAATAAAGGAAGAATTGAAACTGAAATTTAAGATAGAACAAAAGTGAGGCCGGCGGAAAAGAAATCTTGCGATCAGTGTTCCCAACTGAGAGATGTCTAAATAACGTAGAGAAATTTAAAAATATTAGATACTTCAATTCAACGGAAAGTGAACGAAATTGTGAGAATCGACAACAGAATAACAATATTACAAGAGATTGTAAAAATTTTAAGAAGTGAAAAGGGCAAAGAATTCAACGGAGGAACTGATTTGCAGAACTGAGTACAACAAAATGAGAAAACGAGAACTGAACCAACAACAAAAATTTTTGTTCTAATTTACTGAAAAAAATAAAGATACAATAAAATTTAAAAACTGCTTAGAGTAAACCTCTCATTGGCCAAAAATGATCATTTTTTGTGTTTGTGTCCGAGTACCTGCACAATTTTTCACAATTCTGTTTCAAAATAAACCAATCACTTTTCTCTACGATCAAAAGAAACGATTGCAATAAATTTGTAAAAAAAAAAGAAAAAACAAGATGCAAATGACCTTACAAAACCAGCCAATCAACAAATGACAATACTAAATTTGTTTTCGCAGCAGTATAAAGTCTCAAAGGAAACAGTGCACGCAGCCAGCTCGATATAATTGCACATCAAACCGCAGAAAAAGACTCTCAGTCTGAAGCAACAAACACAACAAAAGACTAAAAGACTAAGTGGAGCCGAATTAGAAAGACAAGTATTTATCCTCAGCAACATGAGAAGACAGTAAACAACTTAAGCTAAATTAATTCTCTAAATGTTGTGGGGGCGCCCTCTTTCGAAGACAGATGTTATTAAATTGCTTTATAACCACATCAAGTAAGTCGTAAGATGAAAACAAAAAAGGCCAGAAATTTACAGTAGATGAATTTTTAATTGAGTTACGGAGCCAGTTTGGCTGGATTTTAGCATTAAAAATTGTTTGCATCAGTTCAATAAAAAGATTCAACCTATAAAAACAGTAAAGAACACAGAAGTAGAACTAAAAACAACAACAAGCATGAAATATTTTTTCCAGATTATTAAGCCTAATAAGTTCCGTCTCATTTGACTGAGCAAGTTTGCTTCTGACGTTCGCATGACGTTTAAATATCTATCTATGTATGTAAACAATATATATATATATATATATATATATATATATATATATATATATACATATATATATATATATATATATGTTTATGCATGTAAATATGTATGCATTTATGTATGTATATACGCATGTATGTATGTATGTATGTATGTATGTATGTATGTATGTATGTATGTATGTATGTATGTATGTATGTATGTATGTATGTATGTATGTATGTATGTATGTATGTATGTATGTATTTATGTATGTAGATATGTATGTATATGTGTATGTATGTCTGTTTGTATGCATGCTTATGTATGTATGTCTTTATGTATGTATGTATTTATATATGTATGTATGTATGTATGTAAGTATGTATGTATGTATGTATGTATGTATCTGCGCGATATATATATATATATATATATATATATATATATAAGTGTATATATATATATATATATATATATATATATATATATATGTGTGTGTGTTATGTGTGTGTGAGAGTGGGTGTGTCTACATTGGATGTCTGCACCTAACGTACAGATACGTAAAAAAATCCACGCAAGATTCATTTGACTCAAATATGAGATGAGTTTTTAATGCCGCGCAGATTTCTGCGCGATGTACAGAAATCCTGTATATAGTGATATCCGCATGAAGAGAAACATTTTTAAAACCCATTTTTTGAAATTTTGTAAAACGCAGAAATCTGCGCACCGCGCAGTGTTCTGCGCTGTAGCGCATGTTTTTATTATTATTTTCTCCTTTAATTTTAAAACCGCAGCAGCGACTCGCATTATTATAATAAAATTGTCTTTAGGATGTAAATTAAATTTTGGAGGGAAACAAAAGAGATAGATAAAATTTAGATAACCGCAGAAATGATTTGTTAGAACTCAAATGAGCCCCGCCGCAAAACAACCGTTACTATCATTAAATATTAATCCCACTTGCTCCTACTTCAAGTTTTGTTTTATTAGACAAAAGAAACCGCAACTCATTTTTATCAGTACGGTTATTATTTATTAAAAGAGCACAAATCACCTGCTTGTATGATGGATTTACTGGATGAGGGGAATGGAATATTCACCTGGATATGAATAAATTGTAGTTGATGTCTTGGGGGGGGGGGTACGATTTAATTAGATGAATCTCTAAATAAGGGGATATGGGCGCCGATTCGTGCTTGACTCTGATTGGATGACGAGTCAGTGCCTATCGGCGCCCATATTTCTTCTAAGGGTTAAGCCATGACCCAAATAGCGTGAAGAAGTTTCCAAAGAGAGTTTGATGAATTTTTTGTAAGTTCTCTAACAGAAAATCTGAAAGTTCTTTTGTTTATCTTGAACTGTGCTCATCCTTGTAAAATATGGTTTTAGTTGGACTAAAAATTTTGCAATTCCCCGACGATTTTTTATAGCCACAAAACTAACTTTAAGGGAGGGAAAATATTGTCGAGATTTCTCAATTTGAACAACTCTTGATCAATTATGTCTGGTAAAAATCAATTTTAGCCAAAAGAAAGTTAAATGGTTTTCATTTTAGACTCTTGAGGGGGAGGAACTATATACTCAGATGGGTTTTTTTTTGTTCCGTGAATTTTCGCCGCTCGATATATTCATCGTAGAGAGATGAGACTGGTATCATTAGAAAGCTCGTCCAGCGTAGAATATGCATTAGAAAGATTTTTTTAATTTTCGTTTTCTACAGGGAGTTATCGAGGTTTAAACTTCTGAGAAAAGAAGAGTGAATTCATGTTGTTTTTATTCACATTTTCCGGAGTTTTTGCCTAAACTTTCGTCAATTTTAGTAAAATTTGTTATAATTTTCATTAATAGTGTCGTTGATTTTATTTTTGAAGACAAACAAGCATTGTTGATTGTTTTGATTTAATTTTTTTGGTCAAAAAATCTGGATAAACATTTCAAATTTTAGCCTTTTTCATCAAAAACAGCACGAAAAAAGCTACTTTAGTCCACTTTGATTAAATTTGCCGACAGTACACCCCCAAATAACACTCATACAATCTCTGTAGACTCTGAGGGGGGCTATTTCTACTTCAGAGTCCGCTGAGAATGCACTGTAGTTTAAACTTTGCCGTTTTTTGCTGACTTTACTCGTTGATTATCAAAAATGCAGAATTTTTTTTGAGTTTTCAACTAACAAATTATCTATATCTACAACATTCGAAAAATCAATTGTTCCTAACGGACAAAAAGTATTAGCAGGGCTCGTTTTGGGCCATTCTTGGACTGTTACAATCCGAAAAAAATCGGGTTGTAATCAGTCAGTCTTTTTTTTTAAAAAAAAAGACTTTTTTTTTAATAATAAAGAACAGAACATATCAAATCAAAGCTCAGGAGTGATAAGTCCAACCAATTCGCTTGCTAAGCACCTCCAAGCTAATGCATTTAAATTGTTAATTGACAGTTTATGGTCGTTCTTTTTTTAAAAATAATTGGCTTTTCAATAAATAATGACTTAATTAAATTTTCCTCTTTTTTTCTTTATTTGTTCAACTTCCAGCTTAGTGTCAGCAAAGAAATACTGCTTCTTCTTTCAAATGATTTAATATTTATTCTCGGTTGCCACTTTAAGCCTGAAGTTATTGTTTTCTGGCTTTGATACTACAAGATTTCAGATTTTTGTTTGTTTTGATATTTGCCAGTTTTTCACGTTTTCTAATTTTGTCACATCATCACATTATTGGCATTTCTCATGTCTCCTTATTATCATTCAGAATAAGGCACAATTGACCATATTAAAATCCTGAAAGATATACATCACCGTTTTAACGGCCTCGACGCCTCTTTCTTGAAGAAATCATTTGAATTTTTTAATTTTGTCTCTAACTGTCATTTATACTTTGTCGTTTCGGTCGTATGAAAGTTCCTGTATAGTGATAGCTTTCATTGGCTTTTCAAGGAAAAATAGAAGAACCGATATTCTGATATTAGTAGATAGCTGATGGCTTTCTTGACTTTAAAAACAATCGTTTTCCAAAATTTAAAAAAAAACTTTTTAATTTCGCAATTTTGTTCTTTTTATGTTTCTTTCTGTTACCTAATCTCGTTAGTTAATTACAGGTCAAATATGACATTATGGGTGTCAAAGGAATAAAAGGGATTGGTGTCCCAAAATCTTTTTTTAAAGAATTTGTTATGACCTTACTGGCTTCGACACCGGTTTTTCACAAAAAAAAGTAAATTAATTTGATTTTTTCATATTTGACGTTCTTTTTGCAGATGCAAGAATTATTCTGGATAATTACAGGTCTCGAGGGTTTCCTTTTCATGAATACACGACCCTATTTAAATAGCTCTTTTTGTAATTAATGCCTTCATGACATTGAATGTAATTTTGTTTCGAAAAAAAATTAAAAGTATTGCATACTTTAGCACTTCGCTTTTTTTTGTCTACTTGTTACCTAGTCTTACTATTGAATGGCCACGTACTACATTATGGTTGTTTGAAGAAGCCGCAATCAAATATATTTTGAGAGCCAAATTTTGGCTTGACGGTTTTGACAGCGTTTTCTGGCAAGTTCCAATTGAAATTTTGTTTGTTCTTTGTTGTTCTTTTTAGCCGCTTTAAAAAATGAATAAGGACAGGTCCTAATGCCCTTCTATAGAAACAGTGGTAATCGTAAATTTGTGGTAATATTAATTGATTCCTAATGGTATTTTTTACTTTGAAGTTAACTGTTTCAAAAAACTAACTTAATTTTTTTACTTTACTGTTTTTGTTCTTTTTTTTATAATTGTTACCAAACCTTTTTATGGACTGGTCGCATATGTTTTCTGGTGATTTAGAATTTATTTTTGTTTAGTTTTAGGTTTATCTGACGGTATGTTGACTTTGTTTTTAATATTAGTTTTTAAGAGGGACATAAATTTTTTGATGTAATTAATGTTTGTTGTTGTTGTTGTTTGATTTTGCTGTTCGTCATGACTCGCTTTCTTAATATTGACATATAACAGCAGTCTAATGCATCAATTTTTACTCCACTGAGTTATTTGCTTTGGAGGCTATCTTATCGTTCGTACAGAATTTTTTGAAAAAGACTTGGGCTTTTTTGGCATTCGCAAAAAACAATTTTTGGGTTTTTCTATCTGTTCCTCATTTGGTAGACAATTATGCCAAAATTGTGGATGGGCGGGGTCGGAACCTTATGTGCCATCGCACATTACCGAGCCGCCTTGTTTTTTGAGGACAAAAACTGCAGTTTTGCGACGAACACGCATTCTTTGTGGTTGACCCAGTTGTGATGTGTGATCTCCGTTTTTGACTGTAGCAGCTCCAATTCCTGTGGAAGCACTTCGAGGTGTGAACAATATAAAACGCGAACTTATGTAATTTGGCAGTGAATGTATTTGGTTTATATAATATCTAAGCTTGAAGCGTTGAAACGAAAGTATTCCCTTTTCTAAACGTAGATTTTACATAATCTTGCGTTTCTAAACCTAGATCTTCCACGATTTTGCGTTGAATTTTGCGTGAGTTGAAGTCTACCCATGTTGAATATCCGGAACCAAGCAACCTCTGATCAGGCCATTTGGGTCGGACAAGGGTAGCGCGATTGTCTTGAAAACGGAAACACGACTGTCTGATCAGAGACTAAAAGCTGGACAATATTCGCCCTAAAATCATCACAGAGCATTTTGATAAGACCGCAGTTAGTTTTTTTATAAATGTGTTGTTAACTCAAAAACAAGATGGCAGGCACTCGTGTCCTAACAATAGAAACACGCAGAAGGCCTGATGCACAAAGGTCTTGTTATTGTTAGGATACAATTAATTGTTTCCTGATAAAAATAAGATGCACAAAGGTCTGATAACAGCAACACGGTAAATTCAAAATTCAAAATTTAGTGAACTTCTAGTATTCTTGACATAAATTAGAGAATGGTCTGATCGTTGGGAAAACTCAGTAGGATAGTCTGATCAGAGGGAGCGTTAGTAGCACTAAACTTGCACAAAACGTTTTGAGTGGAACAAATGTCTCACAAACTAAAAAGGGGTCATGTTAAAGTCTTTGCTCTCCAATCACCTCATCGGAGAGAGCCACGGTCGCACAAAGAAGGCATCATTTTTTGGGTCAAGTTAGTAACTAAATAGATTTTAGCGAGAAATATACCAAAATGCGTCATTTTTTTAACCAATCAGAATCGAGTATTTAAATACGCAAAGAAATCGTTCCAATTTACGCACAAAGATCGGAAAAAGTGCAAATAACATAATTTCAAGTAAATCTAATCATAAGACCAATCAAATAAGACATGATTCGGCTCAATAATTTTCGGGTGTTTGGATTCATTGGTACAAAATGGTGACTGGCATTGAACTGATTCGTTATCAGACAAATTACCGGCCAAAAGAGCATAAAAAATTGCCGTCTAAAAAACCACTTGTTGCTATCATCGATGAGCTTATACGTTGCTTTATATAACAATGCCTATACGTTGTCTTAAGTGTTGCTTTACATAAATTGAACGTCGAAATGGAAGATTGAATATAATTCTTCAACGAAAGAGTGTTTTGATCACCTTTAATTTGATGCCGCGACCGGCTTACGAACCTTAATTTTTCTAATAGACTAAGTAAACGGGAGTTGCGTTACAAATGGAGCTTACAGCCGTAGTTCACAATGGTCGAAGAGTGAATCCCGCCCATTTTGTCCTGGATCCAACACGAATTCGAAGCACATGCAACTGAGGAGGCCAGAAAGGAGTATTTACAGTGGTTCAGACAAGCGGTCAAGAGTCTACAGGACAATTACTACAGAGTGCAGTGCAATCCGTTAAAAAAAACAGCATACTCGTGCTAAGATGGCTGTTGCGGGAGTCTGAAGGAAGACACTGACAAGCACAACAGGTGAACTAATGAAAGTGGAGAATACATAAAACAAACCGGACTACAAGTGAGCTGAAAAAAGACAAGCTGCAACGGGTTGGCAATCGAACTAACCTCCCCCTCCCCCCACCACGCTGAGTGGGACCGGAGAGGTCAACAATGAAGACAACACGCACCAACTCCAGTCACTCAACAAAACTGTGAGAACAATTTATTCAGCAGTATATTGATAAAAGAACGGTTTTAGACGGCAATTCCAGGCACCCCCTCCCCCAACTTTGGAGTTTGGTATTCGTATTATTGCAATTTTGCAGTAAGTTGACCACCAATAACCTCCACAAGTCTATGCTTTGAGACGAAAAAACTTCGCTATTGCAAATTTTCGGTAGACTTACCAAAAATTCGAAAAATTGATATAGTCGGATCGTATATTAAGAAAAATAACCTCTGATATAGAGAAAATTCAGAGAACATTAAACAAAATTGTTTAATTTTGAAAATTTTGTTCAATTTTTTTGCAATTCAACAAAATTAAAATCAGTATTGAATATTGATAAACCGTACTTTCAGGAACAAAACCGTCCAGTTTACTCAATTACCGTTCGGTACTCAAGAAATTGCAAAAAATTGGCCAAAAAGAGAAAAAAATTGGAAAAAAAGTGTAAAATTTTGACAAAATTGTCAAAATTATGTTTTCCTAATTAAAAAGTTCGTCAATTGAGTGAGACTCAAAACCAAAAACGTATGAGAAAAAATTTTCACAACCTCCGGCCTACAACAAAAATTACATGCCATAAATTTTCTCGTTCTCAATTCGATATCGTACCGTCCGCGTACTTTTCGTACTTTGACTTTTCAATTCTCCGCGTTCTTTTTTTTCAATAACGTCGCTCTCCCAAAACTTTGCTTGTCGTTTTCTCCAACTACTTTTCCGGATTCCGATGTAGTATGTTGGCATTTAAGATGAAATATGTTGTGTTTTGTTGCAGTATGTTGATTAAGCTAAAATGCTGGTTGGTTGCTTTGGTCTTATTGCTTTCTAGGGTGTGACTTAAGTTTGTTCTAGAGTTACGGCTAGGTGGTTTCTGGACCTCTCCAACTTACTAATTTACTAGCACCCCTGTTGTAGTATATTAATTTTTGCTGCTGTATGTTTGCGTGTAACTGTATGATTGTTTGTTGGTTTGGGTTTTTGCCTTCTAGGGTGTGACTTAAGTTTATTCTGGAGTTACGGCTAGATTCTTTCTTTACTTTTCCAGCTTTCAAAGACTACAAAAACGCTACATATTATTTAACTTTCGCTGTAGTTTGTTTAATATTGTTCGTATGCTGATCGGTTGCTTTGGTTTGAATTTTTCTAGGGTGTGACTTAAGTTAATTCTGGAGTTACGGCTAGTAACTTTCGTGCTCTTTTCAACCACTTAAGTATACTATCCCTTTGCCGTAATTTAGTTTGTTATTTGTATATATTAAGCCCCATAATGACCTGTGCTAGTTTGTCTCTTGCAGTAGCATCTCTCCTCCTTCCTAGGGTGTGACTTAAGTTTGTTCTGGAGTTACGGCTAGTTTGTTTGGTTGAGTTTGTTGCTGTGGTCTGCTAGCATGGTACTTACCGACCTCCCCGCTCGCTGCTTAATCGTCTCCCATCCGTTCCTTCCCGTCTTTCCGTTTCGTTGCGCGCTATTTGCTCAACGCTTCCCTTCCCTTTTAACTGTCCGTTTTTATTTTGCGTCGTGAGCCCGTCGCCCTATATTTCTATCCCGACCGTCTTGTTTCCCGTCTCTAGGTGCGTCGTTCGTTCCAGTTTTCCATCCCATCCGTTGCGTCATCCGTTTCCTACCCGCGTTTTTGCCCGTTCCCTTTCCCGTTTCGTCGTGCGCCGTTCACCCGTCCTTCACGCCCCGTCCGTTTCGTCTCCCGTTTCGTCGCGCTTTATCAACCCGGCCCTCTTTCGCAAGTTGCCTGTCTTTCTGTTGAGTCTCACGTTGCTTAAAAGCACGTTAGACGCTCTCTGACTTTCGTTAATTACTTTCGCCGACTAATTTATTACTCGGTAACTTCTTTACTGCTCATCGGCTGCTTGATTATCAGGTCGTCGTCAATTGGGTTCGGTATAACCCTTATCCCGTGTCCTTTTCTGGAATTTAATTTAATTTGAAAAATCAGCCATTTTAAGATCATGGCCGAACATCAAGATAAATTGAAAAAACTCTTTAATGCAAGATCTAATCTAGAGTCTGAGTTATGCAACATCCATAATTACATCACAGATGCCATAGATCGTCAAGACAGGAGGGTTAAAGTTGAACGAGTGGTTTCTAAGTTGGAGGACGTTTTCAGTAAACTGGTGCAGAAGAATGAGGAACTGTTTGAATTTGCCAGTAAAGCGGAGAACCCAGATTCAATTTACCCTGTCCTTGAGCAATGGTTGGATGATGTAACTAAGAACAATGATAAATTTTTGCTCGCCGCAAGAAGCTATATTGACACAGTTGCTGACCAAGACACCCTATGTGAGGGCGTTAATCCTCAAGGGCAGTCTAGGAGAAGTTCACGCCAAACGACATCATCAAAGTCCAGCCAGCGTAAACATAAGTTTCTCATGGCAAAACTAAAACGTGAAGAGGCCGAGAAACTAGAACAAGCTGCCATGCGCCTCGCTAAACAAAAACACGAAATTGCTATGAGAAAAGAAGATCTTGAAATACAAATGGAGCAGATGGCATTTCAAGAGTTGGAGGAAGACCACCGCCAGCGTGTTGCCGCAGCTAAAATAAATGAGGCTGAATTAGTGGATAATCATTCATTGTTTAGTCACCACTCAAGTGAACTGAATTTGCTTAAAGATAGGGGATCAGATAGAAGTCAGGGACTTGTTCAGAATTGGGTAAATTCATTTCCAGCAGGTAATTCAAGTGAGTTAAATTTTTTCTCCTCCTGATTCAGCAACCGCTGACCCTTCTGTTAAAGATACTGCCCCTAGTAATCCTCCAGAAAACAAAAGTAATGTTGCCGATAACTTACATCATCTTGAAAGGCTTTCTCAGTACACATGGCAAGGAGTTTCAATTTGTGTTGCCCAGCAGGAAGCTTTGTTTCGGGAATATCTCCAAGCTCAACTACAGCAATCACTCAGCGATCAAAGGATCGAGCAGGCACACAGTCCCTCAGGAAGTGGTAAGGTGAACCCAATGAACCAAGTACCAGTCGAAGCACAAAATGTCACACTCCGACCACTTCAGCCACCTTTGCAACCTTCCCGGGCACCGACACCCGTTATGGCACCAACGAATTCCATTTTTGTACCTGATTTTTCAACAAACCCACAGGTAAATCAGTTCTTGGGTCCGAAAAGCTCCAGTGTGCCTGGTCAATTACATATGTCGATGCCTCATGTTCCGCAACTACTGAATCCATCTCAAAGTAACATTCCACACCAAACACAAGTCCCTATTGCCCATTCCCCGCATAATGTCCCTCCACCTCTAAACCCACTCGTGAACCCGCCCCCGTACTCCCGACTCAACAATTATTTAATCCTCATCCTCCCATGATTCCGTCGCCCATTCCAGCGAGCGCAACAAGCTACCTACCCTTCCCACACAATCCATAACAAAACATTGTCCATTCGCCTCAAGCCCGCCTGGTACCGTGTCCTACCGCACCAAAAACTCCACTGAACTGTAACCCTGATCTGAACTTGTGGAGATTTCCTCAAAATAACCCCACAAACGTAAACCAGGCGACAAATAATGCAACCGTCTTCAACAACGTTCAACCGAACCTACCCCCAAGCACAGTTAACCCCGCCAGCAGCCATCCCATCTTGCAATTGAATGTACAACAAAATCCTAATAGCAACCACGCAGCAAACTGTAGCATCCCGTTAACCCCTTTAGTACAACTACTAACATCGCGCCACCTTTTGTCACGCCGGTTATACATCCAACATACGGCTCCGATACCATTGTGATGGGGTGGCCCACCGCGTCCCACGCCTCCAGCGCCAGCATCTGAAAATGCAAGCTTGATTAAGGCATTCACTGACGCCTTAATTAGCAGGAGGAATGATCCGCTTCCCTATTAGAAGTTGTCCCAATACGCTGGGGATCCCCTACATGGCACGAATGGTATGGTCAATTTAAAAGCGCAATTGACTCTCAGTCCTTAACTGATGATGTAAAATTGACATACCTTAAGACCCTCGTAACAGGTAAAGCCAAGACAGCTTTAGTTGAGTTCACCTACTGCTGCGCAATGTACAAAGACGCACTGAGGACCTTAGAACGTAAATTTGGCCAACCAAAGGCGGTCGTAGGTGCCCATTTGGATAAGCTCAATAGCTTTCCACCATTGAAGATGCACAATAGCGATAACATCATTAACTAATCGGGGTGAATTTCAAGTCTTGTCGGGGTATTTAAATTGCTGTCGCACGATTTGGATTTAAAGCGTGCCGCGCTTCTCAACACTGCCGTACAGAGGCTACCACCCAATATGAAGGAGTCATGGTCACTCTACACGGTCAGAAAGCATTGGGTGAAACCTACTCTTCTTGATTTCAACGATTGGTTGAAAGAGAGGGCCGAAGCGCACGATTTAATGAAGAGTACCGCAACTAAAGCCAGGACTGAGGATACTAACAACTCAGTAACAAGATAAAAAGTTGCCTCGAAGGCATTTGCTGCAAATACGCAATACAAGAGTAACCTTAAGCCGCAACAGAGATCTCCGTTAAAATCAACCTCTAGTTGCAATGTATGCAAGGGCAGCCACCGGTTGTGGGAATCCCGTGTATTTAAGGAAAAGACCCCCACGCTGAGAGTCAAGGTCGTGGCTGAGGCAAAGCTCTGTTTCCCTTGTTTGCGTGATAAACACATGTTTAGGCAATGCCCATGTCTCCGTAAGTGTAGGAAAGATGGTTGCAACAGCTCTCATAACACCTTACTTCACGGAGCTTAAAGGGTTTTTCCAGCTAAACCCTCGACAAACAACAGCATCAATACTTCGAAGTCGAACGCAGGTACTAGTGGGCCATCTACCGGTCAACAGCAACCAAGCTAAACAACCAGTTTGTCTTCCGTGACGGATGTCAAAGGCCTCCTTCAGGTCACTCAACTGAGACTTACTAATTCTTCTGTTACTAATACTACGGCGTTGGTTTTATGCGATACCGCTTGCAGTAACTCTTGGGTGTCCGATAGTCATGCAGATAGACTCGGTTTGCAAGGTACCGCATTAAAACTGACCGTCAAGTGTATAAACAAGGAAGAATTCATAGACACAAAGGTGGTTAAATTGACTATGACACCTCATAAAAATCAAGACTTCGAAGCATTCACTGTGCGTCCATACGTGAGGGAAACATTAAAAGTAGGTTCCGACATCATTGACGTCAAGTCCATGCAAGAAACTTACCCACATCTGGCAGTCCTAGATCCAGTAAGATATAGCTATGGAGAAATTGAGATGATACTTGGACAGGATGTCTACCATGCCATCAGCCCGTTAGAGTATTTTTCAGCCGACGAAAAGTGCTCACTGTTCATTGTCCGCTTGCCCATAGAGTGGGTTCTAAGTGGCCCACTTTCGTCAAGTTCAAGTTTAGTCTCGACGTGTTTCAAATCCAATATTGAACAGGATTTTGAATTGGCTTGTCAAGTAAAGTCATGGTACAATATGGAATCGTACGGCGGGTACAAGCAGGTAGACCCACGATCAGCAGCGGATGCTCGCGCGCTGGAAATAGTTGAAATAACAACTTTTCATAACGGCTAAAGATACAATGTCGGTATGTTATGGGCTGATGACAACATCTAGCTCCCGAATAGCAACTTTTCGTCACTGGTACAGCTCAAGTCTCTTGAAAAGCGGCTCTCGAGAGACACAACATTGAACGAAAATTATGCTAATACGATCCGTGAAGACTTGAAAAAACGTTACTTAATTACGGTTCCTGATGCTCACAAGGTCGAGCAGCGGTCGGATAAAAAGTGGTACCTACCACATCATCCCGTAATCAACCGGAACAAACCGGGGAAAGTGCGTAGGGTATTAAATGGTGCAGCAAAGTTCCACGGTACTTCTTTGCATAAATCTTTGCTCACTGGCCCCGACCTGCTCCAAAACCTAATCCATCTACTACTTAGGATCCGTCAACATCAGTTCGCCGTGTCCGCAGATATCGAGGGTATGTTCCTCCAAGTGCGGGTCCCTGACTGTGACCAGCCATCACTGCGTTTTTTGTGGCGGGAGGACCCCACAACGAATGTTGTAGTGTATCACTACACGCACCATATATCCGTGCTAAAGATTCGCCCACATGCGCTAACTATGCATTGCAACGCGAGGCCCGAGGAAATGTTAGTCAGTACCCGGAAGCAATCAAAGCCGTCCTAGAAAACTTCTACATGAACGATTACTTGGATTCGGTGGAATCGCCTGAGAGGGCTATCAAATGGTCGAAGGAATTGGTGCATCTTCTCCATTTAGGTGGGATCAAGCTTACTAAGTTTGTAAGCAATGCACCAAATCTGGTTGACCAAATTGATGGTCACCTCAGTCCACAGTACCAAAAGTAATTGCCTCATCTAAAAAGGATTCTTCGCACGTGCTTGGGTCGAAATGGGATCACAACAATGATACTCTAGTTGTGAGTCGGGGTACATCCAGTGCAGTAACTAAGTCTTTAACACACCGCTGGGTATTGAGCCTAGTGTCTAAGGTATTCGATCCCATCGGCCTAGTGGCACCATTTACCGTTGGTGCCCGATTGCTACTAAAGGACATCTGGCATGTCAGCCGGCAGCACTGGGATGAAGATTTATTAAAAGACACTGTAGAAAGGTTCCTCGAATGGAGTGTACAACTACCCAAGCTTGCCGAAATCACTATACCGAGAAGTTACTTTTCGGGAAACTTTAAACACCTGGAACTACACATGTTTGGCGATAGTTCCCAAGACGTTTTCAGCGCTGTTGCATTTCTCCGAGCTCAAGTAAACACTTCTAGTGGGCCAAAACCAGAGCTAGCAATTGTCCTGGGTAAAGCTCGCGTAGCACCTATGAAGTTGATGACAATTCCAAAGCTAGAGCCGCAAGCCGCCCTACTGGCTTCTCGGTTGAAGCAAGACATCTGTCGAGCCCTTACTGTGCATGTTAACAAAGTTTTTATGTGGACCGATAGCACGAATGTCTTACAGTGGCTCCACTCCACAGACAAGCAACCAATTTTTTTTTGCAAACCGTGTATGCGAGATTTTAGAACACACTAGCGTTGACAAATGGAACCACGTTGCCTCAAGCGATAATCCGGCAGATGCCGGCACTCGTGGTATATCCGCTGATGTTTTGCGGTCAAGTAGCTGGGTGAGAGGTCCAGACTTCTTAAGAGCGAAGGAATTCCCGTTCGAACCAAGCATCGAAGTAGTTAAAAACATCAAACTTGGAATAGTAACGTAGGAAACTGACGAAACCAATACATCATTGGCCTCATCCATAACCAAGTCAACTAAGGAACCGCCCCCGCAAATAATTCCCTTCGATAAGTAGAGTTCTCATCAGAAGTTGCTACGGATAACAGCGTACGCAATCCGCTGGTTACCTTCTCATGAATCTTACCGTAATGCTGATTGTAGCATCATAGACCCCACAGAGCTTGACGAAGCCGAGCGTCATCTCCAGTATTTTGTCCAAGGGGAGTCATTCATTGCAGAGAGAAAAGATCCACTCGAAAACAAACCCGTTAAACGGAGTAGCCGCATTGCTCCGTTTTCCTCTTTATTGGGCCAAATCGTCTAATCCGGTCGGCCGGCCGCATCAAACGGTTGGTCGAAGTTGACTTTGATGTAAAACATCCTATCGTTCTAGACGCACGCCATGCAATTGTAAAGTTGTTCCTTAGGCAAAACCACGTTAAATATCATCATCAAGGTATTGACTACCTGTGGGCTAAAGTACAGGAACGTTATACCATCCTCAAATTACGATACTTATTGTGTTCCATTAAATCTAACTGCGTCACGTGCAGAAAGTTCCGAGCTGCCACTATCCAAACAATCATGGCTGACCTCCCAATAGAAAGACTCGCATACCAGTCTCCTCCCTTCACGAACACCGGGGTCGACTACTTTGGCCCGTTTTACTTTACTGTACGCAGGACTACCGAGAAGAGGTGGGGTTTCCTCTTCACGTGCCTAACTACTCGTGCCGTTCACGTTGAAATTGTTACGTCCATGGACACCAGTTTGTGTGTAATGGGAGTGGAGCGGTTTGTCTCCCTTCGGGGTACACCAGCCAATATTTGATCTGATAATGGTACTAACTTTGTTGGTGCGGAAAAAGAACTACGCGAGAATATCGAGAAGTGGAACACCGTCAACATCGCCGTCGAACTCGCCCACAAAGGCATTAAGAGGAGGTTCAATCCGCCCAATGCGCCACACCAAGGTGTTATCTGGGAGAGGCTGGTACGTAGTTTTAAGCCAATACTTTACACCATCCTCGGTATTCGTCGTCTCACAGACGAAATTTTGAACACTACTTTTTGTCTGGTCGAACATGCACTTTATTCACGTCCGTTAACGCCCGTAAGCGCCGACCCGTCCGATCTAGGCGCCTTAACACCTAATCATTTTCTCCTTGGAAACCAAGCAAGTAGTCTTCCTTCCATCATTGGCGTAGATGAGTTTGATCACCGTAAGCGTTACGCCCGCGCGCAGTCTTACGATAACGCTATTTGGTCTCGTTGGATCAAAGAGTACGTACCGGCGCTGAACCGACGTTCCAAGTGGCAGACGCCTGCCGAGCATCACCTTAAGACGGGTGATTTAGTTTGGGTAGTTGAAGAGACCAACCCAAGGGGTTACTAACCGACTGCTCGGATCACTGAACTCCGTTACGTTTCCGACAGCGTCGCACGCTCCACTGTATTGCGCACGTCCTCCGGATTGCTCGTTCGCCCGCTTATAAAATTAGTACCCGTTCTGCCAGCATCTTCTTCTGGGCCGGAGGATGTTAGTAACTAAATAGATGTTAGCGAGAAATATACCACAATGCGTCATTTTTGTAGCCAATCAGAATCGAGTATTTAAATACGCATAGAAAATGTTCCAATTTACGTACAAAGCTCAAAAAAAGTGCAAAAAACATAATTTTAAGAAAATCTTATCATAAGACCTATCAAATAAGACTTGATTCGGCTCAATAATTTTTGGTTGATTGGATTCATTGGTACAAAATGGTGACTGGCATTGAACTGATTCGTTATCAGACGAAATACCGGCCAAAAGAGCATAAAAAATTACCGTCTAAAAAACCACTTGTTGCTATCATCGATGAGCTTATACGTTGCTTTATATAACAATGCCTAAACGTTGTCTTAAGTGTTGCTTTACATAAATTGAACGTCGAAATGGAAGATTGAATATAATTCTTCAACGAAAGAGTGTTTTGATCACCTTTAGGTCACGCAAATGTCTGATCAGAGGTCGTTTTGTTCTGACACAGTCTGATACGGAAACAAGGTCTGGAAATAGTCTGATCAGAGCTTTAGTGGCTCTGGCAACTCGACCCTGGGTTTGATTGCAACAATCACGTGACGCCTTTTTATTTTGAAGAGCTATACGATGCATCCGGAGTTATCATCAGGCAAAGAAATAATTGCAGCTCCTTTACAAAATTGTGTTACCATAATAAATAAATAGTCTAACAAGAATATTTCTGACACCAATGGGGCAAGAAAAGGGCATATCTATTATCCTTTTCAGCACATAGTTAATTAAAATTAAGTTATTGATTTTTCTTTTAAAAAATAATCGTTGAGTTAATTAATTTCTATGTTGAAATTTGAGCTTCTGTACTCTGTATGGCTGCAGTGTCATCGTGCATCAGACATCAGTGGTAATTTTTTGAAAATTTGTTGATTATGTTGATGTACTTTAACGGGCTTGACGTTATAAGATCTGTCTTTAATTTTCTTTTTACTAGCAACAGATCATTTTCTGGAAAAATTTTTATGCGTCCCAATCTGGAGACAATTTTTATGACCGTTCACTGTTATTTGTCTGTCCTCAAATTTGAACATTTTTGAAAAAGATCTGCATATTTGTGCAAAGAGGATCAGTGTTTTGTGTCTGTACAGAGTGAAATTTTTGCCGTTAGTACAGCGAAAACTGTTAATCAAACAATAAAGACAATTTCCAGATAAATGTAATAGTGTTATATGGGCTTCAATTTTTCCATAATTGTTCTTTGACGCTAGATATTTTACAAATAACAGTGTTAAAAAACAACCGTAACAAAAATGGTAATAAATTTCATATCTTAGCTGAAAAAGAGTATCAATTAAGTTATTTAGTTACCGAAAGTTGATATTGAAATGCAACAAAATAATTAATCAAAGATAATCTGAAGAAAAAATGCCAATTTTAGAAATAAAAGTTCTTTTATTAAATTCATGCAGCTAACAAATCAAATTCTCAATTTATGCAGAAGTTTATTATGATTATCAATGAAGAATATGTCTTCTTAAAAAAAGGTATAGCTACATGCTCCAAATTTGATTTTTCTCGAACTTAGTAGCACTAAACTTGCGCAAAACGTTTTGAGTGGAGCGAATGTCTCAGAAACAAAAAATGGGTCACGTTAAAGTCCATGCTCTCCAATAATCTCATCGGACATAGCCACGGTTGCACAAAGAAGGCATCATTTGTTGGGTCACGCAAATGTCTGATCAGAGGTCATTTCAACCTGACACAGTCTGATACGGAGACAAGGTCTGGAAATAGTCTGGTCAGAGCTTGAGCTGATCTGGTAACTCGGTCTTGGGTTTGATTGCAACAATCACGTGACGCCTTTTTATTTTGAAGAGCTATACGATGCATCCGGAGTTATCATCAGGCAAAGAAATAATTGCAGCTCCTTTACAAAATTGTGTTACCATAATAAATAAATAGTCTAACAAGAATATTTCTGACAACAATGGGGCAAAAAAAGGGCATATTTGTTATCCTTTTCAACACATAGTAAACTAAAATTAAGTTATTTATTTTTCTCTTAAAAAATAATGGTTGAGTTAAGTACTTCCTATGTTGAAATTTTATTTTCTGTACCCTGTATGGCTGCAGTGTTATCGTTTCTCAGACATCAGAGGTAATTTTTTGAAATTTTTCTAATAGTGTTGATGTACTTTAGCGGGCTTGACGTTAAAAGATCTGTCTTTACCTTTTTTTATAATAGAAGAAGATCATTTTCTGGAAAAATTTTTATGCGTCCCAATCTGGAGACAATTTATGTGACCGTTCACTGCTTTTTGTCTGTCCTCAATTTTGAACGTCTTTGAAAGGATCTACATATTTGCGCAAAGGGGATCAGTGTCTTGCGTCCGTATAGAGTAATTTTTTTGCCGTTAATACAGCAAAAGCTGTTAATCAAACAATAAACACATTTTTGAGATAAATATAATATGGGTTTCATTTTTTTCTATAACTGCTTTTCGACGCTAGATATGTTAATAATAACAGTGGCAAAAAATATAACCTTAACTAAGTTAGTAACAAATTTTATAACATAGCTTAAAAAATATCAGCAATTAAAACGTTTAGTTACCAAAAATTGATATTGAAATGCAAAAAAAAAATTAATCAAAGCTAAACTGGAAGAAAAGAAATACATTTTTGAAGTAAGAGTTGGTTTATTCATTTCATGTAGCTAACAAATCAATTTCTGAATTTATGGAGAAGTTTATTGTGGTTATCAATGAAAAAATATGTTTTTTCTTTAAAAAAGTATAGCTACATGCTCCAAAATTGGTTTTTCTCAAAATTAAAAGCACTAAATTTGCACAAAACGATTTGAGTGGAGCAAATGTATCACAAACAAAAAATGGGTCACGTTAACGTCATTACTCTCCAATCATCTCATTGGAGATAGCCACAGTTGAACAAAAAATGCGTCATTTGTTGGGTCACGCAAATGTCTGATTCAAGGTAATATCATACTGACAGAGTCTGATACGGAGACAAGGTCCGGAAATAGTCTGATCAGAGCTTGAGTGGCTCTGGAAACTCGGCCCTGGGTTTGATTGCAACAATCACGTGACGCATTTTTCAATTAAAGAGCTATATGATGCATCCTGAGTTATCATCAGGCAAAGAATTAATTGCAGCTCCTTTACAAAATTGTGTAACTATAATTATTGAATAGTCTAACAAGACTATTTCTGACAACAATGGGGCAAGAGAATGGCATATCTGTTATCATTTTTGGCACATAATAAACTAAAATTAAGTTATTGATTTTTCTTTTAAATAATGATCATTGATTTGAGTACTTTCTATGTTGAAATTTGAGCTTCTGTACCCTGTATGGCTAGAGTGTCATCGTGTGTCAGACATCAGTGATAATTTTTTGAATTTTTTTTGATTATGTTGATGTTCTTTAACGGGTTTGACGTTATAAGATCTGTCTTTAAATTTTTTTATACTAGCAGAAGATCATTTTCCGGAAGAAATTTTATGCGTCCAAATCTGGAGACAATTTTTGTGACCGTTCACTGTTTTTTGTCTGTCCTCAATATTGAACATCTTTGAAAGGATCTACATTTTTGCGCAAAGAGGATCAGTGATTTACGTCCCTACATTTTAAAAATTTTCGCCGTTAATACAGCAAAAACTGTTAATCAAACAATAGATAAAATTTTGAGATGAATATAATAGTGTTATTTGAGTTTCAATTTTTTCCATAATTGCTTTTTGATGCTAGATCTCTTAGAAATAACAGTGGCAAAAAAACAATAGTATCTAAATTAGTACTAAATTTTTCAACTTAGCTGAAAAAATATCAGCAATTAAAACATTTAGTTACCGAAAGTTGATATTGAAATGCAGAAACAAAATTAATCAAACCTAATCTGAAGAAGAGAAATGCTTTTTTTGAACAAAAGTTCCTTTCTTCAATTCATGCAGCTAACAAATCAATTCTCAATTTATGGAGAAGTTTATTATGAATATCAATGAAAAATATGTGTCTTTTTAAAAACAACGTATAGCTAGAAGCTCCAAAATTGGTTTTTCTGAAACTTAGTAGCACTAAACTTACACAAAACGTTTTAAAGTGGAGCAAATGTCTCACAAACCAAAAAATGGGTCACGTTAATGTCCTTGCTCTCCAACCATCTCATCAGAGAGAGCCACGGTTGCACAAAGAAAACATCATTTGTTGGGTCACGCAAATTTCTGATCAGAGGTCATTTTATCCTGACACAGTCTAATATCGAGACAAAGCTCTGGAAATAGTCTGATCAGAGCTTGAATGTGTCTGGCTCCTCAACCCTGGTTTAATTGAGACAATAACGTGATGCTTTTCTCAATAAAGTGCTTTACGGTGCATCCGGAGTTATCATCAGGCAAAGAAATAACTGCAGCTCCTTTACAAAAATGTATAACAATAATTAAAGAATATTCTAACAAGTATACTTCTGACTCCAATGAAGCAAGAGGCATATCTGTTATCTTTTTCAGCATATAGTAAAATGAAAATCAAGTTATTTATTTTTCTTTAAAAAAATTAATCGTTGTGTCAAGTCCTTTCTATGTTGAAATTTGAGGTTCTGTACCCTGTATGGCTGTAGTGTCGTGTCTCAGACATCAGGGGTAATTTTTTGAAATTTTTGTTGATTATGTTGATGTACTTTAACGGGCTTGAGGTTATCAGAACTGTCGTTAATTTTTTTTTACACCAGCAGAAGATCATTTTCTGGAAAAGTTTTATGCGTCCCAATCGGGAGACAATTTTTGTGACCGTTCACTGTTTTTTGTCTGTCCTCAAATTTGAACGTCTTCGAAAAGGACCTACATCTTTGCTCAAAGAGGATCAGTGTTTTGCGTCCGTACATAGTAAAATTTTTCGCCGCTAATACAGTAAAAACTGTTAATCAAACAATAATTAAAATTTTGAGATAAATGTAATAGTGTTCGTTGAAAAACAATTTTTTTCCTAATTGTTTTTTAACGCTATATATGTTAGAAAAAAAAGTGGCAAAAAAAACAACCGTAACTAAATTAGTAATGAATTTTACAACTTAGCTGAAAAAATATCAGCAATTAAAACATTTAGTTACTGAAAGTTGATTTTGAAAAGCAGAAAAAAAATTATTCAAAGCTAATCTGAAGAAAAAAAATGCCATTTTTTGAAGTAAAAGTTCTTTTATTCAATTCATGCAGCTAACAAATCAAGTTCTCAATATATGCAGAAGTCTACTATGACTATCAATGAAAAATATGTGTCTTCTTTAAAAAAGGTATAGCTACATGCTCCAAAATTGGTTTTTCTCAAAATTAAAAGCACTAAACTTGCACAAAACGTTTTGAGTGGAGCAAATGTCTCAAAAACAAAAAAATGGGTCACGTTAACGTCATTACTCTCCAATCATCTCATTGGAGGTAGCCACAGTTGAACAAAAAATGCGTCATTTGTTGGGTCACGCAAATGTCTGATTCAAGGTAATATCATACTGACAGAGTCTGATACGGAGACAAGGTCCGGAAATAGTCTGATCAGAGCTTGAGTGGCTCTGGAAACTCGGCCCTGGGTTTGATTGCAACAATCACGTGACGCATTTTTCAATTAAAGAGCTATATGATGCATCCTGAGTTATCATCAGGCAAAGAATTAATTGCAGCTCCTTTACAAAATTGTGTAACTATAATTATTGAATAGTCTAACAAGACTATTTCTGACAACAATGGGGCAAGAGAATGGCATATCTGTTATCATTTTTGGCACATAATAAACTAAAATTAAGTTATTGATTTTTCTTTTAAATAATGATCATTGATTTGAGAACTTTCTATGTTGAAATTTGAGCTTCTGTACCCTGTATGGCTAGAGTGTCATCGTGTGTCAGACATCAGTGATAATTTTTTGAATTTTTTTTGATTATGTTGATGTTCTTTAACGGGTTTGACGTTATAAGATCTGTCTTTAAATTTTTTTATACTAGCAAAAGATCATTTTCCGGAAGAAATTTTATGCGTCCAAATCTGGAGACAAT
Source organism: Convolutriloba macropyga (assembly GCF_964194025.1). Classification (NCBI taxonomy): domain Eukaryota; kingdom Metazoa; phylum Xenacoelomorpha; order Acoela; family Convolutidae; genus Convolutriloba; species Convolutriloba macropyga. Next base: position 54,266,115 of record NC_134470.1, on the reverse strand, counting down.
TTTTGTGACTGTTCACTGTTTTTTGTCTGTCCTCAATATTGAACATCTTTGAAAGGATCTACATATTTGCGCAAAGGGGATCAGTGTCTTGCGTCCGTATAGAGTAATTTTTTTGCCGTTAATACAGCAAAAGCTGTTAATCAAACAATAAACACATTTTTGAGATAAATATAATATGGGTTTCAATTTTTTCTATAACTGCTTTTCGACGCTAGATATGTTAATAATAACAGTTGCAAAAAAATTTAACCATAACTAAATTAGTAACAAATTTTATAACATAGCTTAAAAAATATCAGCAATTAAAACGTTTAGTTACCAAAAATTGATATTGAAATGCAAAAAAAAATTAATCAAAGCTAAACTGGAAGAAAAGAAATACATTTTTGAAGTAAGAGTTGGTTTATTCAATTCATGTAGCTAACAAATCAATTTCTAAATTTATGGAGAAGTTTATTGTGGTTAACAATGAAAAAATATGTTTTTTCTTTAAAAAAGTATAGCTACATGCTCCAAAATTTGTTTTTCGCAAAGTTATGAAAAAAATTTCCTTCATAACTTGAAAGTGAGGTTTCTTAACAGACAAATAAAGGACGTTAATTATGCTCTAAGGTTTTCATGACCATCCAACTAAAATGAACTGCCTATGTTCTAACTACGAGGTCAACCAATCACGCGCCAAATTTGGTTCATGAAAGGATAGTCTCGATTCCAATATCCACTGTCAATTCTAAAAAGTAGTCATACCTTTATAATACTAACAAGGCGACTCGGTAATGTGCGATGGCACATAAGGTTCCGACCCCGCCCATCCACAATTTTGGCATAATTGTCTACCAAATGAGGAACAGATAGAAAAACCCAAAAATTATTTTTTGCGAATCCCAAAAAAGCCCAAATCTGTTTCAAAAAATTCTGTATGAACGATAATATAACCTCCAAAGCAAATAACTCAGTGGAGTAAAAATTGATGCATTAGACTGCTGTTATATGTCAATATTAAGAAAGCGAGTCATGAAGAACAGCAAAATCAAACAACAACAACAACAACAACAAAAAACATTAATTACATCAAAAAATTTATGTCCCTCTTAAAAACTAAATTTAATAACAAAGTCAACATACCGTCAGATAAACCTAAAACTAAACAAAAATAACTAACAAATCACCAGAAAACATATGCGACCAGTCCATAAAAAGGTTTGGTAACAATTATACAAAAAAGAACAAAAACAGTAAAGTAAAAAAAATTAATTTATTTTTTTGAAACAGTTAACTTCAAAGTAATAAATACCATTAGGAATCAATTAATGTTACCACAAATTTACGATTATTACTGCTTCTATAAAAGGGCATTAGGACCTGTCCTTATTCATTTTTTAAAGCGGCTAAAAAGAAAAACAAAGAACAAACAAAATTTCAATTGAAACTTGCCAGAAAACGCTGTCAAAACCGTCAAGCCAAATTCTGAAGTGCTAAAGTATGTAATATTGTAATTTTTTTTCGAAACAAAATTACAATTCAATGTCATGAAAGGCATTAATTACAAAAAGAGCTATTTAAACAGGGTCGTTTATTCAAGAAAAAGAAGCCCTCGAGACCTGTAATTATCCAGAATATTTCTTGCATCTACAAAAAGAACGTCAAATATGACAAAAATCAAATTAATTTATTTTTTTTGTGAAAAACCAGTGTCGAAGCCAGTAAGGTCATAAAAAATTCTTTAATAAAAAGATTTTGGGGGCACCAATCCCTTTTATTCTCTTGACACCCATAATGTCATATTTGACCTGTAATTAACTAACGAGATTAGGTATCAAATAGAAACATAAAAAGAACAAAATTGCGAAGTTAAAATGTTTTTTTTTTTCAATTTTGGAAAACGATTGTTTTCAAAGTCATGAAAGCCATCAGCTGTCTACTAATATCAGAATATCGGTTCTTCTATTCTTCCATGAAAAGCCAGTGAAAGCTATCACTATACAGGAAATTTCATACGACCGAAACGACAAATCTGACAATTAGAGACAAAATTAAAAAATTCAGTTGATTTCTTCAAGAAAGAGGCGTCGAGGCCGTTAAAAAAAGATGATGCATATCTTTCAGGATTTTAATATGTTCAATTGTGCCTTATTTTGATTGCTAATAAGTTGATATGAGAACTGTCAATAATGTGATAATTTGACAAAATTAGAAAACGTGGAAAACTGGCAAATATCAAAACAAAAAAAAAATTAAAAATCTTGTAGTATCAAAGCCAGAAAACGATAACTTCAGGCTTAAAACTGCAACCGAGAATAAATGTTAAATCAGTAGAAAGAAAAGCAGTCTTTCTTTGCTGACACTAAGCTGGAAGTTGAACAAATTCAGAAAAAAATAGAGGAAAAGTTAATTAAGCCATTATTAATTGAAAAGTCAATTGATTAGTTTTAAACAAAGAAACGACCATAAACTTTCAATTAAAAAACTAAAAGCATTAACTTGGAACTGATTAGCAAGCGAATTGGTTGGACCTATCACTCCTGAGCTTTGATTTGATAGGTTCTGTTCTTTATTATTAAAAAAAGTCTTTTTTCTTTTAAAAAAAAGACCGACTGATTACAACCCGATTTTTTTGGATTGTAACAGTCCAAGAATGGCCCAAAACTAGCCCTGCTAATACTTATTGTCCGTTAGAAACAATTGACTTTACGAATGTTGTAGATATAGATAATTTGTTAGTTGAAAACTCAAAATAAATTCTGCATTTTTGATAATCAACGAGTAAAGTTAGCAAAAAACGACAAAGTTTTAACTACAGTGCACTCTCAGCGGACTCTGAAGTAGAAATAGCCCCCTCTGAGTCTACAAAGATTGTATGAGTGTTGTTTGGGGGTGTACTGTCGGCAAATTTAATCAATGTGGACTAAAGTAGCTTATTTCGTGCTGTTTTTGATGAAAAAGGCTAAATTTTGAAATGTTTATCCAGATTTTTTGACCAAAAAAAAATAAATCAAAACAATCAACAATGCTTGTTCGCTTCAAAAATAAAATCAACGACACTATTTTTTAAAATTATAGCAAATTTTAGCAAAATTGACGAAAATTTAGGCAAAAATTCCGGAAATTGTGAATAAAAACAACGTGAATTCACTCTTCTTTTCTCAGAAGTTTAAACCTCGATAACTCCCTGTAGTAAACCAAAATTAAAAAAATCTTTTTAATTTCATATTCTGCGCTGGATGAGCTTATTAATGATACCAGTCTCAATTCTCTACGATGAATATATCGAGCGGCGAAAATTCACGGAACAAAAAAAAAACCCATTTGAGTATATAGTTCCTCCCCCCTCAAGAGGGTCGGAACAATAAAAGTTTTCACAACTCAGATGGTCATGCTTTTCGAGATTGCTATTGTTAATACTAACTTTTTAGTACGGTTTGTGGCGCCCTTTTTTGAAAGCTTGTTCAAGAAAAGAATAATGGAATGGAAGACTTAAAATTGTGTTTGTAAGCAAATCCCAGTTTTTTCAGTTTAAAACAATATAGCATTTGACTATTGCCCCTCAGTCCCTTTTAAAGGCATGTTGGATTAGTCAATATGCCATAATATGTATTTTTTAAAATTTCTTTTATACTGCATTATGCTGAACTGTAGTTAGGCATTGTTTCCTCGAGTTCGATTAGTAATTGCTCTTGTGCATTTCGAAAAACGTTATCTATGAAACGAGGATTTATGGTTTAAGTGGTTGATTGTCTTGGATGTTTGTACAGAATTTTTTTAGAGAGTCGATGTGTTATTTTTTCGAAGCTCATTCAAGAGAATGCCATTTCATTGGAAAGCTTAACAATACTTTTAATATATTTTTTAGAAATTTTCTATTTTTCAACATAAAAACAAACGACAATCTTATGTAATTACCGATAGCTGATTTTAACTGTCAATGGAATTTGAAATCATGAAAAGCAAAAAAGTGATTTAATCAATTCTTTGCAGTAAAATTAGGCTAAAAATAAATATTTGCTTACAGTATAATTAAGTTTATTTTAATTTTTTTAAGTTTGAGTTTTTTTTCTCAAAAATATACAATGATTTGCAACTTCAACACTAAACTGTGTTAAAAATGGTTGAATGTTAACTCTCTGCATTGATGTGTTCAATATATCCATTTTAGTTCAAAAACAATCTTTAACTAACGGAAAATGAGATAGTTTGCCCAAATATTAGTAAACAAACTAAAACTGGTTATGTTGTCGGTTTATTTGGAGGTTAAAATTGTTTACGTAGAGGCTAGGTTGACTGTCTTTTAATCAAGTCCTTTGATGCTCAAAATGCACAAAATCAATAAAAATATTTTTGGATTTGAAAAGCAAGTTTCTGCATTCAGCAGGACATTTTTCCAAGACCATTGAACTTTTTGATTATTCCAGCCAGAATTAAATAAGCTGTGTGTAGAATTTGGTAAATCCAAGTTTTCTCGCAAAATTTCGCAATAAAAATGGATACAACTTGAAGTTCGAAAGTCGGTTACCATCAAAATGCTAGTAAGACTGTTGTCTTGCGATTCAAGGCCATTTGACAGACCAGGCTTTTATGGAACAAAAAAAGGTTACTTAGAAGTTGAGTGGGTGCAATATTGATTTTCTGAGAGGGACCGAATTTGTAAAAGTTAGTTATCATCCGGTATTTACCTCAGTGTGATCGAACTTGGTAGGGAGTTAGTGCATATCTTGAGGCAAGTTCCGATGTTGTCAATTCTAGGGAATTTGTTTTAGAGATACCATGGGGGGAACTTTAGACTTCCAAATAAGGCTTAGATTCTTGAGTTCATAGTTTGACCGATTGATTAATTGGTAGCGTCATAAGTCTGATACGGCTTTTGTGTTAGTTTGAATAGCTTAAGTAGAAGTCAGCAATGTATAAAGAAGGCGTTCAGGTCATTCAATTGTTCTTTTGAAGTCATAACAAACTTTACGTAAGAAGAGCATAACTAATGTGGTCCATAATGCGAAGTGAACAAATTCTTTTGTTTGATCATTCTTGTACGTTGTTGCTTGATTAGTTACTAAGGAGTAGAACCACAACATCACCAAAACAGTATCATAAAACAGTTGTAGCTTAGGAGTTGACCTGTAGAGAAGTTGTGATAACAAAAACATTGTTGAGGGAGTTGAATTGACTTGATAAATTCAGAACACCGGTTTGAGCGATTGGAAACCAGAACACCGGTATGCGCGCTTGAAAATCAGAACGCTTGAGAACACCAATCAACCGCATCTAGATCAAGCGGCTTGATTGAGAGCTTGTAGAGTTAGAGAATAGTAGCTCTTTAGTGGTGAAATTGGTTAAAGCTGTGAACCATCTTATTATAAAACTCTGGTTGATTATTGATTTGATTTTGTTATCTTTTACATTTTCTGTTTATTCATTTGATGTTATTTGAGTACTCAACTCAATTCATTACTCTAACTAGAGTTTCTTACAGCCAACAAGAGCAGCGTGGAGACAAAATAACCGTCCGATAGAGGTCCGAGAGCCATCAAAACACCCCTTTCAATTTGTTAGAGTTTTGGGAACTAGTCGGTCCCCAGCTAGTCAGCCTCAGCAAAGTACAAAATTCTACAGTGGCGCTCCTGGGTGGGCTTTCTCGAGACTTCTTAATGGTTAGAGTGGATTGGCAGCTGTGGTGGTTGTAGACGTTCAACTTGACAAGTGCGAACAACAAGAGAGTGAAGGAGAATTGACTTGTTCGACAACGAGTGAAGAAGAAAGAGAAACCCGTGGACAGAGTCAAGTTGGAGCTTGACTGGGGGAGAGAGGGGGAGTGCGAGTGTGCGGAGCAGGTTTCAGTTGTGTTCAAGTTTGACTGGTGGTATTGTTAACATTTAGCTTTTCTTGAGACTAGAAGATTGAGAGTGTGAGTTTTGACTTAGTCAAGAGCGTAAGTTGCGTGAGACTGAGTTTGTACAGAGAATTGAGTAGAGTATCGGCTTTCTTAGAAGAAGGTTGTTACAGGGCCTTGGCCAAGATCAAGAGATTTGTGAGGCAAGTTAAAGAGAGAGAAGTGAGAAATAGAGGTAGTCTAAAGAGAGAAAAGCTAAGTGAGAGCAAGTTATTCAAGACTGTCATTGTGAGTAATTGGCTTCCTTGAGAAGAAGAAGGCCAGTTCAGAGTATCGAGAGCTTGGAACAAGAAGTTGGCAAACTGGTATTTGACAAGTGACAGTTGCGTGTGTAAGGTTTGGTGAGTATAGAGTAGAGTATAGAGAGATTAGATTTGAGGGAGAGGGATTTTCCACGCGGTTTTTGTTTTTTTTTAATACTGGAGGAACACGAGTTAGAGAGTTTGACTTTGAGGGAGAGAGCAAAAAGAAGTTTGCAAAGTAGGCTAGTGTTGTTTCAACAGCAGCAAGATTTCAGTTAAGATTGGCAAAGTAGATTAAGTCAGGTTAGAGGAACAGTAGTTAATAATAGGAGAGGAGGAACTGGGCTTAGAGTGATAGGCTAAGGGATCTTCTCAGAGAGAGAGAGGACTGCTGGATAGAGTAGAAGAGTTAGAGTTGAGGAAAAACACTAGTAAGCGGAGAGGAGAAAAAGAAAACCATAATTGTTTAGTAAACATGGATTTGAGTGCGTTCCCGTTTGTAGAGTATTTTCCGTCGGAAAGGTTTCCGAAGTGGGAAGACTGGAAGTTGTACTACCTTGACGTTGTAGACGTTTTACAAATGAGTGAGGATCAAGCTATGTCATCAATGCTTGGTCTATTAAGAGGATGGGCGTTGCAAGCGGTTTTGGATTTGCATTTCAGATTCTGGTTGTCGGAAACTGGTGAAGTGGTAATGTCGTTAGAAAAATACTTTGATATCATTGACTAGAGACGTTCTTTAATATAGGGGAAAAGTTGTGATCATACGGATAGTAGTAGAAGTGTGGGAAGAAATGTAACGGAAGTGAAATTGGAAAGTGAGAAAGGTCCAGCCAAAGGCAGGATAAAAGACTTCTTAGGAGAAAACTCAGATGAAGATTTTGAGCGTAGTGAAGTTGGTTCGGAATTAGTGGGAACGGGATGTAGTAGCCAAGATGAGGCAATGAGGAAGTTTCAGAACGTGGTAGATTTGTTACAATTGAGTAAGGAGCAAGCAGAACAACTAAGTCTGAGTATGTTGGGTGAAGAAAACAGGGAAGAGAAAGTAGGTATTAAGTATCGATACGATCAAAGAACCGCACAGGAAATAATTGTGATCCCTAGTGAATGGCTTGAGGCAAATGTTGCTTCTACAGATCTCAAAAAAGAGTCATTTGGAAGTTTTGATGAAGAAGCGCGTCGAGGAAATGAAGTTGAAGAATGCAAATATTTTGATGAAGAAAAAGAATTCGGGGATAGAGAGTTAGAGTCTCAAAATACAAAGAAAATTGAGGAAAAGCGGCGCCGTGAGACCTTGATGCTAGTTGATATAGAGAGCAAGGAACCGAAAAGACTACAGGAAGAGAATAGGGGAAAATTCTTGCCTAAGTTGGAGAAAGTAGTTACGCCTGAAGGTTTTGTCTATTACGTTGACAACTCGTCAGCGAACAATGGGGGTGATGACTGCTTCCCCAATAGCGACTCTGACAATGGGGGCAGTAAGGATGAGGAAGTTGAGTTTCGCTCTGAACAGAATGAGTTGGCTGTTTGTACTCAAGAGAAGAACAGCGACTGCTTAGATCTCCTGAGTTCACCTGAGTTTTTGTCTCTAGTAGGAGGCGGTCAAGTCGATATGAGAGAGATAGAATCCAATCAAAGAACTTTTGCAGAAAGCCTAGCTGAAGACTATCTTAGAGCTACTTGGAATGAAGAAATTGACGCTGTAATTGAAGAAGTCCCGTGTTTAGTTGAGAGAAGGGGTTGTGTATCTAGTAGAGATGAAGTGAAGTCTTTTCGAAACAAAAATAAAATCAGAGAGAAAAGTAATGGTTCCGTTTGCCCCGCGACCGTTAGTTCTGGACACTGGCGATGTACAGACTTACAAACAAATAGGATTGCAGAAATTTTTAGACAGGTTGAGTGGAGTGGCAACCCGGCTGACTTAAAAGGGAAATGGCTAAAGCTTTGGGCAGTGAATAATCCACAAGGGGATGCAGCTGTTAAGGAGTTTCAGGCTGAGTTAGAAACTATATCAAGGGCAGTTGTGGACTTCGAAAAAGATAGGAGCGTCGTCTAGAGTCCCAAAAATTTGAACAGACGAGATAGGATTCAAGTATTTTCGAGGGGTTATGAAGCATGTCTGTACTGGGATACAGCAAGAGTTTTTGAATCGAGCGGAACAAGCACGTCAGCTGCTGGCTTGGAAGAGGTGTTTGACAATTGCACTTCAACTAGACAAGACGAGCAACTCGAGGTGATTTCGAGAGCTTCCGAAGGAGTTGTGTCTTGGGGGACAGCTGAGGTGTTTACGGTACCAAAGCCAACAAAAGAGAAAGCTCATTGGATTTGCAATCTTGACCACTGCAAATCGGCAGGGGAATTTACAAAGAGGACCGATAACGAATTACAGAAACGACCTCAACTGCTATCGATGTCGAGAATGAGAACTTTTTAAAGAGTGTTTGAACATACGGCAACAGTGATCAGGAAGGAATGGGAGTTTGGGCAAGCTTCGTTGATTGTTTCAAGCGAGGAGAGCATTACAGCTTTAAACGAGTTTGAAACAGTTGATTTGAGGAAAAAGGTTCAATTACTAGGCAGAGCTCGTGATACCATTGTGAAGTGGGATGCTACATCAGATTTCCCTCAGTTGGATGCAGTTTTTGAGTCGCTCGCTATGTTGACAGACAATTTTCAAAGCTATAACGAAGTAGTAGAGACTTTTAGTCAATTTCATCTTGGAGTAGGAGGAAGCAGTGATGTCACCGATGGGCAAAAGCGTGTGGAATCTTGCGATAAATTGTCGGTTTTCAGGACATTGGTTGGAAACGTTTTGAGTTGTCTAGAGTTCTTGCTTGTTCTAATGTTTGGTATCACGAAAAGTTTTTGGAAGTTTGAGAGATCCAATGACTCACAGATCTTAGCAGAAAAACAGAATAACCGGGATCAGCAGGAGCAGATCTTAGGATGTTCATAGGTGGAAACAAACAAGTTGAGACAAGAACCAGGTTTTAAAAAGCTCAATCAAGTGTTTAAGAATTACGTTTCAAGTTCTGAAAAATGTCAATTAGTTCCATCAAACTTTCCTTCCAGTAGTGAAAGTATGCAGGATGTGAATGTGGGTTTAAACAGTCAAGCAGTTTGAAATGTAGCAATCAGAGGCTTCGGTTAAGATTGAGGATTGAAGCGGGTCACGGAGTGGTTTTAGCAATCAAGAAAACCCCTCTGCTAAAGATGTCCTCAGGAAAAGAAACGTGTTTGAAGTTCAGTAAACGGCAAAGTTTGAGTTTTGGTGGAAGGTATACAAAGAGGAAATTTAAGAAGTTGAATGAAACAGTCAGAGAGCAGGTTGAACTAGGCAAAGGCAAGGAAATCTCTAGTACTGACGAATCGGTCAACAATACAGATATAGAGGAGGCTCAACCAGACTTGACAACCAATGCGTTGTGTGTGATCACAACCGAAGAGTTGGACTTTCGGTCTACTCTTGACAGTGAAGCTGGAAACTCCTTGGGACCACTAGAAGTTATTGATGTCATGACTTTAGATAGAGTGGAGGACAGATATGTGGACCCCCAATTGAATTCAGGAGTCGAGTAAACAGAGGAATTACGGAGATTTAATGAGGGAGATATAGGGCACAGCAATCTGTGGATGGTTGAAAGAGACTCTGATGACCTGTGGTTCCGAATGGGAGTGGCGTATAATTGTGTTAGTCAGGGCCACGGTCCTCGAAAAGTGTTATCCTTTTTCTTTGGGGTATTCAAACGACTTTGGAAGCAGAAGCGAGGAGGTTGATTCAATGCCTATTTCGGGGTACCCAACAGTTGATAGCACAAGTGATGTAGTGTACAACAGAGGGAGGGAATCTCAGTCAGTAGTCGATTTGCATTATGAGATGATGAGATCGATGGGTGATGTCCACAGCAGAAGGGAGGAGTTCTGTCAGACGGGATTCTGTTTCAACGGTTGTGAAGACTTGTTGTCACGAGGGACAATGTGGCTTCAGACGAGTCGGAAGGAGAAATTGAGCAGGTTGAAGCTGATGAAGAGATGGTGCTGGAGGAGGAGACCTCCAGATGTGAGGTGTTGGTCCAGAGAGGAGATGGGCGGACATCCTTTCAAGCATCGAAGGAAGAAAGATTTTGAGGAAGTACAGTCGGTTTCGTAATCTTCAGCACGATGGCCTCTTTTATTTTGGTATCCTAATCTTGTGCTTCAAATTAGTTTCTGTGCCTAATCATTGGCCGGTTAAAGTGCTAAATTTAGTCCGAATAATTGGCTTAATGGTGTTAAATTTGTTTATGTGGGGAAATAATCGCTTAATATAGTTATCCGAACTGTAACTGTATGGAGGGTACATAGAGTATCTGTGGTTAAACACAGAAACTTTGCTTGTGAATTTTAGGTAGATTTGCATAGTTTGTAATATAACTAACATTGAAATAGTTATGAAAGCTGAGTTGAACCAATTTAATTGAATTTGAAGTTACCGAAATTGTTTGAAGGAGAATTTTTGGTGAGATGGCCGGGGGAAATGATGAGAAGATTCGATGGTTCAACTAATCGGTTGTTTTGTAGATAAGACGTAACAGAGATTGCCATTGATTTGTCTCTTTATTAGTTGTTATATGTGTTATATCTTTATACAGAGACAATTTTCTAATTTGTATAATCTTTCTAGTAGTTTCAGCCTTAATTGTTGTATTGAATTCATATCCTGTAAATTTGGTAAAAGTTCTGGATTGAAACGTTGATGTACTGATGCTTATATGTAGATAGCGATTGTTAACAATTTGATCTACTAGGCCTAGCTTAAGTGAAAATAACTGCTGTGATGTGTTGTGGATTAAAAAAGGAAAAAGTAAGTTATGCATGAAGCAAATTCTGCTGATAAGTGAGACTAGATGTGAGAACAAGACAACCATATAATTTTTTTAAGATTAAGCTTAGTTACGACTTAAGTCAAATGCCAGTTTTAGCAATTCTTCGGGAGAATAATAGTGTAGAAGGGAGGAGTGCAGAATTTGGTAAATCCAAGTTTTCTCGCAAAATTTCGCAATAAAAATGGATACAACTTGAAGTTCGAAAGTCGGTTACCATCAAAATGCTAGTAAGACTGTTGTCTTGCAATTCAAGGCCATTTGACAGACCAGGCTTTTATGGAACAAAAAAAAGGGTTACTTAGAAGTTGAGTGGGTGCAATATTGATTTTCTGAGAGGGACCGAATTTAAAAAATTTAGTTATCATCCGGTATTTACCTCAGTGTGATCGAACTTGGTAGGGAGTTAGTGCATATCTTGAGGCAAGTTCCGCTGTTGTCAATTCTAGGGAATTTGTTTTAGAGATACCATGGGGGGAACTTTAGACTTCCAAATAAGGCTTAGATTCTTGAGTTCATAGTTTGACCGATTGATTAATTGGTAGCGTCATAAGTCTGATACGGCTTTTGTGTTAGTTTGAATAGCTTAAGTAGAAGTCAGCAATGTATAAAGAAGGCGTTCAGGTCATTCAATTGTTCTTTTGAAGTCATAACAAACTTTACGTAAGAAGAGCATAACTAATGTGGTCCATAATGCGAAGTGAACAAATTCTTTTGTTTGATCATTCTTGTACGTTGTTGCTTGATTAGTTACTAAGGAGTAGAACCACAACATCACCAAAACAGTATCATAAAACAGTTGTAGCTTAGGAGTTGACCTGTAGAGAAGTTGTGATAACAAAAACATTGTTGAGGGAGTTGAATTGACTTGATAAATTCAGAACACCGGTTTGAGCGATTGGAAACCAGAACACCGGTATGCGCGCTTGAAAATCAGAACGCTTGAGAACACCAATCAACCGCATCTAGATCAAGCGGCTTGATTGAGAGCTTGTAGAGTTAGAGAATAGTAGCTCTTTAGTGGTGAAATTGGTTAAAGCTGTGAACCATCTTATTATAAAACTCTGGTTGATTATTGATTTGATTTTGTTATCTTTTACATTTTCTGTTTATTCATTTGATGTTATTTGAGTACTCAACTCAATTCATTACTCTAACTAGAGTTTCTTACAGCCAACAAGAGCAGCGTGGGGACAAAATAACCGTCCGATAGAGGTCCGAGAGCCATCAAAACACCCCTTTCAATTTGTTAGAGTTTTGGGCGCTAGTCGGTCCCCAGCTAGTCAGCCTCAGCAAAGTACAAAATTCTACACTGTGCAAACATACTTAACTAGGCGAATGCGAATATTCTTGAAGACAATAATTTAAAATTTTTAAAATTTTAATCATTTGAATGAGAAAAATCATCGAAATAAAGAATTGTTAAAAACATGTATTCCTGATATCTTTTATACGAGTAAACATAAAAATAGAAACTTCTCTTCGAAGACGTACTCAGCTTTCAAAAGTTTTATTAAAATGGCAACCTTTTGTCCAAAATGATCATGTAAACGGTTGAATAAACTGCCAACCTGATCATGCAAGGGTTGAATAAACTTCCTTATCGCAAAAGATCTCAATCTTGGGCAGGGCTCCCTGCATCGCTAGTTCCAAGTCATCGACTACTTCTTCCATTGGACGAATTTTAAGCAGTACTGACTGAAGTACCGCCTGGTGTTTCAGTGCATGAAGACAAAAGGAAATGCCCATTGTACAGGTGTGATTTACTGCTCAAAATAAATGAGCGCGCCACCTCTTCGCAAGGTCATAAAGATATGATAGGGGGCACAATTGCATGAGGGAAAAGCATTGTCTAAATGAAGCATAGCCGATCTTTCATCTCTACATGCGGAAGAAGCTAATGCTCCGGAGCAGGTGACATTTATGGGCAGAGTTCGAATTCAGGACTACTAGCAGCTTTTGACGTGACAGTAACTTCTCCTCTGCAAACTCAAATTTTCATCAGATGCAGCAAGGAATGGTGGAATAGTCTTGGCAGCTCCTGAAGAGAGAAACACAAAATTGTGCTCATTAATAACATAGTGTAAAACTTAGCTTGTACTGCTGCCGTTTGACAAGTTTGGTGTTTTTCTGGAAGCTAGTTCAAAGAGCCTTGATATTAATTGCAATTCTGTATGATAATAGAAGCATCTAACCTATTGAAATGTCAATTTCATATAGCCGACTCACATTAGCAGTGTCCGTTGCCATTATACAGATCTGACAAAATGCTGAACTCAAGCAATTTGCGCCTTTGATTTGCACTATTTGCTCGTAATGTTAGAGGGGGAAACGAATCATCTTTAAAAATTATCCCTGTCATCTAAGACACGGAGTCAAAATGGTAGTCAACGTGACAAGATTCAGGAAAATGAGAAATTCGGGAGATAGAGATAATGATTAAAATAAAGATACGGAACTTGAAAGGAGAACGGGAACAATTTCTTCATAATTAGAAATGGAAATTTACTCAAACAATGAGTATTTTATTTGCTTTGTAATTGGAAAATTGAAGATAAACAAAGATCTAAAAATTTAAATTTTTATATTGAAAAACCAATCTGTTAGTTGATACAACTTACACACAAATGAACGTGGAACTCGAAGTTTGAATAAAGTTATTAAGGTTCAGTTTTAACCTCCAATGTGTAAAAATGATGTAGAAAATGATGTTAACCTCCAATGTAGACCAAACAATTATTATTCACTTCTACATCATTTGACAGATTACGGTTTTAGTATTAAGGCTTTACACTGCTCTGGTATAATACATAGGACATCGTGCTTAATTGTCAGTGGAGAATTGTTTGCTCATTAAATGCTACTGTCAAAACATTACCATTAGCCGGAAACTTCAGTTCTTAAAGGACAATTTTTACAATTTAAAACTCATTTGGTTAAGCTTTTCAGAGGTTGCTACCGTTAACGCCAACTTTTTAGATGCATTTTCAAGGTTATTTTTGTAAATTATTTCAGGAGCAAAAACTTTGCAGTGGAAAACTTTGTAATATTTTTATCAAACCCACTATTTTAATCAACTCAAAAAGATAAACAACTTGCAGATGTTAACCATTACTACATTACACCGCAGAGGCATACCCTAAAATTTCCGCCCCAGTAAAATTTGCTCGGAAAATATATACTTAAACTGAACGAAAATAGGAGACCTCCTTTGTATCTTACTTTTCGGAAAAATAGTTTCGCCAATTTTGCGAAATAAAAGATCATTTGAATAGTAAAATAGGTGACAAGTCTTGTAGAAGGTTTCCGCTCATTGTAGGTATCTATTATTCACACTAAAAGTATCTCTAATCCGCAATTGAGCCTAATTAAACGCGCGTTTTTTGATTATGCACAGTATAATGTTTTTTTTTGTAATAAGCAATTTAGTAAAAATTTAATTGAAGCTTTCAATGCATGAAAGTGATTTAAATACAAGCAATTACAAAAACTGAATTTTTTTCCGAAAAATCCCTCGCATATCAAAGTCTCTGTGTATCAATGTGGGACCAATTTTAATAAGTAGTATTAAATAGTACTAATAAGTAGTAAAAACTAGTAATAAAGTAGTAATAAAGTACTACTAGTAGTAATAAATTAGGCTTAATTAATTAAGAAGTAATTAAGTTAGGCTCAATTGCGGATTATAGTACGGAATCGAGTTACGTTGCGTGTGAAAAAGAGATACATAAATGAAACAGAATTCCTATACAAAGCGCGTGAAAATTAGGATGCATAATTTGTACTTTTATTTCGCGGCTAAAGTTTGGACCCTTTTGCGAACACGGGTTGCGCAATTCCCTTCAATTTTGCATGTTTTTGTTAAAGTAGCTATTTTTCGCAATATTGTTGCATTTTCAGTGTATTAACATAGGAAAAATGAACGCAGAGATACACAGATCAAGCATTTTTGCCCGTAGGTATACTTCTGCGGCGTAATGTAAGCAGTCCATTACAAAATCATGAAATGAAATTCTTTCTTCAGTTTTTTTTGGTTAGATTAGGCAAAAGTTATTCAAAAATTCCAAATTTTTACAACAAATTAGAAACTTTAAACTTTAATATGTTTTTGAAAGGAAATAAATTTGAGCGTTGAATTGAACAAGGAGGCTCGGTAATGTGCTTTCGCACATGATGTTCCGACCCCGCCCATCCACGTTTTGATTTATTAGTCTACCAAATGAGGAAAAGAAAGAAAAAGTTCGAAAAAATCACATATCTTTCAATAATAAATTAATTGAAAAAATAGGCATTAGAGAGCCGACGAGACATGCCATCAATGAAAGTACTGGACAAGACACACACAAAAATAAATAATAGCAAACATTAATTACAATTAAAACTCGATAACTATACTTAATAAACAGAAAATAACAGAGGAAAAAGAATTCCGATAGAACCCAATTTAAGCAAATCAGCCTGAATATCGTTAGAAGTTCAGGGGATAAGATATAAGACCTCTCAATAATGTGAATTGGTGACAGGCCGATAAAGAAGAGCAAAAAGGATAAAGTTCAAAAGTACGTTTCTCTTTTTGAAAACAACCAATTTGCAGTTGATTTAAACCACTTCTCATCAATTGGCCTTATAAAAACGGCTAATATATAACCACGTGAATCAATTGAGACCTGTCGTTTTCCGTAAAATCTTGGCGACTGCAAAAATAACAGCAAAAAGCAAACAAGAAACAAATGAAATTAACAAGAACGCGGTGCAGCAACCGTTGAGATCACAAGTTGTTCATGGAGAATATAAAACATCGTTCATTTTGCACTTTTCAACCCTATTTGGACCAGCGCATTAGTGTGGTAATTTGGAAAGGAAACAAAAAATCTGAACGAGCAAATATGCAAAAACCACACTTTTTTGAAAATGCCTAGCACCAAAGGCAAAAAACCATTAGTTTAAAATGAAACTATTACAAAATTTGAATCTTGGTTTATTGGAAACAAGATGTGACCTGTCGTTACAGAGACCAAGCTACACAATGGAAAGAAATAATATAAAAGTAACAAATCTCCAAAATCCACAGGTTTTTTTAAAGAAAAGTTTTCAAAAGTTCAAATAAACCACAATCTTTCAACTTGCAAAAAACAGACGTTTTTTCATTTTTCAGAAATCCAGTTGTGCTTGCTCTTATTGAGACCAAAATCATAGGAAGACAAAATACAGCAAATAATGACAGAAGTAAAAAATTCGCAAATAGTTTATGGAAGCCACAGTATTGAAGCCATTAAATCTATAAGACATTAAAAGCCATTAAAAATATTAAACTGACAAACTTGATTAATGATTTGTTCTGATCCCTTTCGATTTCAACTGGGTCTTCTAGGTAAAGCGTCTTTAAGGCAAAGAAAACAAAGAGAACCACAAAAATTGACTAGTATGGAAAACTCACGAAATTCTTATGAAAACACATATCTAAGCTCTATAAGATCTGTCAAAAAGTAACCAACAGCAAACAAAATTGTTTAGAACAACAGAAAAATGATGAGATCTGCAAATATAGAAACAGTTAGTTCCTTGTTGACAACAAAGAGAACAACAAATGGAAATAACAAAAACGTTCTTCTAAAAAAAAGAATGTTTTCTTCAAAGACTTTCAAAAAATAAATTAAAAGTCTTCAAAACCGTTAGCTATAATATGAAATCACGAATCAAATTCGGAAGCAACCAAGGTCTTGGATTGTCATAATTATGCCAAACAACAACAAAAGGAACGACACTTAGAGGAAAAAATGAAAAATTCCTAATATTTTTTGGCAGAGCAGATGCGCAGGCGCTAAAACTATAGTTCAATCACTGAAGTCATTAAAACATTTCTTTTTGCGCATTTTGTCAATAACAATTGGAGCTATATGTAATATGATTAGTTGAAAATGGAGCAAATAAGTACCTAAAATACAGGAAATTATGAAAAAAAACACAAAAGTTTTATTAATTTGCGTAGTAAGAAAGACAAAAAAAAATATTACTTGAATATAAAAATACTTAAAAACTATTTTTTTCTTCACTTAGAATAAGTTTTTCTCTGTATAAATTGAGAGTAAGAAACATATGGACAGAAATAAGATTAAAAAATGACAAAAATCAAAACTTCACTAACATTCTCTTAAAACAAACAAGTTATTGATTGTAAGAATCCATGTTGCAAACCTAGCTCTGATGATTTTTCTCAGCATCCAATTAAAACAATTAATTAACCATTCCATTTTGTTTCAAAATTGATGAATCAGCAATTGAAATATTTCAATAAATCACAAAAAAATTCAGGCAGTTTGTATAATTTTTGGGTTTCTTTTTAAGAAAACCGACAAAAATTTATTTCCAGAAAACTCCCATAGGAAGGGAATGTTCTGCTATCAATTTCGGGACTTAAAAAGATTAGGGCAGCAGATGTTATGTCCGAACGAAATTTGAACGAAATAGGAAACAGAAGCTTATTTGGAGCGTTTTTTGTTTAAAAAAGTCTCAAATTCGAAAAATTTATGCAGAAATATTAACCAGAAAACTCGAGTAAAACAAATTGGCGAGCCTTCTCTATCCTTATCTTTAAAACCAATAACATTGTTTGTCAAAACTTTAACAAACTTCAGCAAAGTTGAAGAAAGTTTGGTCAAAGTTACTGAAAATGTGAATAAAAACAACGGAATTCTCTTTAATTTCCTCAAAAGTTTAAATTCCGATAATTCCCAGTAAAAAACAAAAATCGAAAAAATCTTTTTAATTCCATATTCTACGCTGGACGAGGTTTCTAATGATACCAGTCTCAACTCTCTACGATGAATATATCGATCGGCCAAAATTGTCTGAAAAAAAAACCCATTTGAGTATATAGTTCCTCCCCCCACATGTGGGTCGGAACCATAATCTTCTACAAATGAATATGGAGCTAGAGGTGCAAATTTAAAGTGATTAAGATTCTGTCAGAAAAATCTACAATTTTGAACTTTAAATGGGTAAAAACTTGCCTGTGGAGTATACCAAATTTAATCATTTGTTGTCTAGTTGAAACACTCATTCTGTATGTTAGAGTAATTGCTATAACTTTTTGTGCAAAATACTTGGTGGCAAAACGTTTGCTCAATAAGTGCTACACTGAAAATCAACAAAAAAAATTCGCCGTAAACTTCATTCCTGTAACAGACAAATTTGGCTTTTTGACAACGCAAATGATTATGCTTTTACGAGGTTGCTATCGTCAACGCAAACATTTTAGAACGGTTTGAGTGTTGTATTTTTAAGAACTTCATTCAAGAGAACATTGCAATTGTGAAACCCATATTTTTTAAACTCTTCAGTCGCAATAAAAAGCGTAAAAATTACAAATGGATAGAAAAAAACTCGTTGATTAGCCTTTTGCAGTTTTTTGCAGTAAATTCAGTCAAGTTTTTTAAGTTTTTCTAGAAGTTAAAGTTATTATCCGAAGAAAAAACTTGAAAGTCAGAACTACTGACCCCCTAAAACAGGTGGAATTTGACGCTTTCAAAATTTTTTCTAGAGCGTCTTTATTTGAATCCTAAACGCGTGAAATTTCTAAACGCGTGAATCCTAAACGCGGACATCGTTCATAATTGTCAAGGACAAACGGTTTGCTTAGTACTGTGAAATCAAAACATCAAACGCAACCTTCACTCTTTTATTACATAAATTTGAATTTTTCAAAACTCAGATTGTTGTATACTTTTCCGGGGAAAGCTAACGTTTTAGTACGGCTTGTGCTGTTACTTTCGTTCAAGAGATTAGGCAAAGATTTTTAAAGTTTTTAAATTCTTCCAAAAGTTTGCACGTTCTCAAAGTTTACATTTTCATCGAAGAGAATGAAAGGGATCTTTTCAACAATTGCCCCCCCTTTGGTACCTAGTAGAGAATCGCCACCCCTTTTGTGCTATACTTTACCACGATATTACTTGGCCTACAGTTCAGATAGCCGAATAATAGTTTAGGCGCAATTGCGGACCGCTGTTCATGGCCATGCCTCTCATGCGCTGTGGGATGTAGTCCTGAAATCGCGGGTCGGTTATCGCGGAGAAGCCGCGACGCGCGCGAAGCGCGCTCACCGACCCGCCAGTCGGAAATTCTTTTCGCTTTGTATTCCGGTTCGGCTAATTGCTATACCACGGTGTATTTTATTCTATTCAATTTAATAGTATGTGCATGCGTGGAAAGTTATTACTCGTCTCTGATTGGTTAATAAATAGCTCGCTTAAATTCTATTCAAGGGGGGCATTGTTGAAAAGATCCTTAATTTCAAACCCCCACTCTAGTAATGTTTTTTTTCAATGCCTATTCGCACGTAATAATTCAAACATTCTGCCGCAAGTTCACTGAAGAAAAGAACATTGAACTGCAGCTGCCTGGGACGAGGATAGGGCTCTAGCTCTTTTTGTGCGTTATACGTTGAATTAGCCTCGAAAGACAGAAAATTCACTGCGAAATCTCTGGCCACTTTAAGCGCTGTATGATAGTGCTGACCTCTCTAGTTGGGTGACTAAAAATGCGATTGTTGCGTTCAGAAATGTGAACCTTTCAATTTCAAAGTATATAACATGCTCAAAGAAGTTCAATTGCCTCTCGATAAACAAAAATTGCGTGAACTGTCTGTCGTTTTTGGTTAAACTCGGACGGTTAGAAATCTATTGTTTGGTGCACGCAGCAGAAAATAAACAAGGCATAAAGTTGTCAATACGTTAAATTGTGAGCTTCTGTTTACATAACGTCGGCTAATTATAATCAGCCAATCCTTTCGCACTTTCGTTGGGGATAAAGATATCGGTGGCCGCCGTATTGGCCGACAGGGCGTTTAGCCGACAACCCAAATAAATGAGAAATTTAACCGAGAATTTAATTAAAATGAGCAATAAAAGTTGGGATCTTTTCAACAATTGCCCCCTTTTGCAAAAGGGTGGGCTATTCTTGAATAAAATCTAAGCGAGCCATTTATTAACCAATCAGAGACGACTAATAACTTTCCACGCATGCGCATACTATGTTAAATTGAATAGAATATAATACTCCCACGGTATGGCAACTAGCCGAACCGGAATACAAAGCGAAAAGATTTTCCGACTGGTGGGTCGGTGGGCGCGCTTCGCGCGCGTCGCGGCTTCTCCGCGATAACCGACCCGCGATTTCAGGACTACATCCCACAGCGCATGAGAGGCATGGCCATGAACAGCGGTCCGCAATTGCGCCTAAACTATTATTCGGCTATCTGAACTGTAGGCCAAGTAATATCGTGGTAAAGTATAGCACAGAGGGGGTGGCGATTCTCTACTAGTTACCAACGGGGGGGGGCAATTGTTGAAAAGATCCAAAACTTGTTTCGAAGCTGTGATTGGCCAGTTTAAAACAATATTTCGTAAGCGGACAAATATACCCCACTTTTGCATCAACTGGTGTAACGAAGGTCTATCCGTGGTCGGACCGTATTTAACCGCATGTGGCCATGCCTCAACGGCCCGTGGGACTTGATATGAATCTATCACAACCGAACTACTGATTAATGGACGAATGAGACTTTTATGACCAATTATGATAAAACTGTCGGCTAAATTTCTCATTTTTTCCTTGTCGGCTAAACGCCCTGTCGGCCAATTTTCCTAGCACCAAATATATCATTTCATCTTTCTTGAATTCAATCTCACTTTTACGTCAACTGGAACTAAAACTAAAACTGAAACTAGAAACTGATATTATGCCTAACATTTAGCAGCCGACAATACAATAAGCAGAAATTTTCTCGGTTTATTCTTCTTTATTATGCTTGATCGATTTCGGCTTTGTGAACCAATTTAGAATACATGCGTTGATGCTGCATTGAGCTTCTTTTTCTCAGAAATACTCTAGCATTAATGAATAGATGCTGCTTTTACATTATAATACGTTAAAAGATAGACCGCATTTTCCGTTACTATGCCAAACACGAAATTGTTCAACTGTGTTTGTCATATTTATTGAACACAAAACGTACCATCAAAATAATTGTTGTACAACTTACTGAACAGTTGCTTAAAATCAAATCGAAGCTCAAAAGTTGAGTGTTGAAAGCAGTTAAAACATTTGCGTTTTAATCAACCGAACTCTCAAGATCGAAAGAAGCCGAACTCTCAGCGACAGCACACGTAAGTTATCATTGTTGAAGCCAACTTGCCGAAATTTACTGAAATATTGTCCAAAAAATCCTAAAATTCCTAAACCTGTATAAGTAATATTCGTTTAAGCAGTTGCTCGTGGGTCTGACTCAAAATTGTCAACTTACCAATACATGGTCGATTAGCAGCATCGAGTACCGTGAAATGTCTGGTTTTTCTGGTTTTTAGCGTTTAAAATTCAACGCACACCCCGTTAAGTGGTAGATTATGAACCATTCGAGTTCGAGACAAACAATTAACCGTAACTTGACTTAATTCGAATTAACTTCAATCAAGGAAGCCGTTAATTTCCCGTGCTCTTATTGGTTGATCAGAAATACTTACTTGCTTGTGAAAAAATACTTACAAAATAGCGTAACGATGGTCTACCCGTAGTCACAACCTCCTCTGATTCTTATTTTTTTTCTCATTGAAAAAAATTTTTTTCTCATTGCTCTGCGCCCGTTCGGCTCTAATTCCTTGCACCACACGCGGTAAAATTGTTCAAACCGCAAAATCCATAGTAAACTACCTGATTTTTTTTTGGGTTTTCACTACCATTCCGATATCTGTTTCCTCTAATTTTCCTCTTCCAGAAATTTTCATGAATCGACTGAAAATCTAGAATTTTAATTGCTATTAATTCTGACAGACGCACTCCGGGAGAAAATTCACTCCGGGAGAAAATTCAGAAGTTTGCCAATTTTCAGTAAAAAGGAGTAAGTTGAGTTTCAATTTGAAATCTGTTCAAATTGATGATAAAATTCTTCAATTCACAATGCAAAACTTGTTTCGAATTTTGTAGGGAATATATGCTCAAGTTGAACAGAAATTTGCGAAACGGAAATTGGAATGTTACTAAAATGCTCTTCGATGAGAGATAGCTTGCTAAATAATTTTGTGATTTGACGGCTAACTTTTTAAAGTGTGAATGAAGTGAATATTTATAATGAAAATGAATAACTCAAACATAAATCCGATCACCTGCATGATCAGTGTTAGAACTGATTTGTTCTTTGTTCGTTTTTTAATTGCTCTCAAACGGAGTATGTAGCAGTTTTTAAATTCCTGTCTTTTCTTTCTGCAATTTTTCGCTTGATCGATTTTGGTCTGACGTCTTTGTCGACGCCTTGAGTATATTACATTTGAACTCCTCAACTACTTTAAATTACCCTTTTTTTTGTTCATCTCCCCATACACTTTCTGTCATAATAATGTAATGTTGGTTACATTTTTCTGGTACTTGTACCTGTATGATAGTAATTCAAGTGTATTTTCTCTCTCTCTCTCTCTTTGATGTTTTATCATGAAAAATTAGATAATAGGGTAACGTCCGGGTGTATTAAGTCGCTGAGCAGTTAT
>NC_134470.1:54202078-54243396 GCF_964194025.1 Convolutriloba macropyga | reverse complement strand
CTATGATTCGAATTAACTTGAACAAACGCACAAACGCGAAGTAATTTGACGGGCTCTTTTCTGTTATTGCCCCCCCCCCCCCCCCCCCCCCCCCACGTCCGTTTGCACCCCCCATTTATACGTGTTATAGCATAAATCCCAAACCCCAAAATTAGTTATTTTTAGTAATAAAAAAATATAAAGCAGAACGATGGTCGTTAGAGAAGGCTATGTTCCAAAGAAAAAACTATGGACCGCAAAAGAATCGATTTCACTGTAGTTGTACTCAACTGACTACACGCAGAGTGATCTTTTGTGCTCAGTGGGAGTAGAGGTGGGGGAATAGATGGTGAGGTGAAGGTGCTGGGCGTGTCATGCGGGGAGGCGGAGTAAGTGCCTAAAATCTGCAGGTAAAAATCGATTGAGGTTTTCATTGAGTATCTTAAGAGTGGGCGCGCTTTTGTACAATAATAATAAGTATTATGTTGTATTATAATTATTTTGAACACAATTTTTTTTCGAATTAATCGATTATAATAAATTTACAGCAAGAATGTTTCTTTGAAATATTTTTTTCACGTTGCCCGTTTTGGTACAGAAGCAACGTGAACAGTAAATTGCCAGAAATAAAGCCTCATCTACTTAAACTGTTTGCGGACTATGATAAGTGAATAACTAGCAATTCTACCTAAAAATAAAATCGTCAATTGTATCCTGTTTTGAATTTTTCAGCAGTTTAAGTAGATTAATTATTTGGAAAGCGAAAAAGTAAAAAGAAGGCTCGGTAATGTGCGATCGCACATAAGGTTCTGACCCCGCTCATCCATAATTGTCTACCAAATGAGGAACAGCTAGAAAAACCCAAAAATTCAAGTCTTTTCAAAAAAGATAGCCTCCAAAGCAAATAACTCAATGGAGTAAAAAATGATGCATTCGATTGATGAGATATGCCAATATTAAGAAAGCGTGTCAAGACGATCAGCAAAATCAAACAACTACAACAAACATCAATTACTTCAGAAACTTTATGTCCGTTTTAAAAACAAAACTTAATAACAAAGTCAAAAACAGCGTCAGATAAAACAAACTAAACGATATAACTTGTAATTCACCAGAAACGATATGGGACCTGTCCATAATGAAAAAGTTATTTCTAAAGTCATGAAAGCTATTAATTAAAAAAGGAAATAATTAAGTAGGTTCGTTTATTCCAAAGGTTGCCTTTGAGACCTGCGGTTATCCAGAATCTGTCTTACGTCTACAAAAAGAACGTCAAATTTGGCAAAAAATCAGAAATTAGTTTACTTTTTTATGAAAAACCTGTGTCGAAGACAGTAAAGTCATAACGAATCCTTTAAAAACATGACACAGATCTCTTTTGGCATCTTTCTTTGATACCAATAATGTCATATTTGGCCTGTAGTTAACGAGACTAAGTAATAAATAGACAATAAAAGGAACAAAATTGCAAAGTTAAAAAGTGTTTTTTTTTGTTTCGGAAAACAATTGTTTTCAAAGTCATGAAAGCCATCAGCTCTCTACTAATATCATCACATCGGCTCATCTTTTCTTCGAAGAAGCATTCTTTCTTTGCTGACAGTAAGCTGCAGGTTGACAAAATTGAGAAATAAGTAGTGAAAGTTCATTAAACCATTATTTATTTAAAAATCAAATGTTTATAAAAGTTTAAACGACCATAAGCCTTCAAGTAAAAAACTAGATGCGTTTTATTGGAGCTGCTCACGAAGATAATCTGACCTATAACCGCTGAGCTTTGATTTGAAATGTTATTTTCTTTAATTAATATAAAAAAGATCGACTAATTTAATTTAAAAAAGACCAACTGATTACAATCCGAATTATTTTTGGATTGCAACAGTCCAAGATTGGTCCAAAACTATCCCTGCTAATGCTGTTCGTCCATGAAGAACACTTAGTTTTTCGAATGTTATAGATATAGGTAAATTGTTAGTTAAAAATTCAAAAATAAAGGCTGCGTTTTTGATAATCAACGAGTAAAGTTAGCAAAAAACGGCAAAGTTTTAATTACAGAGCACTCTCAACGGCAATTGAAGTAGAAATAGCTCCCTTTTGAGTCTACAAAGGTTGTTAGTGGTGTTTGGGTGTGTACTTCCTGCTAATTTAATCAAAGTGGACTAAAGAAACTTATTTCGTGCTGTTTTTGATTAAAAAGTCTGAATTTTGAAATATTTTGCTCGCATAAAATTAGTCGAAAAAACTTTATTGTCTTTAAAATTAAAATGAACAGCACTTTTTAGAAAGTTTTTCTTTTAGCAAAATTGACAAAGTTGTAGTCAAAATTTCCGGAAAATGTGAATAAAGTAAACGGACTTCAGTCTATTTTCTCAAAAGTTTAAACCTCGATAACTCCCTGTAAAAAACAAAAATAAAAAATATTTTTAATTCCATATTCTACGCTGGACGATTTTTCAAATGATACCAGTCTCAACTCTCTACGATGAATATATCGATCGGCCGAAATTGTCTGAACAAGAAAAAACTCTTTGAGTATTTAGTTCCCCCCCCCCCCCTCAAGAGTGGTCGGAACAAAAATGCTGATTAATTAGGTTGTATCTGGAGAAAAAATCACCGAGAATCAAGATTGTTAAGTTTTTAGTTTTTTATTGCTTTAGTTCTTGAGTTATATTTTGGTGTCGCATTTCTATTTCACTGTGGATAATATTTTTTAAAATCATTTTTGATCTCCGGTATCAATCTTTGGACCTCATTTCTCTATTCTAGGAAAGCTGACCTGAAAAAAGTGTTGGCTGAAGGAAGGAAAACAGAGTAAAAATTGAGTAAGTTTTGTAACAACTACTTCGTCTATATTCCACTGCTCTCTGGCACGGCCAGAAACAATCGTGTCACCTTGCCTCCAATAATCAAATATCTGTTTTCTTTTTTTAATATTTATGAAAAGTTTGAGGAGTTGTTTGAATAATTAGAAGAAAAATAGAGTTAAGTTCTACGGAATCGATTGAAAAACTGGCGTAGCCTTTCAGATAATGTGTTAATTTTTTTCGGACTTCTAAATTTCAGAAAAAATGCAAGTTGTTCTGTATTTTTCTTAAGGTAAAGATACAAGGTACGTTCTTTATATTTTATTTACAAACTTACAAGATAATTTTTAAAGCAACAGTTAATATCAGCAAAAATAAAATTTTACGTAGAAAACATAAGTTAAACCAATTGTAATTGCTTTTGATTTCTGTAAATCAGTTTATTTAGGTTGCTCGCTTTTCCAGTTTTTAATTTTGGTCAAATTCAAAAGTCTTTTCAATTTCTCTCGATTGATAGTTGAAGCAATCAAAGCAAACGTATGTGACTATTTCGTGCCAAACTTTTGCTCGACTGTTTTTGCGCTTTTTTTGCTTTCAAGTGACTTCATGCTTGACTTGTTAATTTTTGCGTGATGCTCACGATCGGAAATAAAGTTTGCTGATAAGATGAAAGCCTTTGTGAGAGATTGGTGTTTTAAAGTGAGCGTACCGCAGTGGGTGGACTACTCATCTACAGTCACGGGTGGAACAAATTTTATAGCCATTGAAAATTACTGCTATACACCCCCTCTAAATTAAATTGGCTCCCAGCCTGTCGTTCGATAGTAATTCTTCCGACGTTAGTCAGTTTGTTTAAATTTTGAAACGTTACCTCATTTCAATAAATTTGAAGAAAATTGATTTTTGTCAACAAAGTCAAGGCATGGGTGATGGTGAGAGATGAAGGGGCGAGGGTAGGAGGTGGTAGTGAAGGGAAGATAAGTGATGCAGAAAAATTGAAAAGCTTGGCCTAATTGGTTCCAATACTTCACAATCTGACCTTTTTACCTTGAAAAGTTTTGCCTGTGTGCGCTCAATTGAACTTAAATTAGTGATTGTGAAAGTATTTTTCTGAGGGTTGTTATCACGCTGACTTTATTTGCATTTAGGTCTGACGGCCGATCAAGTTCAACCTTTTTTAATTTAAAAAACTTTGACGGTAAAACACAAGTCTGTAGTTTGACCAGGGAGATTGATACGACTGTTATTGGACTGATACGTTTCAAAAATGCCTTTTGACGTTTTATCGGTACTTCTTAACTACTATACATTAAAATTTAAGCTGCTGTTAAAGTCCAATGTTCGAAAACAGAAGTCAATGTTCTAAAACAGAAGCCAATGTTCGCAAAAGAAGTCTAAGTTCAAGGTATGAACAAACATGCTCAGCCGGTAGAATACCGGAAACGACTCGAAGAATCGTCCAATTTAATCCCTGAAGCCTATAGACTGACTATTTGCTTAATAAAATTGTATGTTTTTTGAAAAATGCAGACACGGTTTTGAGTGTTTTAGGATTGTGGGTAGGAGGGGGAAATAGTGGGTTGGAGGTTGTTTAGGGGGTGTGAGAGGTAGGTACGTGGAGGGATAGATACGTATCTTGGAGTAGTTAAGAGGGTGTAAGTGGAGTTAAGTTGGTGGGGGAAGTAGATGGGGTGGTGGGGCATAGTAGTAGATATGAGGCGATAGGTGAGCGGAGTATGTAGGGGGTGGGGTGGTTACCTGTAGTTTGGATACGGGAGGGACTGTTATGGGAAGAAAACTTCTCGATGACCTTTCGACCATGAATCTTATCAGGAGTTCCTAATTACTATACATTAGAAACCAAGCTACCGTTCGAGTCCAATGTTCGGAAACAGAAGCAAACGTTTTAAAATAGAAGTCAATTCGAAAACAAAAGAGTAAATTTTCAACTCATGAGCAAACTTGCTTCAGTTTAAAAAACCTGTAGAATTTCAATATTTCTCTTCAAGTCATAAAAATTTGTTGAATACCAATACTCCTCTTCAAGTAGTAAAAACCGATAGGAAACCAATACTCACCTTCGTTTTGTAAAAAACAGCAGCTTCTTCGTAATAGATCTGATGTTCAAACAAAATACTTTCTAAAGTTTTGAAAAAACTGCAAACCATTTGAGTAGAATATTTAGATCAGTATTTTATCAGTTGTCTGCAAAAAATAGTAAGCCACGTAGATCTGCGCAGCTCAACTGGATCGCACTTTCAGTGTTTCAAGCAACACTCCAATATTGTTGTTTGTGAAATCTCCCGTTTCTTGGGTGGTTTATAAAAACGAAATTGAGTGAGAAATCTGTATCTTGTAGGATTTCACACGAGAAAGTTTTGTTCTTCTGAATTTTTACACAAATCTGCGTGTGCTAAACACGTGTAAAATGACCGGTTTTAATCCAAGTTCCTGAATAAACTGATCTACTGAGGTTATTTTTTTGGCAATATTAGGCATTTTTAGGCCTGAGAAATTAATAAAAAATACGTTGTTCCTCGATTTAACCCGGAAAGTGGGTTTTAAGTGGGAATTTTTGTGTGAGTCAGCGTCAGATATTAAGCACCCAAAAGTTGAGTAACTTTACCCGATTTATCGTCTAATTTAGAATTTTTGTACCATCTTTTCTGGAGAAAATTGTTAACAGACAATTTTTTCGTTCAATTTAGGCAGTTTTTTAGAGTGAAGAATTTGCATAGGAAACTACAGAGCTTTATCGTATAGCTCACAGATTTCACGTGGAACCCAACTTAGTTTTTTTTTAAAAAAAGCGGCCCAAGTTCTATCTGGATTTTGTCCTTGAGTAATTTTGCCCTTTATCCAGAATTTAAAGCAATTAAAACTATCAATTTTCAGTCAATTCAAACATTTAAAGAAAACGGAGATCTGAATTTTTAAAATGCTCCTGAAAAAACGTAATTTACTATTTAATTTCGCCATGTGAGCGTTTACTTTTGTTCACGCGTGTTTTAATGACTAGATTTTTCTGTTCCCCCCCCAAAAAAAAAATACGTCGTGTGCACAATTACCCTTTAGAGAACATGTGCCATTACATCGTAAATCATTATTTGTTAACATAACAAATCAAATTCGCTTGTGGTGAATGTACACACACTAAGACGGGGGGGGGGGGGGCGCAAACGGAACAAATCATCAGTGTGAGCGATGTTGCGGACAGATTTTCATCATGGCAGAGCTCTGGGACGTAAACTGGTATTGGCGAGTACGTTTTCTATAGGTTGTTTTCGGTTTTTATACAATTTCAGCTAAATAGCTATACACCAGAATGTTCGATTTATTTTTTGAGTTTAGGGATCTCCCTTTATTATCACTCAGTAGGCAATGTGCCCATGCTATAGAACACAAACGCTGCCATTACACGTAAAGTCTGTGATAAAAAGCCAGGTACTTGCAGCTGGGGCGCAAATACCTCAATAAGACTTTTCCTTGTGTATTATCTTAAAAGACGTCTGATCAAAATTTTGAATCTCTCCGATCTTATCGGCTCCCACACGTTAAAAGAAGTCCGGAATTATTGAGGTATTTGTACCAGGGTGATCGTGCCTGGATGTATTTTGCAAAATTTGATTATTCTTGCTTATTTTTATGCTGTATTAATTCAACCGTACGAAATATTGTCGTGTAAGATCTCATAAAATAGTTATTACAACGTGTAACACTATACATGTGAACAAAAAAGTAATTGAAATTGCAAAGTTGTTAAACTGCCTTTTTAAAAAAATGTTTTCAGCGAAATTGATACGAATCCATTTTCTGAATGAATTTCACAAATTTGTTTGTTTTATATTCTGGACACCTGACAAGAGTACATACGGAGAAATTCTTGATGGAAAGTTTGAATTTCACGTAATGTTTGTCAACTGATGCTCGTCTTTAATTCACCGCCAGCTCTGTTTAAGTGATTTTTCAGATTGCTGGCATAAATTTTTCCTTATTGCTTTATATTATATTGCTTTATGTTATAGTTATTAAATGTTTATATTTTCCTTATTGCTTTATATATAAATTTTTCCTTATTAAATTTTTCCTTATTGCTTTATATCCTTATTGCTTAAATTTTGACTTTAATTCACCGCCAGCTCTGTTTAAGTGATTTTTCAGATTGCTGGCATAAATTTTTCCTTATTGCTTTATATTACAAAATATTACAAATAGAAAAGTATTACATAAGAAATTACAAAAAAAAAGTTTTGTATTTTATCAATATTTTTTTGTCTTAAATAAAACATTCTTACTCATTTCGGACAAGTAAATTGTCGTAAAGTGTTGCGCAGAAAGGTACCTCCCTACTGGTGACGTTTCAACAAACAAAAAACTCAAAATATAAAATTTTCAACGAATCTGAATATGTCAAATACTTAAAATCGATGTAGACTAACTCTAAAAAATAATGAAATTACCGCATTTGGCCATGCCTCTTGTGTCATGGCCACGGCTCAGCGGGCCGTAAGACTTGATATGAACCTATCACCACCGAGCGTGAGATCAGAAGATGTTTGAGAAAACTTTTAGGCTCACAGTCTTCCGGTGGAAATTTGAAATGACTTTTCGGAAAACTGGAAGAAGCAAATTAATTTATTCCCTGCTAGATGAACTGCTTTACAGTCCACTCTCCATGGACTCATGATGCCTGTGACATTTTAATCTTTATGAGAAAAACGGTTTCAACAATTAAGCCCGCTGTACCTACAGAAACCCCCAATTAATTTAAATTAAAGTAGATTATCAGTTGTTTTGCTCAGGTTAGCAAAATTACTCAGAAATTTGACCGCAGTCAAATTTTCAGGAAGTTCTGATTGGTGAAATTTGAGGACGCCAAAAATTTGAGGTTCTGGATGATAAACCAACGACGATGAAACGCCAAGGTAACAAACATTTTGACTTCGGTTTGGCCACAACTCCAGTGAACGAAAACAGTTGTCAACATTTCACGAAATATCCAATTTTTAGATGCCTTTTCATAAATGTCTGATCATTGCCAGGTGACCGTTCAATTTCTGTGTCTGACTTTAAGAATTGAGTTGTTATTTTTGGATCTAACATTACAGTTTTCCTGGTTCTTCGTTATTAGAGTTTGTTCATGTGAATTAAAGTCCTGTCACTATAACACTTTTGTTTTGATTTTCGTTAAATTTTAAAGCAGTTATTTTCATATTTTGATGATGTTTACTCACTCATGCAGAGTACGTTGAAATTATTTGGGTTTCATTAGAATGTTGTAAGCTATGGTTAGTGTCTTAAGGGTGCAATATTTTAACAGATTTAAATTTTTCCGCTCGATCAGATTTATTCTGTTGGCTTTTTTGAACTTAACCAGAATTGAAATGAATGCCTTGGTGAAATATGCGTTACTTAGTTATTAAATGTTTATTGCTGTTTTGGTTTGAGATACCCTGATATTGTATTCCACAAAGGCCTTGTTTTTGGTTGCTTTTGTGTTTTAGTTTATCCATTTTGATCCTTACCCTAGTGCAACTACATTCTTTCAGAATATTGATTTAAAAAACTTAAAAAATATGTTTAAACATGAAAAGGAGTTTGAAATGGAGTACTTTATCAGAACAATCAATTCTTGGACTGTTTTGTCTGTTTTTTGGACTGTTTTGTCTGGGATAGTTTTGCAATTTAGCACTATTTTGTTTGGAACTGTTTTGTCTGTTCACCGGGGTAAATATAATAATGCTTTACAATTTATGCAAACGATAGAATTAATGAAAACCTTAAGAAAAAATTTCAAGCTTTAAATGGGAACTCTTAATCAAAGTTTGAAGTTCTCTGGTTGACACAAATTGAGTGAAAGTTTTTTAATACATTGCGGATTGCAGTTGGGTTTGAAATTAAAAAAAAACAATATTTGACCTACTTGTCACCAATTATCAGTGAAGTATGCGTTAACTCTTTTGAATGATTTTAGTGTTTATTGCTGATTTGCTCCGAGGATACCGTGATATGGTGCCGTGGCAAACGTTTTCAAGCTCTACCTTTAGGTATGGTTAATTCTGACAATGATGTTTGTAAAAAAATTTTGGAGTTCTTTTTCTTCAAATCGACTGAATTCTTGTTTTTCAGGTTCCCGAACTCAGTTGAAAGAATTTTTGCTGTTATAATCAAATATCAGATTTTTCCACAAAACAGTTTTACATGACTGGAATTTTTATGGAAAATTGCGGCCAGCAAGTCGATGCTTTTTACTTTGACCTTGCATAAACTTCTCAGATTATCGACAAAATAATGAAGTAATTTACAGGGATAACATGGCCTGCTGAAATGTCAGTAAATGCGACACAAACCTATGACTAAACGTATCATGCTGTTTTCTTGGTATAAATTGCACATCATTTCTGTTGAGTTCGAAGCGGAACAAGTCGTTTGTCACGCAGAACTGACAGAAAATTGAAATTTAACTTCACAGTTAATTTTAGGTAAGAACACCATTTTATAATGAGGAAACTAAGTTAGTTCCGCTTCGCGATACACTTAAACACACAGATTTTTCTTCACTTCTTTTCTGCTATCTTTTTTGTCAAGATTTGAGCAAATTGAAGGTCTTAGTCATAACCTTATAATTTAAGTACTCCCGCTGTACCCTATTAAGCTTTAATTAGTATGCATTCTAAATTTGAACGAATGAGTGAAGTTTTCATTCATATTGAGTGATGCACATCCCGAAATTACTACACAACAGACTCACTCTTAAAAGAGCGTCACTAATGAAACATTCAAATGCAGAACGTTAGACTGAAGTCGCGGAAAACGCTGTTTGTAGCGTTGAAAGTGAGGACAATTTCTTTGAATGATCTTTCGTTTTTTGTATTTCACAACTGCCTCTGGTTTCTTTCGTAGTTTAGTTTTTCGCTTGTGAATCCTCCCCGTTGTACAAGCAATTTGTTCCAATTAAGAAGCTGTAA
This sequence comes from Convolutriloba macropyga, assembly GCF_964194025.1. Lineage (NCBI taxonomy): Eukaryota > Metazoa > Xenacoelomorpha > Acoela > Convolutidae > Convolutriloba > Convolutriloba macropyga. The sequence goes on along the minus strand of NC_134470.1, from coordinate 54,233,648 downwards.
TAGGTTTATATTGAGATAAGAAGAGCAGTTTGAAGTTCAGTGATTGCTATCAGAAAGTAGTGCCCGACAGAAAACTGTCAATGCTTTAGGTTCTTGCTGAAAGTGTAACCTTATTTGGTTTTGGAAAAACTTTAGATTTTGTATTTTATCCTCGCAAGTAAGTAATTGTTTAAATGGTTTACAAGCTCTGTGGTTAATCGTGTCTGGACAAAACAGTTCTAGACACAATAGTCCTAAAATGGACAATAGTCCCACTCAAAACAGTCTCAAAAATGGACAAAAGGGTCCCAAAAACTAGTCCCAAAATTTAAAGATAGTGACTCAACGAAATAATTAACAGAAGTTAAACTGTTGAACTCAATAACAAGTTCTGCTTAAATTCAAAAGCATATGAAAGAGTGCCTCACGATGCTTGGTATCATAATATTGACGCCATTTTTCAACATGGAATTCGCTCAGAATTGGTCGTTTTTGAAGGTTTTGGCTATATAAGGCACCGGCGACGTAATGATGGCGTATCTTCTTGGCCCTCTGCTTTAAGAACGCTCTGCGTTAAGAAATCCGCTCTGCGTTAAGACACTGCCGCAATGGCTGACCAGATTCCACGCAAAGCGATATTTAATGCCCAAAAGGACAGCAGTAGAAAAACAGCAGCAAGTATTCCAGCCTACAACTCAAACCAAAGATTAGTCATCTGAATGCTGCAACAAAATTAGTCAGCCCTCCTCACTGAAGAGATTTGAGATTCCATAGATCTTAGAAATGGCACATAGTTGCGAGAAATTCATATATTATGATTCAGGGTAACTTTATTGGAAAAGAATTGTTTTTGCGACTCTGCCAGCCGTTAATTTGCGCCGACAATATCAGATGATTGGTACTGCAGTAGGACATTCTAATAAGCTTCGAACGTCTTTTGTCAGGTATACACAATTCATGCTTCCGTTTACGGCGTAAGTTGTTTCAAATTTACAAGAACTTTTACAAAAATTCCAGCATCAGAATATGATAGAGTTTTTGAGAGGCTGAAGTTATAATTTTTAATTTTAAGACGCTTTGATTTTGTTGTCTGTTTTTTGGACTGTTTTTTCTCGAACTGTTTTGCAATAAAGGACTATTTTGTTTTTAACTGTTTTGTCTGGGATTGTTTTGTTTGTTCACCGGGGCAAAAATAATAATGCTTTACAATTTATGAAAACCATAGAATTAATGACAACCTTACGAACAAACTTCAAGCTTACAAAATGGGAAAAAAGAGTGAAAGTTTTTTGATATATTGCGGATTGCAGTTGGGTTAGAAATTTTAAAAAAAAACATTTGAACTACTTTTCACCAGTTATCAGTGAAATATGCGTTAACTTTTTTGAGTGATGTTAGTGTGTATTGCTGATTTGCTCCGAGGATACTATGATAAGATGCCGTGGCGAACATTTTCAAGGTCTACCTTTAGGTATGGTTGTTTCTGGCAATGATGTTTTAGTTTTGACAATGATGTGAAGACTAAGTTAGTTCAGCTTCGCGATACACTTAAACACACAGATTTTTTTCCCTTCTTTTTTGCTATCTTTATTTTTTCATCGATTTGAACAAATTAAAGGTCTTAGTCAAAACCTTATAATTTAAGTACTCTAGGTGTACCTTCTTGAGCTTCAATTAGTATGCATACTAAAATTTGAATGTGTGAGTGAAATTTTTATTCTTATTGAGTGATGCACATCTCGAAATTATTACAAAACAGACACACGCTTAAAATAGCTTCACCTATGAAACTTTCAAATGCAAAACGTTAGATTGAAGTCGCGGAAAACGCTGTTTGGAGCCTTGGAAGCGATAACGATTTCATTGAATGAGATTTCGTATTTTGTTTTTCACAACTGCCTCGTTTTTGGTTTCTTTTCTGTTTTAGTTTTCCGCTGTGAATCCTTCCCGTTGTACAAGAACATCTTTTTCAAATTATTGATTTAAGAAGCTGAAATACAATTTACATTGAAATACCAAGCGCAGTTTGAAGTTCAGGGATTGCCATCAGAAAGTAGTGCCTGACAGAAAATTGTGATGACTTTAGGTTCTTGTTGCTAAGTGTAACCATATTTAGTTTTCGAAAAAATTTAGATTTTGTATTTTATCCTTCCAAGTAAGTAGTTGTTTTAATGGTTTACAAGCTCTGTTTTTATTGTGTCTGGACAAAACAGTTCCAGACACAATAGTTCTAAAATGGAAAATAGTCCCACTCAAAACAGTCTCAAAAATGGACAAAAGGGTCCCAAAAACTAGACCCAAATTTTATAGATAGTGACTCAACGAAATAATTAACAGAAGTTAAACTGTTGAACTCAATAACAAGTTCTGCTTAAATTCAAAAGAATTTAAAATTCAAATATTTCAAGCTTAAATAAACTGTTACTTAAATTTATTTGTTTATTTGAGAGGTTCTCTGGTTGACAAAAATTGAGTGAAAAGTTTAATATAGATTGCGGATTGCAGTTGAGTTTGTATATTTTTCATTTTAATAATTCAAACTGTAGCCTGCCTAATCGTGGCCTTTTTGTACGGAAAAAGTGAGTTTGAACTGAAAAATGCATTTAAAATACTGCACGTGACAAGAATGTTTTCTCCTTTCGCTCCTTTTCCAGTATTCCTTTTCCAGTCGTTAACGGAACTCGCCATAATTTAATTTCTAAAATAAATTAATGTTTAAATTATAAAAAAAATAACAGCACTATTACAATCAAAATTATTTCAATTACAATAATGAACAGAGCGCCTAAACAAGCGACTTAGTAAAATTACAACTGAAGCCTACTGAATGTACACATTTACGACCAGTAGGCATGGGGTACCAGATAGACAGAAATTAAAATTTCTGTCTGAGAAACTTTCTTTGGTCATCGGGGTTTACGTTAAAACGCCTCAGACATGCTAAGCTGAAATATTAAAATTAGTTTGATTTTTTAGTTGTCATTTGAGAGCCCTCTGTCCATCAGCCAGGTGGTTCTTATCCCACAGGATCATTAGTAACAACACTACATGAACTTTTCGATATTTTGCACAGTTTTGTCCGTTTTTACTGCAGTGGAGCGTATGAAGCTAAGTTTTAAACTGCAGAGAACGTTTTCAATTTATCAACTTTTCTTTATGCAAAGAAATTATGATCAAAACATCACTTCAGTTGCGGAAGAAATTTTGATTCGGCCATTTTGATTCACATATGGCGAATCTTACCCATCAAGCAATACAAATTAGGAGGCCGAAAAAACCATCACTAAAGTTTTCTGAACATTTTTGAAGTTAAATGTATGCAATACCAACATCAATACCTTATTAGCCAACAACTTTAGCTAGCAACACTCACAGTTATCATACTGTTTCTGTCCTATAAAATAAAAACTTTAAAAGCAGTTAACCAATTTTTTCAGTATTTAGATTAATGGAATTGTGATACCTGATGGTATATTTATTTATTTTATTTAATCATTGCAGTAAAATTTATTTGATGCCTTAAATTAGTTCAATTACTTTCACCTTCATTAATTTGTTCAATTTGTTTACCTTATCATTTCATTCCGTTGTCTGATAGTTTCCCGCTTCGTGATCAGACATGTCTGATCACGTATTCACGTTGTGCCCAAGTGGCTCCAATCTGTTTAATTCATTCCTCTCAATTTATGCAATTCAATTCAGTTTGCAAAACTGCCTCTTGTTCTCCCGCTCCGCAAGTAAGCGAAACAAAAGTTAAAGTAGATCTCGCTCCGCGAATCACTCATAAACATTCCGTCTGCATACTCGCAACGCGAATCACCACAGCAAAATAGTAAAGTACGACATGGCGCAGTCAGCTACGAAAAGAACACCTCTTGGAATCGACCCCTTCTGGGACAAACCGACACCGGACCCACCACTTTGCTGGGAGAAGTGGAGAGTTCAATACAAATTAGCGCTCTTAGCCAAAGAGAATATCATCCTGGACACGCTACTCGGCCCGAAGCCTGAAATGGTGGAGCTACCCTTGGAACCCATCTATGAAGAGACGATTGTGGGTGCATCTGCACAATCAGAAAGGGAAAGGAACGCGCGCAACGCGCAACAAAAAATGAATTGGCAAAACAAATGCCAAAGACTCATCGAGATAGGCATAATGTGTGGCGACAAACCGTGGTCGTTGGCGGACCGAAAATCAGTATCTCTCCTCTACTTGAGTATTGGAATAGAGGGACGCCGTATCTTGAATTGTAAGAACCCACATATTATGATAGATACACTATCAACACAAAGCATTCATCCGCCCGCGTAACATAACATTTGATAGACACGTCTTTCTGATCACAAAACAACTCAGGGGGGAAACTGTTGAACATTTCTACGGCAAACTAAAAGAACTGGCAGAAAACTGCGACTTTGAGAACAAAGAAGAAACTCTGATACACGATGTGTTCATCACAAACCTGATCGACCCTGAGATCCAAAAAGAGCTACTAAAACAAACTGTGGAACCGCGTCAAGCATTGGATTTGGCAATCAATATGGAACTCGGAATGCGAAATCAACACCAAATTCAACAACATAATAAAATTGTTGTCCCAGCGAACGTAAATGCCGTACAGTTCAATAACAATTCACGAAGACCGTATTGGCAGAACAACAACAACAATGATGCAAGACAGAATAATAGATCAACACTCAACTGTTCCAATTGTGGTGGAGTTTGGCTCCCAAATCATCGCGAAAAATGCATCGCAAAAGGAAAGACGTGCAACAATTGCGGATTATTGAACCACTTTGCGAAAGTCTGCCGCAAACAACAAAAAACCATCAACTCAAAACCACAAGATCCTAAGAAAAAGATGGTTCGGGTGGTAGAAGAAGAGCCAAACCCAGAGGACTCGGTAAATTTCGTCCAACCGGCAAAACTCTATGAATCAGACTACAGAAGCGGTGAAGAGGACTACACAGTCGCAATGATTGAAGCCGCAGTGGAGAAAGTTGAACCCCTCAATATGCCCCTCAAGATTGGAAATGTCAATACAACTCTACTCGTGGACTCCGGGAGTGCATGCAGTATACTTCACCATTCACTCGCGTCGCAAGTGGTACAAAGCAGCCCCCGCGCTTTCTGTATTCACGAATCGTCACCACCACAACTACGAAACTTCTCTAACGAACCAATACAGGTACTGGGAAAGACTCAAGCCCCTGTAACGAGCAAAGGATGGGTATGCGACACAGCAGCTTTCATTGTTGTTGCTGACGGTTTAAAGTCCTTAATTGGTCGTGATTTTTTCGACCAACTCGGGCTTGCAGTAACGCAATCAACACTTCAAAAAGGTAATTCTGTCAATAACATTGCGTCCTCAGAATTTAAAGAGCAAATAGCCACAAAATTTCCTGGGTTGGTATCACGCATCGGACGATCAAAAAGTCATGTAGCAAAATCTAAATTTCACAAGAACTTCCAAGCTAGACACCAAAAAGGTAGACGAATTCCTATCAATCTCCAGGACAAAGTTAATACAGAACTTCGAAAATTATTAGCCGAAAAACATATCATAAAACTGTCGAGCTGCCCAGATAATTATTTCATTTCACCTATTGTGGTGACTGTTAAAAAAGACCAAACAATAAAGCTTGCATTGGATTCAAAAGTTTTGAATAAAGCTATCCACAAAAACAAATATTAAATGCCGAATATTGATACGCTCATTGAATCAATCTCTCAACAAATAAGCGCTCCCGCCTCGCAAAAAACAACTTATTTTTCTACGATCGATCTGAAATACGCTTACAGTCAATTGAATTTAGATGTTAATACAGCTAATCATTGCAACTTTGACATAATTAGTGGTGATATGACTGGCACGTATAGATTTCAAACAGGATTTTACGGACTTACAGACATGCCAGCAGAATTCCAAAAAGCTATGGATTATACTTTAATTGGATTGGAAAATACATATTGCTTTTTGGATGATATCTTAATTGTTAGCAAAGGGTCTCTGAATAATCACAAAAATTACGTCATGAAGTGCCTACAACGTCTAGATGATGAAAACCGTAGGATAAATTTACCTAAATGTCACTTTGGAAAATTAGAAATTGACTGGCTTGGGTATCATATATCACAAGAGGGTATCTCGGCTCTCGAATCTAAGACTGCGGCAATTTTGGCTCTTGATGCACCGAAAACATTAAAGAAACTCCGTTCATTTCTGGGATCCGTTCATTATATTGGGAAATTCATCCCAAATTTAGCCCAAATAAGCCACCCCCTTCGTCCGCTATTGAGAAAGTCTTCCAAATTCATTTGGACGACTGAACATGAAAATTGTTTCCAAGAAATAAAAACCCGCATAGCGAACGCTACTGCTAATAGTCACTACAACCCGCAACTCGAAACACGCGTGAAATGCGACGCATCTCGGTCAGGTCTTGGTGCGGCACTCGAACAACTAACTGTAGATGGGTGGAGACCGATTGCGTTCGCGTCTAGATTTTTAAACTCATGTGAGGAGCGCTATAGCGTGAACGAACTTGAACTTTTGGGTGTAGTCTGGTCCACAGAATATTTCAAAAATTATTTGTATGGAAAACAATTTAAAGTAATTACTGATCACAGAGCACTTCTCTCAATTATGAAAGAACACCGATCTAATAAATCCTACAACAGTAGATTAACCCGATGGGTAGATCGTCTTCTCCCTTTTCAATTTGATATTGAACACCTTCCTGGGGCCAAAATGGGTTTAGTAGATTATATTTCTCGCAATCCATCTCAAAAAGCTAAAAAGGTCTCCACATACGATGAAGAATTTATAGTCGCAAAGTTGAAACTAATCTCGAATTCAATTAACACATTAGAATTAAAAACGGAACACCCCACATCACGTTTACACCAGTTACTAACAAATCATACACTCGATCTGCAAAACACACCTAAAATTGAGACACATATCTCCGCACACGAATTTACACCTAAATTTGAGTCCTTTAATAGCTCAATAAATTCAATTAGCACACGCGCTACGCAAGTATGCGAACATGTATTTAGCCATTCACTCGCTCCGCGAAATCATACCTCAGATAGTAGTTACCAATTAAACAATTTAAAATATGCACCACTCGCGTCTCAAAATCCACTTAGCACTCCTCTCGCTCTGCAAAACACCAGTAATAACAAACAATTAATCCAAATTAGGAATAAAGTGGCATGCGCGCAGCACAAGCATCAAATTACTCAATTACAAATCCCGCCAATCAAATCACATTCCGGAAATAACTCAAAAAGTCACCACCCAGAATTCAAATCAGTGCTTTTTGCCCCTTGTCGATCTAGAATTCAGTTGCATTCTTCTACTCTCAAAAACTCAACTAAAACATCATCCATAATTAAAGATATCAATTTAATAGCTAACAGTATGCCGTCAAAGAAAAGAATAACCAGAGTGCGATTCAATGATACATCCCGCGCAGCGGATCAACCATCAACTAGTGAAAACGTCAAGCGCACCGCGTGTACGCGATCAACTTCAACCTCTACACCCCGCTCAGCAAATCAACGCCCGCAAAACATTAGTATTCCGCCGACAACAAGCATGGCACACAACATAACCCCAACATCCCCTACCCATTCTTCAAATGCTAGTACCCCGTTAACGCCGAGCCCGCACGTCCCCACGTTTGATTATATAGTATCAAAGATATTCAGTAAAACGCTCATCGCTTCTCTCACTAGTAAAGATGCCGTCTTAAAAGAAGTCAGGGATTGTATACTGACAAATAACGAAGCTCGATTAAAAGCCATCAACCCGTACATGCATTCGTACTGGAGGGACCTTCACGTGCGCTCGGGGTGCGTATGCATAGATGAGAAGGTAGCCATCCCCAACGTACTTCGCGAAGCACTCACAGATGATATTCATGCCAGTCATCCAGGTACATGGGGCATGATTTGTATGGCAACACATTGCTGGTGGCCTTACATGCATCGGGAACTAATAGTCAAGGCCACTGAGTGCAAACCGTGCACAGCAATTGGTAAGAATCTAAAATCCATAATTCCCGCTAAGCAATTTACTCCTCATATACCATGTGTTGAACCTAATCAGGAAATTCAAATTGATTTTGGGGGACCAATTTTTGATGAAAAGAACAATGAAGTATATTTTTTGGCAGCAATTGATCGCTTTTCTAAATATCCAACTGCATATATGTATGAAAAAGCTAATGGACCAAATGTTCTAAAATTTTTGGACATGTACATCGAAACTCACGGAAATCCAAGATCTATTCGTTTAGACCAAGCTAAATGTTTAATTGGACATCAAGTAAAGACTTTTTGCATTAAAAACAACATTGAAATTATTGAAGCGCCTGTAAAAGATCACCGTGCTTTTGGGTTGGTGGAACGAATAATTCAAACAATTAAGAATAGACTCGCATGTATCAAAGAAGAGAAATTAGCTGCACACGCCTTTCATGTAAAGCATGCATTAAAGATAATCATTCACCAATTGCGAATATGTAAACAAAGAACAACAAAGATGTCGCCCTTCGAAGCACATTTTGGGAGAAAACCTAATACCCCGCTAAGCGTGATTGCAACTAAACCGAATTTGATGAATTTGTCGTATAAGGGTATCATAAATCACTATTTAGACGAAGAAACAGTGATGCCGGAGGAAATATTGCCCGATGACAAATGGATAAGTGGATACAGAAGCGACATAGAAGTTGAAAAGGGCATGACACGCGCCACAACGGAAGCAAATGCAAGAGAGAGAGAGAGCGAGCACGGATGGCGAATCCAGATTTCTCAAAACGAAAGCAATGCGCCCCATTCCCCTAAAAGAAAGATCGGTAGAGCTAAACTTGGCTCGCAAAATCCACGGCAAAAGACGATCCAAGAAGAAACTTGAAGGCCTCTACGAAGTTCTCGCCCCAGGATCGCACATCTTAAAAGTAAGCCCGACTACATCGACCATTAAGGAGCCGGGCAAACAAATTGTTACCGTCCATAATAGCGATATTGCCAAATTCGGCACTCATCAGGAGAGACAGACTCCATTAAAAGTATATTCCGACAGACGCGGGCCACGTTCTGGGGAGAAGATCGTTAAAGAGCTGATCCACAGCCACATTAAGGAGTTCACCCGAAAGCAAAAGGGTGATAAAAAGATGAAACATAGGAAGAGAGAACCGGGCAGCGGAGTCTCTTCACAGCGCTCAAACATTTCTCGCGCGATGCGGGGGCGCGTCCCAAAATTGCCAAACTTCGCTGCAATCCGAAACGCCCAACCACCACTCGAGATCAGCGAACCGACCACAAATGCGCCCACTGATCCACCCGCAACATCATCTTCAAGACGATCTTCTGACCGTAATAGGCGAAGCCCATCATATTACGGTTTTGAAACGTCACCCCCAGGATCAGACATTCTACCACCGCCTAAACGACCCCGACGAGCGGGTGATGTTGAAAATTTTGCACCACCTGTCACCGTTGTCGAATCGGTGCAACAAATTTTGGACATACAACCGGAAGAGCAAAACATGTCACCACAGATTGGTTCTGTCTCGCCTCCCGCGGTACGAAATGTACCTTTGCTAGAAACGGACACCCCGACATTGGCTAGATCTATGACTGCTCTCGATGCAGAAGAACATGATCATGAAAATGAAGATTGGAACATGTAAACTCAAAAAACTGAAAAGACATTTTATATTGTATTAATCATCATATTTTTAGTTATGATAACCAGCAAATATATTGATATTATCTATTTAACCGGGGACCTTGTATTAATTTGTAAATATTGTTATTATTAATTATACTTGAAAAATTGTATATTACAATTTTTCTTCTTGATGCGAAGGGTATGTGATACCTGATGGTATATTTATTCATTTTATTTAATAATTGCAGTAAAAATTATTTGATGCCTTAAATTAGTTCAATTACTTTCACCTTCATTAATTTGTTCAATTTGTTTACCTTATCATTTCATTCCATTGTCTGATAGTTTCCCGCTTCGTGATCAGACATGTCTGATCACGTATTCACGTTGTGCCCAAGTGGCTCCAATCTGTTTAATTCATTCCTCTCAATTTATGCAATTCAATTCAGTTTGCAAAACTGCCTCTTGTTCTCCCGCTCCGCAAGTAAGCGAAACAAAAGTTAAAGTAGATCTCGCTCCGCGAATCACTCATAAACATTCCGTCTGCATACTCGCAACGCGAATCACCACAGCAAAATAGTAAAGTACGACAGGAATATTAGTTTCTTTGTATTCAAAATCAAAAGCTTTTGTCGAAAAACAGAAATATCAAACTTGCAAGATAACAGACGCCGTTTAGTCCCTTCAAGATAAAGATCAGGTTAGATAAGGTTTAGATAAGATAGAGATTAGGTTTTCGACTAGGCGAACGAGAAACAAATTGGTAGAAATAATTTTTAAAAATAACAATGCAGACGAGGCTGCAATTTTATAACATGATGTTGAAGTTGGACTAACGATACATTTACTACCAAAACATTGCGTGAAATTGAGCACTACTATTATTTCTAGACCGAATTTATGGTTGGTGCTCGGCTCAAGCTACAGCTATTATTTCTTTTCGGATCATCACGTCATTATTTTTTTGGACAAATAAATTTTGGTTGTTCAATTGTTTTGCTCTGCTTTCGTATAATAATAACGTGCAATCTTATATCCACTCATTTTTTGCTTGCTTATGATGTTAACGATCCTTGAGACCTATATAATGGTTTCTATAGATCGCTGAAAACAAGTGGCTTAGTGATACGGCAATACAAATTCCCAAAATTTTTAATATCGTGGTTGGCTATATAAGTAACTCACGTATTGTTTTTCGGAAAAAATTTTGTAACAAAATGCACACTATCTAAGGCCGTGTAACCCTCGACATGTGATAAAAACAAATGATCATACATAAAAGGAACTAGAATCTTGATTTTTGGTGGTGCAAAATAATGTTGCTTTTTTGGAGTGGGGGCTTTAAAACAATATGGTGCTGAGGTTACGTTGTAGTTATAGTCTTAAATCCATTAAAGAAATGATCTATTGTGTGAAAAATGTGGCTCACCTAAAATAACCGAGTAGGCCATTTTGTAACAAAACATGGAATAAAAATCTATTGATTATGCAAAAATTTTTTCTTTCGTTGGTTTTCTCTGAATCCTTTGATCCCATTGTGTAGCTTGCTGCAGGCTTTTTTTACTGGTGAAAAGTTGATCGTGCATAGCATAAGACACTACAATTTCCACGTCGATTTTTTTAGTGTTTTAGCGCACGCATTGAGAGATAAGAATTCTTCTAGAAGCTTTCAGAATCTATATATTCGAATTAATTTTGTTTCTATTAAAAATGTGGTTCACCTGAAACCGTAACCCTAAAATTTCTTCCTTTTTATTATGTTGACGATCCTTAACCCTTTATGATTGTTTTTTTTATTGTCAAAACAAGTGACTTAGGGATACGACAATACATTTATCCACGTTAATCTATTGAGAGTATTGCGTAGTAGTTTTAGTTTTAAAGCCATTCAAGAAATACTCTGTTTTGTGAAAAATGTAGCTCAACTAAATTAAGTGAGTATGTCATTTCGTAGCAAAACATGCAACAAACATTTAGTGATCGTGTACAAATTATTTCCTTCGTTGGTTTTCTCTTAAATGCTTTTGTATCTCCTTTATGAATTATCTTACTTGAATTAGTTCAAAATGAAGTTTATCTAAAACGGCCAAGAATTGGCCATATTTTTGCTCTGTGAAGTAAGTTTCATGTTCCTTGAATTTTTGCGGGTACTTTTAGACAGAATGTATTTGGTCGGCACTCGGCTCAAGCTAGAGTTAATGAGTTATTATTTTTTTTTCAGATCATCACATCGTCATTTCTTGCACAAATATATTGTGACTGATCCGCTGTGTTGCCCTGCCTTCGTATAATAATGATGCGCAATCTTTTAGCCACTTATTTTTTTGCTTACTTATGATGTTAACTATTGTTAATCCTATTATAAAGCTTGCTCTTTGTTTGTTTTGTGATTGGTGAAAAGAAGTTGCTTAGGCATAGCATAGGGCACTCGCATAGCAAATGACAACCTGGGGACCTTATGCATAGCATAGGACAATCTGGGAGCAGATGGTTTTCATAGATGATCACTTTTTTTTACTATTGATTAGCTATATTTGATTTGAAATCCTAGTTCATTATTTTCTTGCGAAAAAAAGTCAAGCGTTTTACAAGAGTGTTTTGTTTGCAAAATTTTCGGGGGAATGTGGGCTTAAAGTTAGCTTTCTAAGACTCTGAAAATGTGTTTAAAAATTGGTTCATTAAAATTTCGGTCAGCGAACGACTGAATTTTTTTTAATTCAAAACATTTAAAAATTTCAATTGTCAAAAATGAAGCTTCTGACCATGGCGGTTTCTGTTGTTTTTCCTTGGCATGTAGGTAAACTTGAGTAAAATAGGCGTGCTTCAGTTTGCTAATGGTTTTTTTTGCTGAAAAGGAACTCCAGTAGGGACATTTGACATTTGAGAGCAGGTGTAATTTTTTCTGGGCATGTAAAATATTTCAAGATAAATCTAACTGCGACATTTTGATTCCAGCTGAAATTTAAATTCAGCTTTGAATTAATTCTGTGTTAAAAATGTGGTTCAACAGAAACCGTTACGATTTGTCAATAAAGTGAGGAAGAATGCAGTAAAATATTATCGATCATGCGCAAATTGTTTTATTTGTTTTAATGGTTTTTGCGGAATTTTTATCTTCGTTATAAAATATCCCTCTTCGACTGAGCGAAAAACGAGGTTTATAAGAACGGTAAAGAATAGGTCATGTTCTGGACTAGCTAAGGAAACTTTTAGTTTAGGTTCTTTGATTTTTTTGCGGTCATTTTGAAACCGCATTTATATAGTTCGCAACAGGCCTGATTTAGTATTGGTCGTCTCAGCATAAAAAGAATTTTTGTGATTCTCAACACGTCTTGTAATTCTCAACACAACTGCAAGAAACGTTTGTCAATATTGGTGCTCTGCCCTATTGTAATAATGTTCTGCAATCTTGTATGCACTAAAATTCCTTCCTTTTAATTATGTTGGCGATCCTTAAACACTTTATGATGGTTTCCTTGGATTGTAAAAACAAGTGACTCAGGGATACAGTACATTTATCCACGTTTGTCTTTTGAGAGTATTACGTAGTAGTTTTAGTTTTAAAGCCATTAAAGGAATTTCTGTTTTGTGAAAAGTGTGGCTCACCTAAAATGGGCGAGTATGTCATTTCGTAGCAAAACATGCAACAAAAGTTTAGTGATCGCGCACAAAATGTTTCTTTCGTTTCTTTTCTCTAAATGCTTTTGTATTTCCGTTATCAAATATCTTGCTTGAGTATATTCAAAATGAAGTTTATCTAATACGGCCGAGAATTGGCCATATTTTTGTTTTGTTAAGAAAGTTTTAGTTTCCTTGAAGTTTTGTGGGTATTTTTAGACAAAATGTATTTGGTTGGCACTCGGCTCAAGTTACAGTTATTATTTTTGTTCAGATCATCACATCGTCGTTTATTGAACAAATCACTTATGACTGATCCGTTGTGTTGCCCTGCCTTCGTATAATAATGATGCGCAGTCTTTTAGCCACTTATTTTTTGCTTACTTATGTTAACTATTGTTAATCCCATTATGTAGCTTGCTGTTTGTTTTTTTTGTGATTGGTGAAAAGAAGTTGTTTAAGCATAGAATAGGGCACTCGCATAGCATAAGACAAACTGGGGACCTTATGCATAGCATAGGACAATCTAGGAGCAGATTGTTTTCATAGATCACTTTTTACTTTTGATTAGCTATATTTGATTTGAACTCCTAATTTATCATTTTTGCGAAAAAATTGAGCGTTTTTCATGAGTGTTTTGTTTGCAACATTATCGGGGGAATGTGGGCATAAAGTTAGATTTCTAAGACTCCGGAAATGTGTTAAAAAATTAAATTTTATCTTCGTTATAAATTTTTCCCTCTTTAACTGAAGGGAAAATGAGGTTTATAAAGAACGGTAAAGAATAGGTCATGTTCTGTACTAGCTAAGGAAACTTTTAGTTTAGGTTCTTTGATTATTTTTCGGTCATTTTGAAACCGCATTTATAGAGTTTGCAACAGGCCTGATTTAGTATTGGTCGTCTCAGCATAAAAAGATTTTTTTGTAGTTTTTAACACGTCTTGTAATTCTGAACACAACTGGAAGAGACCTTCGTCAATTTTGGTGCTCTGCCTTATTGTAATAATCTGCAATCTTGTATGCACTAAACCCTCTTCCTTTTTATTATGTTGAAGATCCTTAAACCCTTTATGATGGTTTCTTTGGATTGTAAAAACAAGTGACTTAGGGATACGACAATACATTTATCCACGTTTGTCTATTGAGAGTATTACTTAGAAGTTTTAGTTTTAAAGCCATTAAAGGAATTTTCTGTTTTGTGAAAAAGGTGGCTCACCTAAAATCGGCGAGCATGTCATTTCGTAGCAAAACTTGCAACAAAAGTTTAGTGATCGTGCACAAAATGTTTCTTTCGTTGCTTTTCTCTAAATGCTTTTGTGTCTCCGTTATCAAAAATCTTGCTTGAATAAATTCAAAATGAAGTTTATCTAAAACGGTCGAGAATTGGCCATATTTTCTTTTCGTGAAGTAAGTTTTAGATTCCTTGAAGTTTTGCGGGTATTTTTAGAAAGAATTTATTTGGTTGGCACTCGGCTCATGCTAGTTATTTTTTTTCAGATCGTCATCTTTTAGACAAATCACTTACGACTTGTCCGTTTTGTTGCCCTGCCTTCGTATAATAATGATGCGCAATCTTTTAGCTACTTATTTTTTGCTTACTTATGATGTTAACTATTGTTAATCCTATTATAAAGCTTGCTCTTTGTTTGTTTTGTGATTGGTGAAAAGAAATTGCTTAGGCATAGAATAGGGCACTCGCATAGCAAATGACACCCTGGGGACCTTTTGCATAGCATAGGACAATCTGGGAACAGATTGTTTTCATAGATGATCACTTTTTTTACTATTGATTAGCTATATTTGATTTGAAATTCTAGTTCAATATTTTCTTGCGAAAAAAAATCAAGCGTTTTACAAGAGTGTTTTGTTTGCAAAATTTTCGGGGGAAAGTGGGCATAAAGTTAGTTTTCTAAGACTCTGAAAATGTGTTTAAAAATTGTTCATTAAAATTTCGGTCAGCGAACGGCTGAATTTTTTTTAATTCAAAACATTTAAAAATTTCAATTGACAAAAATGAAGCTTCTGACAATGGCGGTTTCTGTTGTTTTTCCTTGGCATGCAGGTAAGCTTGAGTAAAAAAGACGTGCTTCAGTTTGCTAATGGATTTTTGCTGAAAAGGAACTCCAGTAGGGACATTTTTGCCCTGCCTTCGTATAATAATGATGCGCAATCTTTTAGCCACTTATTTTTTGCTTACTTATGATGCTAACTATTGTTAATCCCATTATGTAGCTTGCTGTTTGTTTGTTTTGTGATTGGTGAAAAGAAGTTGCTTAAGCATAGCATAGGGCACTCGCATAGCATAGGACAACCTGGGGACCTTATGCATAACATAGGACAATCTGGGAGCAGATTGTTTTCATTGATGATCACTTTTTTAATATTGATTTGCTATATTTGATTTGAACTTCTAATTCATCATTTTTTTGCAAAAAAAATCAAGTGTTTTCCATAAGTGTTTTGTTTGCAAAATTTTTTAGATGAATTTCTTGCATTAAAAAACAGAGAGGTCGCCATATTTTTAGCGCCTTTGATTTTGGGCGTACGATATACGTCATTAAATGTATAGTGTTGAAAACCTGCACAATCACTCTGTGATCTTGCTCCTTATTGCTTTATCCCGTAGCTTTAGACAAAAAGTGAAATTATTCGGACCGAATTTTTTGGAAAAGAGATGAAAAATATCCAAATATTTTTTCCAAATTTTGTTTGAGTGCAATTAATTGCAATGAAAATTCTTCTAACAAATTGCTTCAAAGTATTTATGGATAATAAAGTTTTTGTTGAATAAATAATTTTATTTTCTAGTAGGTTAGGTATGTGGGCACATTCCTTGCTATGCTCACAGAAAGCTTTTTAAAATTTTTAGCCTTGTCAGCTATATAAATAACGAGACAAAATTACTCCTTATATACAGCCCTGTAACCCTCATTGTCAAAATAAATGATCATACTAAAAAGGAAGTAGAGTATTCAGTGCTGCTGTTTGTGGGGGGTGGGGTGGCTTTACAACGAAATCATCCTGAGGTCACTTTATAGCTTTTGTTTTACAGCCATTTGTTTATTGGAT
Organism: Convolutriloba macropyga; assembly: GCF_964194025.1. Taxonomy (NCBI): domain Eukaryota; kingdom Metazoa; phylum Xenacoelomorpha; order Acoela; family Convolutidae; genus Convolutriloba; species Convolutriloba macropyga. The sequence continues at coordinate 54,217,293 of NC_134470.1, read as the reverse complement.
TTGGTAATGCTGACTCCAATTCCAAGTCGGTGCTTTCTGTTTCAGCCTTGTGTTTCTAATGGGAGACACTAACGAATCCCTTCCTTCAGACGACAGCGGAGTTCCTGACACCAGTGAAGAGCTCTGCCTGGCCCCGAATCAGAATTCAGTTCCCGTAGATGAACTTTCTAACGCACTACCAGTATGCAGTGAACCCAGATGCTGGCTGGATGAGATTCAAGTCCTTGTCGAGGAGATTTCCAACATTGAACAGGATGCCATCGAATGGATAATGTCACATGTCTTCCACTGGGAATCTCTGGATGATCTGGCAAAATGTGAAGATTTATCTCCTAAAAACGTAAAGGCACTGAAAATTGCATTGGCGTCGATATTCAAAGACCTTCAAGAAAAGCGGGAACTCTTCTTGATCAAGTTTGACAGCAGCTGTGTAGCTCGCGAAAAACTGTTGGCGTCTCACCTTGTGAAATATTTCGACAAAGGTTACGAAGAGCTTGTTGAGGCATGCAGTACACCGGAAATTAAATCCCAATTATCATCAGCCGAAATTGACAACATAAAGAGGGTTCTACAGCAAGTGGATTCTCCTACAGAGGTTAACCAAAACAAGGAATTGACTATTTTAATGCACGAAGTTGAGTCATTTTTGAAGGACAGCAAGTTGAGTGATGACGCTGTTCACGAAGTAAGGAATGGAATTCAGACTTTTGAGTCACTGGAGTGCGGTTTAAAAAGCTGCGAAGAATTGACAACAAAGCAAGTGAAACTTCTGGCAGACAAGCTGAAAGAACCATTTGATAAACTGAAAAAACTTCAGCAGCAACAACATGTCGGCGAAAGAGCTCTACCCAATTTTGGCAGTCTTTCATTGCCTAATGATGGAATTGCATGGTTGGAACATTGGCTTGCAAACAGCTCATCTTCGGCACTTGATCTGAGAGAAATTGATCTGTGCGAAGATTTAACGAAACGACAAGTGGTGCATGTGAAAGCTATTGTGAGAGACTTCTATAAAATTGATGGAAATGGAAACTCAAATCAGGTAACCGAGACAGTCAACTCACGAGAGAAGTTTCTGAAAGAAGTGGAGACTATTTTAGTAGGAAAAGATGACGCAATTGAAATCACTGCTCGAAGATGGATCATGGACAATATTACAGAAATTAAAACGTTGGAAGAACTCTACGAATGTGAAGATTTAACAAAGAAACAAGTCAGTTTTCTGAAACTGAAACTTGAATTTCTGTTTGACAGTTACCGATCTCAAGTTTCAAATTTTTCATCTTCACATATTGAAAACAGTGAACAAATTTGTACTGATCAAACAGCATCCGATTTGAAACGACTTTATCTAAGCAAAATTGAGGAAACAACAGGAGGTTCAACAAAAGTTGAGGACTCCGTTGAGGAGTCTCAGTACATTCTGACGCAGCTCATCATGTTTTCTACTGAAATGCAGGAAGGCTTTTCTGTTGAAAAGTTTACGCTTTCTGAAAACGGTATAAAGTATCTGTGCAACTCTGTACCAGGGAATTTATCGACAGAGTTTCCTGTCTTGTACTACTCGAGTACGAATGGAGTGATGATTGACTTCGAAGCCTTGAATCAAGTGTCAATTGAATGTATTGGACTATTTGGGCCACTGAAAGGAGTAATCGAGTGCCTCAAACGAGTTTTATTTTCTCATTTGCCAGGCTTGGAAGATTTGATGCTGTCAGAAAAACCAGGACTGTACTTGCTCGATTTTGCGTCAGAGGGCCGAAAGTTTGTTCTCTTTAATAGCAAAAACGATGCTGATTTTAATGTTGTCCGGAAAGACTCCAGAGCAGTGCATTTTCTGAGGTACATGAGTCAGTTGTGTAACAATGTTGTCATGTGTTTGGACGGAAACTATGAGGATCGATTGGCAGTTGACCAGGACAAACTTGTTGTCAAATGTGACAGGAGATCGCGTTATAACTTGAAGAAACATGAAACTCAGCAAGAAAGTATCACGTTGACATGCTTGGGATTGGTGCACGAGCCAGAACTTGCACGTCTCAGTTTATTCTCCTCTCAAAACGGGTTAATTGCATTGACTTTTGAAAAAACACAGGAGAACCTTGTTACCAAAAACCAAGTACACTATGGACCTGTCGGAGATTTCAAAGGGATGATCGACAAAATGAAAATTAGTGACTTGGGCGATATTTGCGCCACTTTCAAAATTGAATACATAAAAGTATTTGCCCCGAACGAATTTGCCAGTATTCAAGAAGAAGTCTTTCGTAAAGCAACTGAAAACCTGGAGGTTGAGGAAATAAAGACGCATGAAATTGTTCTAGTTTCAGCAGCTCTGTATTTTATCCAGACCGAAATTTCTGAAATTTTTGCTATTATTGAACAATATTTTCTGAACAATCGTGAAAGAACCGAAAAATTATGGGACGATGTCATTCAGTTTGATTACGATAGTATTGCTACATTAATTGACAAGCATTGCTTGAAAACAATACGATTAGAATTTCGCAATAGAACCAAAGAGAATATTTTGGACAAGTATTTGATGTGGCATACATTGAAGCGTTGTGGCAAAAAGCTTACGGGTACATTGAGAGAAACCGAATTTGGTAAAATGTCGTGGGAGGAGCTTCAAACTGAGGCACAGAAGCAATTCGGCAGCTACCGGAGTGCGCTGTGTAACGCTTGCAAGCCTAGCACATGTATCAAAAATGAAATAAAAAAGGCAGTTACAGAAATCGATTACGAGGACGTCGATGAAGATTTTCAGACCAGCATTGATTTGTTTATCTGGAGTGTTTGTGATATGATAGAGCCATACAGTAAAAAACCTTTATTTCGCGCGTTCCTGCAAAACATGTGTTCAGAAGACTCGCACAAACGCAAAGATAAAATGCTCTCTGATGAAGCATCAGCAGCGTTTGATAAATTGATGACTCAAATTGAGAGATCGCGATGCTGCGATGATTTAACGATTGAATCAGAAGAGACCATAATTGACATCAAGAGGAAGCAAAAACCGATATCTGGCTGTCCAAATTATTTCTTTTGTGATTTCAAAAAGGTCATCAAGGAGCCAGCCAAAACGTACGTTAAATTCTTTCAGCTCACGGCTAAAAAAGAGGAGTATCAACGCATGTCCTGTGGCGGAGATATTTTAAACGTTGGGGAGCTGGAATTCCTTAGAGTAGGTCAATTAAATGCTACCGCATTAGAGACAGTACACGCTGTTTATCCGATTGACAACTCAAAAACCATGATTCTCTTTAACGAGAACAATGCATCTAAATTCGAGGTCTACAATTTGAGCAATATGAAAAAGCGCTTGAATGGGCATTTCGGGAAACGGATTTACGCAAGCTTCTTTGACTGCAAAACCGATGTCCTCGCTTTGCATATGCACGATGACACGAATCCTTGGACAATACAATTAATCAAGTTTGACAGCGAATATAAATGCAGAAGCAATTTGAATCCTGTTGATTTGAACAAAATGTTTGGAGTCGAGAAACAGTTTCTATTTTGCTTACAGCCTAATAGCAAGTTCCTGTGGTTTTACTATGAGGAGCGTCTGCGAAAAGTGGACTGTAGAACACGATCGATGGTGAAATCAGTGAAACTTGTACACTCAATTAGTAAGTTGTTGTCCACTCCAGATGGTAGTTGCGTATTAGCTGTCACTGACAATGGAACTTATCTGCCAGTTATGACAGAAACTGGCAACGTGGTCGAAAAAATTGACAATGCTGAAATGGAAACGCACATGTTGCTCATGTGCAACCAGATGCTGTCTGTGAAAAGGAAAGGTAGTGCACTCTCTGTTGACAAAATAACAGTAACAGGAGCAGAACATGAGACGAAACTCACTAAAACCAGTGGTTGGCAAAAGTCAAATGAAATAAACGGAACAGAGACAAAGTTGGAGGCCCATTGGATCAATTATATTTATTGGATGTACACAAAATTCCCCTGCGTTGATATTCTGTCATCCAATAAAAATAAAATCCATTTTTGGTTTACGTCATCTGATGATAGTTCGAAACTCTGTCAACAACTTCAAGATGAAATTTTGTCAATGCGAGCCAAATTGCAATTTACGAGAAAACCACTTGACAACATGCAAGTTCATCCTGGTATTTTTTTGTGCGTTTCTTCAAACAACGAATTCCAAACAGAAGCAGTGAAAATGGGCGATTTTGTCAAGAAATTGATAACTTTTATTCCAATTCAAGTTGCACGTTGTCAGTCAAATGCGTTTCACATCCTATGTAACGGCCATCCTCTACCACTTGATACCGTCAATGTTGCTTTTGATTTAGTGGAGAAGATCGATCTTGGTTTTTATGATAGCATCTTCAGTTCATGGCACGGGGATATAAAAGTCATTTCCTCAATGGGAAAACAGAGCACCGGAAAGAGTTATACGCTGAACCATCTTACAGGATCTTCGTTTAACATAGCTGCAACTAGATGCACTGATGGCTGTTGGATGACAGTCAAGGAGCAGGATGATTGCCTGTACGTAATTCTAGACTTCGAAGGTCTTGGCAGTATTGAGCGAACAGAACAAGATGATATGCTATTGTCATTGTTTAACAGTTCGATTTCAACCATTACCATTTTCAAATCAGAGAAACGCATTGACAGAGAAATTGACCGAATGTTCAGCAAAATCAACATGGGAAGTGACCAATTAAAGGGAACGGAAAAAGTTTTCAAAGGAAAATTTATGATTGTCATAAACGATGTTGCGGAACAAGATGTTGACGATACACCAAAAGAGTTTGAAGAAAAAATCAGTACCATAGTTTGCAAAAGTGAGAGTAATTTCATAAAGAAACTGTACAATAGTGATTTTGAGATCATTGCATTTCCTTCTCTGGAAAGTTCTGACTACTATGAAACTATGAAAAACCTCCTAGCTATTGTAAATCACGAAGTCAAACCCCTATTTAAAGGTGTAGAATTCGTCAGAACTCTGAAATTATTAATGGCAAAGTTGGCAATTAATGATTTCTCACCACTTGACAGACAACAAATAGATGAACGCATTCGAATTTTAAGATCATCTTTGAAAAATGCTATTCACTACGGACGGACGTCTGATGGAGACTCAAAGCACAAAGAATATGAATTGAAGGGGCTGGATAATCCGAACTTTAAACCCATCATTGAAACAGATGTCAAATTGGAAGGTGTGGGAACTGTGAAGCTAAATGATTTGGAAATAGTATTCAAAGAAGAGCAACTGGGAGGAATTTTGATGAAATTTTTATCAATAACAACTCCTAATCCAGAAAACTGTCTAAGTTGGCGCATTGCTCTTGAACATTTTGTCCTAGAATGCATTAATTTGCGTTTCAAACGTGTTCGGTCGTGGCTGGAGGAAAATCTACGAAAATGGAAAGAGAGCGAGAAAGCGGAGTATGATGACATTATATGCGGAGTTTTGGAGAACTTGGATAATTGGAAGCTTAATTTCATTCAAACCTACAGATTTTGTGAGGAGAAATGCGCAAAATGTTTCCTAAAGTGCACACAAATTGTAAATCACAGAAGCGGGCATCAATGTGCGACTAGTCATCATTGTACTGCAGATTGTGCATATTGCGATCAAAAAGATACAAAACAGTGTAAAATGGCCTTTGGACACGATGGAAAACATGTTTGTGCCGAAATCAATCATGTATGTGGAGCGCCGTGCCGTTTTAGTTCTCTAAATGGTTGTGTTGGCGAATGCCATAAAATGACACGTCATGATGGTGAGCATGAATGTTCAGAGAGACGACACCCGTGTGCAGGTGTTTGCAGCTTGGTAGAATGCGAAGGTCGTTGTATTGTTGATTGTGAAATTGAGCATTCTATCCACAAATGCATTAAGGAGCAGTGTATAAAGGAATGTTCAATTGCAACATGCACCAACAGATGCGCAGCGCTTGACCATTTCCATGGAACCGAGTTGTCTGCTGTATTTGAAGATGAAAACGGAGTCTCCCACGAGCCGCCTTTTTTGCTTGACGATGGATCCCGTGTAGAATGCGAAGAACATTTCTGTGGGAAAGAGCATCAATGCGATTTTGATTGCAAGCATGAAGGTTTCTGTCGTGTATGGACTGAAAAACAATTGAAAGAGGAGACTTTTGACGGTCAGCGGGACACATTTACATACTCTTTAGCTTTTGCTGAAAAAGGAGAGAAACTGAAATGTCGCCGCAAACTGGAATCATTCACAAGAGTTCACGATGGGGATCACAGTTGCTCGACTGAAGTTCACATCTGTACTGCCAAATGCCCTACGTGTGAGAACATTTGTGACAAGCCGATAAATCATCAAAATGAAGGTGATATTCTTCACCATGCCAGACACGGAAATATGCGAAAGTGCTTCTTCATTGCCAACGAAGATGACATTCAAGTAGGATCTCACAAATACAAAGTTGGAGAACCCGCTGTTGCTGAAATGTGTCACATTTTTTGCAATTCACTTGGACGAGGTCATCCTCACATTGTAGAGTGTGACAGCTTAGATCCCACACTGTGTGCTTACATTGCCAAAGAAGACGGACGAAGGCACGAGACTACAAAATACCACCCCAATCCTGATATTCCAAAAGACGAGATTACTCACGACGCATACTGGACTTTGATTGGTTTTCAGGATCCCTGTCAAGAAGTTGACATCGAGCAGTTCCAGAAATGTTCTGCCTTTTGCTCTGCTGAAGATCACGAAAAAGACGACGAAACGATGTTCTGCCAAATGCCACTATGGCATGAGCCAGTCAAATCAATTAATGAAGCGAATCTTGTGGATGGATTTGTAACTAAAGATGGTCATGTTTTTCCCTGTAATCACCCAGTCGGCATCTATCATTTTGTGTTGTGCCTCGATGATTCCTGGTCAATGGGAGGACAACCTTGGGAAGATTTAGTAAATGGAGTCCTCACTTTCATTGCTCAGCGCTTAAACCAGTCCTCCTCGGACATGCTTTCTATTGAAATCTACAACCAAAGTGGCCGAATTGTTGCAGAGTATATTCCTATTACTTGCTTTCAGAAATCAGTCTTGACGTACAATGGCGGCGGTACAGACTTTAGTGTCGCTTTGAATCTCGCAGACGAAGTTATCGGTCGGCATATTGAGAAACATGTTATCCCCGTGCTGATTTTCATGTCCGACGGTGGATCGTACAACGGGGAAATTGAAATGGAGAACATTGCCAAAAAATACCGAGTGGCTCATGGGCTACAAGTGTACACATTGGGATTTGGGAAAGTCTACTTCGAGAAATTACGGGAACTTGCTCGTTTGGGACATGGCGAGCACATTGATGCTGTAAACGGAGTCGAGTTGAAAACTGCATTTGTGGATATATCCGCAAAACATCCGCCAAAAATTGGCGTTGCATTCTGATAATTCTGAAATCTGAAACTGATACACAATGAACAGCCGCTAAGTTATTCGGCCATTATACTGCTTTTGTTCTACTAAAATTCTTTCCACTAAGTTGTATGGAGCTGTAACTTGTATACTTCAATTACTAAACCTGGCTGTATTACTATTCATACCTAAGCCCGAAATTAATTAAAGTAATCACTTTTGAGCATACGATCATAAATTGTATCGAAGTATCTGATATTATCTGCCATATGACTAATCATTTAACATACATCGAAAACTGAATTCATTTGGCTGTGTCATCTTTTTTCAATATGAGATTGCCCCAGAAGATCGCGTAAAACCACAAAAATATTTCCTATATGCGTATATAGTACTGATCTTTTGCATTTTTGTTCACTGGATTGTGTGAGCATTTCATTGATTGTGATTCAGCTAGGTGAGAACATGCAAGAAGAAACAGATTTATAACATCTTTCACCTGATCAGAACTGGTACATCAGTGTGACTTGCATTGGATAACTATTCTGGTTGGTACATTGAAATCTACTAGAAACAAGACGGCTCGTGTGATTGTTTGTGTGGCACAAAATGCTCATCCTCACAATCCATTAATGAAAGAAAACAAGAACGAAGTTAAGCCATTGCTGTCAAAGTTACGGGAGGAAAGGTGCAATAAAATATAATTTAGAGCCTTTTCTACCATATAATGGCGCAAGATGCTTGGTGAGCACTTTTATTTGAATCTGTTGGAGATTAGAACGGTCCCATTGTTTGAAGTTAGAGTTGTGAAATTCTCCTAAGTCCAACCTTTATATCTGTTTCTTCTAAACAGATGTAAAGGTTAAATGTTTTCAACTTCCTGGTCATATATTTAATTGTATTGGGACCCACATTGAATCAATTTTTTAAACGTGTTTGTATTTTCTTTGCAAAAGTTCTTTGGCTTGCTTGAAAAATTTAGCTCAAATTTTCGTCTTCAATGCATTTTATTCAGACTTTTAGTAAGTGCACTTTTCAACAACGCCGCAGAGTAAGCAAAACTTGAATGCGTGAGGAGTAATTTTGGTAAGATTGCAACCTCAACTTTCTAACCCCCACCGGAAGTTTCACCACAAGCTGAACGCTTCACCGGAAGTTTCACCACAATCCTGAATTTGTTTGTCTTGTCAAATTTGTTTATTGTATCTGTTTCTTGTAAGAAATGATCAATTGATTTTAATTTTCTGCGTTTGTTTTTACTTCGACATGAGATACTTTAAGTTCTGCGAAACCCAGCCATCTGTTTCAGTTTTTGCAAATGTATTCTGTTCCTATCCAATGTTTTTCAAACAATTTTATAGTACTTATTCAGCACAGTAGCGCAACATTTGACTGCAAGGAAATTATTGTGTTGAAAACTAAATTTTTTAATACTATAAAATTTCAGTTTTTAGTCGAAAATCAGAAAAGAGGCTAGTTAGTTTGTGCATTTAAATTTCCTGAAGTTTTCAAAATTTTTGTATTTTTTGATGTGCCTTTATTTAGAGCAAACATAACTTTTTTCTAGTTTCGCAAACCAATCAATTTAGACTGTTGAAGATGTTTTTTGACATTAGAGCTCAAAAAACAAAAAAAATAAAGAAATTCTCTTTTAAGTAAGTTTCAAGAACTGTGATTGATGTCAAATGCCCACGAATTTCTCAGAATTTGAAATGTCTCATCTCATTGTCCACGAATTTTCCATTTATCTTTTCAAATTCTCACGAATTTGAAGAGATAAATAACTGTTGTCATTGAAATTGACTTTCTGCCTGTATATATAGCAACTTATTGCGTTTTAAATTCTGTCACTGCCAAATTTTGGCATTTTATAACGTGCATTTGTTTTTGAAATACTCTGAGTCATCGGAAAAATATGTAAACACAACTTACCAAAAAGTTAGGTAAAAACAATCCAAATAACTGAAAAAAACTATCTCTGGCCGCAATCAGATCACACTCGTGGCTCAATTTCCTACCAAAGAACAAAGTTGAAATTCAAAGGTTCGATGTTTTCAGGTGCTTGTTCAAAAATACTTATGAACTATCATGGTCAGATGAAAATGGGATATGAATCAGACTTTGGATGTTTAACTTTCGGAAAGATTCAGGCATCCAAAAATATGATCCAGAATTTATCCCATGATGACTACTTTAAAAGAATTTTCCCAATATGCATTGAAAACGACAACGTTTTTGTGTAATTTTTTGTCCTCTTTTAAAAATTTAAATCAAGTGTGTTCACATCAGCAAATCTTAGTGATGTCAACAAGAGAGTCAATAGTTAAACAATAGTTAAAAAGAAAAAATGTGAAAAAAATAGCTCGAAAGCGCAAAAGTTTTGTCTGTTTTTTGTAAACAATTTTATCTTATTTGTGTTCACATTGCTCGTTAATAAATCCCCGTCTGAGTATGTCTTGAAGGCACATGGTTTGTGTAACGAAAAAAGCCAAAATTGTGATCTGGATTTCCAGTATGTTCTTCATTTCAGCCGTCGTTGTCTGTTAAAAGACAGCACGTAGAGGAGCGAATTGGTGACTGTTTACTTAGAAATTAAATTGCGGTGCAATTAAGTCCAACTGCTATTCGGAGTATTTTGTTAATGGACTGCTTAGCGAGAAGAAAACCGGTTGCGTTGACTATACTTGAGCTGAAGAAGTGAATGATCACTTTACAGTAAACCCGTACCGAACTACAAGTCTAAATCAGTACTAGGCAAGTCTAAATCCAAGTCTTATTTTGTTTTCCAGTACTGGGCAAGTCTCAAAAAAAGTCTTACATGTCTGACAAGTCTTAGCCAAGACTTGGGTAACACTTGCAAGTTGATTCACAAGTCAAAACCAACTTTTCAAAAAAATTCGAGTGAAAATTTCGAACTCAACAAAATTTCGCAACGTGCCACGATTTTGGCATTACTGTTTAGGCACTTTCCCGGGGTGCTAAAAAATGACACCGGGGGCATACCAAATTGTTTATTAGGTGTTTATTAGCACCCCGGGAGGGTCAAATGGCGGTACTTCAGAGTTTTGTTCTGGGCCGTTTTGAGCCATTTTCAGCCGTTTCAGCCCCTAAAATAGCCGAAATCACCAAATTTACGTACTTTTCAGATCAGCCAAATGTCGAACTTGAACCAAGGCAAAATTGTCAAAAGGGGTGCTTTTGTGAGGGTTCCCATGATAGCCCGAGGTCCCGTGGTGCGGCACCCAGTGGAGCCTATTATGGTGCAAAGTACAAATCAGCCCGTGCAAATTACAGATGTCCCTCAATATAAACTTACTCAAGAGCCAATGTTGCCCTATGTTAGTGCTAGTAATACTAGTTATAAATAACCAGCTATAACTGTTTATATCACTGTTTATATCACTGTCTATAACCCGGTTATAACGTCATAAATTGGGTTATAATAGGAAATGAGTTATAAATCTTGCGGTTGGGGAGGTCATAGCTCGCTGATCTTTAATTCGCGAATTACTGGTCCAAATAGGATGTCGTATATATATAGTTTTAAAGTGTTTTTCACGGGCGATTCAATGAGCTATGTCCCGTCCCGATGCAATTTATGTTTTGGTCAGAATTCTGGATTTCAAGTACAGTACCCCCGAAATGTGAGTTATGCGTGGTGCTCGTTCTCTAACAACTTTTTTTTGAGTGCAATAACTTTTAAAATGAGTTAGCTTATCATATTTTTGACGTTTTTTTGATCAGTTTTGACCTTTTTTTTCGGCTGTTTTTGACCATTTCTTCGACTATTTTTGACGATTTTTCGATCAATTTTGACCTCTGTTTCGACTATTTTTGACGTTTTTTCGACCAGTTTTGACCTTTTTTTGGATATTTGGACCTTTTTCGGCCATTTTTGACGTTTTTTCGATCAGTTTTGACCATTTTTTGGCTATTTTTGACTTTTTAATAGGCCATTTTTGACGTTTTTTTGATCAGTTTTGACCTTTTTTTCGGCTAATTTTGAACTTTTAATAGGCCATTTTTGACGTTTTTTCGATCAGTTTTGACGTTTTTGTCGGCTATTTTTGACCTTTTTTCGGTTAATTTTTACGTTTTTTTTATAAGTTTTGACCTTTTTTTCGGCTAAGTTTGACCTTTTTTTCCGCCATTTTTGACGTTTTTTCGATCAGTTTTGACCTTTTTTTCGGCTAATTTTGACCTCTTTTTCGACTATTTTTGACGTTTTTTCGATTAGTTTTGACATTTTTTTCGGTTAATTTTGACATTTTTTGATCAGTTTTGACCTTTTTATCGGCTAATTTTGACTTTTTTTCGGCCATTTTTGACGTTTTTTCGATCAGTTTTGACCTTTTCTTCGGCTAATTTTGATCTTTTTTCTGTTAATTTTGACGTTTTTTTTTATTAGTTTTGACCTTTTTTTCGGCTAATTTTTACCTTTTTTTCGGCCATTTTTGACGTTTTTTCAATCAGTTTTGACCTTTTTTTCGGCTAATTTTGACCTCTTTTTCGACTTTTTTTGACGTTTTTTCGATTAGTTTTGACCTTTTTTTGGATATTTTGACCTTTTTTCGGCCATTTTTGACGTTTTTTCGATCAGTTTTGACCATTTTTTGTCTATTTTTGACTTTTTAATTGGCCATTTTTGACGTTTTTTTGATCAGTTTTGACCTTTTTTTTGGCTAATTTTGACCTTTTTTTTGGCCATTTTTGACGTTTTTTCGATCAGTTTTGACCTTTTTTTCGGCTGATTTTGACCTTTTTTCGGTTAATTTTGAAGTTGTTTTGATTAGTTTTGACCTTTTTTTGGATATTTTGACCTTTTTTCGGCCATTTTTGACGTTTTTTCGATCAGTTTTGACCATTTGTTGGCTATTTTTGACCTTTTTTTGGTTATTTTGACGTTTTTTTAATTAGTTTTGACCTTTTTTTCGGCTAATTTTGACCTTTTTTTCGGCCATTTTGACGTTTTTTCGATCAGTTTTGACCTTTTTTTCGGCTAATTTTGACCTTTTTTCGGTTAATTTTGACGTTTTTTTGATTAGTTTTGACCTTTTTTTGGATATTTTGACCTTTTTTTCGGCTAATTTTGACCTTTTAATAGGCCATTTTTGACGTTTTTTCGATCAGTTTTGACGTTTTTGTCGGCTATTTTTGACCTTTTTTCGGTTAATTTTTACGTTATTTTTATTAGTTTTGACCTTTTTTTCGGCTAAGTTTGACCTTTTTTTCCGCCATTTTTGACGTTTTTTCGATCAGTTTTGACCTTTTTTTCGGCTAATTTTGACCTTTTTTCGGTTAATTTTGACGTTTTTTTTTTATTAGTTTTGACCTTTTTTTCGGCTAATTTTTACCTTTTTTTCGGCCATTTTTGACGTTTTTTCAATCAGTTTTGACCTTTTTTTCGGCTAATTTTGACCTCTTTTTCGACTTTTTTTGACGTTTTTTCGATTAGTTTTGACCTTTTTTTGGATATTTTGACCTTTTTTCGGCCATTTTTGACGTTTTTTCGATCAGTTTTGACCATTTTTTGTCTATTTTTGACTTTTTAATTGGCCATTTTTGACGTTTTTTCGATTAGTTTTGACCTTTTTTTGGATATTTTGACCTTTTTTCGGCCATTTTTGACGTTTTTTCGATCAGTTTTGACCATTTTTTGTCTATTTTTGACTTTTTAATTGGCCATTTTTGACGTTTTTTTGATCAGTTTTGACCTTTTTTTTGGCTAATTTTGACCTTTTTTTTGGCCATTTTTGACGTTTTTTCGATCAGTTTTGACCTTTTTTTCGGCTGATTTTGACCTTTTTTCGGTTAATTTTGAAGTTGTTTTGATTAGTTTTGACCTTTTTTTGGATATTTTGACCTTTTTTCGGCCATTTTTGACGTTTTTTCGATCAGTTTTGACCATTTGTTGGCTATTTTTGACCTTTTTTTGGTTATTTTGACGTTTTTTTAATTAGTTTTGACCTTTTTTTCGGCTAATTTTGACCTTTTTTTCGGCCATTTTTGACGTTTTTTCGATCAGTTTTGACCTTTTTTTCGGCTAATTTTGACCTTTTTTCGGTTAATTTTGACGTTTTTTTGATTAGTTTTGACCTTTTTTTGGATATTTTGACCTTTTTTTCGGCTAATTTTGACCTTTTAATAGGCCATTTTTGACGTTTTTTCGATCAGTTTTGACGTTTTTGTCGGCTATTTTTGACCTTTTTTCGGTTAATTTTTACGTTATTTTTATTAGTTTTGACCTTTTTTTCGGCTAAGTTTGACCTTTTTTTCCGCCATTTTTGACGTTTTTTCGATCAGTTTTGACCTTTTTTTCGGCTAATTTTGACCTTTTTTCGGTTAATTTTGACGTTTTTTTTTATTAGTTTTGACCTTTTTTTCGGCTAATTTTTACCTTTTTTTCGGCCATTTTTGACGTTTTTTCAATCAGTTTTGACCTTTTTTTCGGCTAATTTTGACCTCTTTTTCGACTTTTTTTGACGTTTTTTCGATTAGTTTTGACCTTTTTTTGGATATTTTGACCTTTTTTCGGCCATTTTTGACGTTTTTTTCGATCAGTTTTGACCATTTTTTGTCTATTTTTGACTTTTTAATTGGCCATTTTTGACGTTTTTTCGATTAGTTTTGACCTTTTTTTGGATATTTTGACCTTTTTTCGGCCATTTTTGACGTTTTTTCGATCAGTTTTGACCATTTTTTGTCTATTTTTTGACTTTTTAATTGGCCATTTTTTGACGTTTTTTTGATCAGTTTTTGACCTTTTTTTTGGCTAATTTTGACCTTTTTTTTGGCCATTTTTGACGTTTTTTCGATCAGTTTTGACCTTTTTTTCGGCTGATTTTGACCTTTTTTCGGTTAATTTTGAAGTTGTTTTGATTAGTTTTGACCTTTTTTTGGATATTTTGACCTTTTTTCGGCCATTTTTGACGTTTTTTCGATCAGTTTTGACCATTTGTTGGCTATTTTTGACCTTTTTTTGGTTATTTTGACGTTTTTTTAATTAGTTTTGACCTTTTTTCGGCTAATTTTGACCTTTTTTTCGGCCATTTTTGACGTTTTTTCGATCAGTTTTGACCTTTTTTTCGGCTAATTTTGACCTTTTTTTCGGCCATTTTTTGACGTTTTTTCGATCAGTTTTGACCTTTTTTTCGGCTAATTTTGACCTTTTTTCGGTTAATTTTGACGTTTTTTTTGATTAGTTTTGACCTTTTTTTGGATATTTTGACCTTTTTTTCGGCTAATTTTGACCTTTTAATAGGCCATTTTTGACGTTTTTTTCGATCAGTTTTGACGTTTTTGTCGGCTATTTTTGACCTTTTTTCGGTTAATTTTTACGTTATTTTTATTAGTTTTGACCTTTTTTTCGGCTAAGTTTGACCTTTTTTTCCGCCATTTTTGACGTTTTTTCGATCAGTTTTGACCTTTTTTCGGCTAATTTTGACCTTTTTTCGGTTAATTTTGACGTTTTTTTTTATTAGTTTTGACCTTTTTTTCGGCTAATTTTTACCTTTTTTTCGGCCATTTTTGACGTTTTTTCAATCAGTTTTGACCTTTTTTTTCGGCTAATTTTGACCTCTTTTTCGACTTTTTTGACGTTTTTTCGATTAGTTTTGACCTTTTTTTGGATATTTTTGACCTTTTTTCGGCCATTTTTGACGTTTTTCGATCAGTTTTGACCATTTTTTGTCTATTTTTGACTTTTTAATTGGCCATTTTTGACGTTTTTTCGATTAGTTTTGACCTTTTTTTGGATATTTTGACCTTTTTTCGGCCATTTTTGACGTTTTTTCGATCAGTTTTGACCATTTTTTGTCTATTTTTGACTTTTTAATTG
>NC_134470.1:54157630-54201878 GCF_964194025.1 Convolutriloba macropyga | reverse complement strand
GAAAGCCTTAAAAATTACTAGTTTGTTTGGCAATTTGCCTCGCTCTAGAGTTCTGGTTATTAAGTTCTTTAAAACATTGTGCTTGCGTTGCTGAAGTTAACCTGATATCGCATATGCCAATTTTAAAGACGTTAGTTATTCCATTAAAGCCCGAGGCACGCAAATAGAGAAATTGTTAAAATTTTCACCGCTCTTCTATTGAAAGTTACCAATTACGAATACGCATACTTTAAAACAATGGCACCTCATAAAGCTTCTCAACCAGACAACATCTACATTAGCAGAGACTGGTTGCGTGTTTGTTTTAGTGTTTAAAATTTTGAGGTGGTGAGATAACCTTTATAGTTTGTTTTTTTACTTTTTTGATTAGAAATTTTTGCTCAAGAAGCTTATGGTACACTTCGCATTTTTCTTGAATTCTTTAAAAACTTTTCTCTTCCTGGAGATAAAAAGGTGACCTATAACATAGTTCCATCATTACATATGTAACACTGGAACAACAAGGTGATTTGGTAATGCGTATTTGCACAGACATAATGTTTCGATCCCTGAAAACCACAAAACTAACTCGATGCGCTGAATAATTTCCCTACATTTTGAGCACAACTTCTTAGTTGTAGGCCAAACAAATAAAATCAGAAGGCTTGCCTTTTTTAAACAATTGTAGGACTGAATAATTCTTGATAAAAACGTTACTGCAAATTCAACTCGCTATGATCAGCAACGAAATTCATGAAAACAAAAGACAAGCTAAATATCTACCAAATGCATTTTGCTTCCAAAACAAACTGTAAAATTTAGACTCTGCGAAACAGGATTTCGTTTTGAATAAAAATGAAGAATAATTAGTAAATTACAGTTTTTGTAAAAAAAACACGTCAGTTTAAGACTTTTTTTAGGAATATGTGGGTAACCTACTCTGAATTGCACTCCGACAGTCATTAAATTTCTTGATTATCTCATTTATTTTGTTTGAACGAAATCATGCATAAATATAAGAGTTCGGTTAAAAAACCAAATTTTGGTAATTTATTCTTTTTTGAATTTTCAAAACACTGTAAAAATGAATAGCCATTCGATAACCATGAGTATACTGTTTTTGATCACTTTAGGTACTCATTTGTTTTTGAGATAACGTTTGTTATGAAGCTACCAAAAATATTCTGTCAGAAGCACGTAGATTTGTCAAATTAAGAAAAAATGTCTAAATTGCTAATTGTTTATTTTCTTATCAGCGCCTTTAGAACCTGAAGTAAAGCACTGAATGTGAAACATTTTTTGGCCCAGCCTATATATATATATTAAGTTGAACTATTGACTAAAAGTGGTTTTTCAAATAAAATTGTTATGGTAAAATTCGGCAATTTGTTCATAATTAATTTTAAAATATTTTTTCAATTTCATCTGAAAGTGACTTAAACGTTCAGAAAAAATGTGTTCTTGAGATTGATCTTCGTTATATAAAAGTTTGTCCCAGCTTGTGTTGCAGCTAAAATCCATAGATAAAAGCTACACACCATTTGCGGAATATCGGAGAAAAAAATTTGATGGTTTTATTTTTCTCGTAAATTTAAGAATCGCGAAAGAAACGGAAAAAGATGTTTACGCTAATGTTCGAAACGATTAGAGAAGTTAATTACATAAAAATCATATGTTTGTTCAACAAAGGCTTCTGAATATTTAGCGGATGAACAACAGGAGACAAACTTGACATAGCTTTCTTTCAATCAAAACAAAAATTAGCTTCATAATGAAAGTCATAAAATCGAAACGATGACTTTATGACTCTCATTATGAAGCTATTTTTTCATTGAAAGAAAGCTATGCCAAGTCTGCCAATTGTAAATTGTTCGCCAGTTTTTTAGTAACAACGGATCTTACTTAAAACCAAATATTGCCTCAGCAAAAGTCAATTCTAAATGACTAAATGACAAATTGAGCAAAAGCTCGATAATCTAAACTCTTTCACGTAATTTATTACTCTTAGGATTCGAACTGAAAAATGAAAACTAAAGAAATTAGTATGAATTTAATGAATTTCGCTTAATTTTTTAAAACATTTACTGGATATCTATATTTTCAAAAAAACATCACAGCTCAACAAATCCAAATTAAGTTAAGAAGTTTTGAAAAATTCGGAAAACTTTGTTCTGGAAAATTGCTACTCTGCAATGAATTTCGAAAGACACCTCTAATGTCGTTGCCCGTTGAATTTTTAGGGGTGCTAAAATGACAGAGCCGAGAGAAACAAGCTACCATAGAGTTACTTGCCTCATTCCATCACGGCGGAACAATTACACGAAATCCCAAATTAATAAATAATGGAAAAAAAGGACAAGTTTGGTAGCTTTTCTTGATTCTTTATCTCAATGACGCCTGGTAATTGTAAACTACGTTAAATTTGGAGTAGATAGAGAAAATCTTTATATGCCATTAAAGCTGATTGAACTTCTGATTTTAATGCATCGCCGACCAACTATCAATTAAATATTTTAGTTTTCAACGCAGCGTTTTTATCTCAGCGGAAAATATGATGCAATTATAAATATGACTTAAATGAGGAATTAGGAATTGGTTTCTTTGCTAAAAGATAAAGGTTTGCTTGGTTTTATGAAAATAATATAGATAATGAAGAAATTCAGAAACTAAATGACGAAGTAACACTCAATATCAGATATGCAAAATGACGCCTATTTAATCCTTACCGTAATTTATGGAGCAAATAGTAGTTGAGCCAAAATTTATTAAGAGTGTCAATTGCTAAATGCAAAATCTAGACTACAATAAGTACGTTGGAAAGAAAGAACTAGGTAAAACCTTATTTGAGAGGCTGTACTATAAACTAAAGAATGATAGCAGATTGATTGTGTTTTGGACCTTAATTCAATTATCAGGATCGATTCCGGATGTCGTCAACAAACGCAACAATAAATTACGTTAAACTATGAAATCACGGTTTAATCCGATTTTAGCACAAATAATTGATTCTTTTTGAACTTGAGTTTTTCTTTAGCCTGAATCAATTGTGTCCTTAAGGCGTTTAAAGCCAGAGAATATAACCAAAAAAATGTTGCAGCGCAACACTTATTATTCCGATTGAAAACGGTTTAGGGTAAAATAGCGCTATCCTTAAGCTCCCAAAAAAATCGTTCTACTAATTGTTCGAGAACCACAAAAAAGGAACTTAAAGGAGAATTTAACGAGCAGACACTCAATTGATATTATAATCCGCAACAGATAACACACAAATAGAGGCCGCCGAATTATCATGATGCCTAGAGGTGATATGCAAATGACTCGGCATCAAGCGATAAAAAATTGGAACTTTTTTGTTGACGTCTTCTGGCGACTGCAGCAGATAAATGAACTGTTGAAAAAAAAATGCTTTCGTATCTGATCAGAACCGAAGGAGGTTTAGAGTCCTTTTGGGAAAGGTAACAACTTGAGTTATTAAACTTTTATTAAACTATTGACTATACAGTCCTCTGTCTGTTTTTCAGACAGAGGACAGTATAGTCAATCTATGTCAAAATATCAAGTATTTCCGTCAGTTTTTAAGGGTCAATTATCAAGTGATTAATCACAGGATGCCGCAATTGAAACTGGAAGCAAAACTATTTAGCAAGATCAGTTGAATATCGAAGTTGCGCAACATGATTTTCTCAGTTCTTCTGTAAACTACTTTCAATGGATCTCATTCTACGGTCGCATCATGAAGTAAGTAATTGACAACAATCAAATGAGCGACAGTTTTGAACTGCAGCGCCTGAAGTTACCCGTTGAAGGAAACTTCGAAGGTCTTTACTTCCAGCAGAGTCGCCGACGAAAACTAGAAATTGTCAATGAAATTTTTACAGAACTGATACAATTACAGGATGTTGATACTGCAAGCGCACATCCATGAAAACGTATCGCATTGAGCATTGCCTTTCAAAAAATACCTTTGGATAACCACTTTTTACAGCCGTTTTTACAAGGAAGAGATATACAGACCTATCTGGAGGAAGGTCTTCAGGCACCAACAAACAGTGTGTCCAACAACAAAAAGATCAAGTCCGCGAAAAAAATGAAACAAACCAAAGCGCCAGACTTAAACCCATGTAACAACGAGCAACAATCAACAATGTGAATGTCGAGTAGAAGAAGAGAAGACTAAATTTTGGAATTTCATACGGTTAGTAAACAAAACGCTTTTGTACGACCAGGACGCAGATAAAATCTCAATGGTTCCTCAAACAGACAAATTTTACCGAAAACCTCACATGTTGTTGCATGCTAGAAACAAGCATCAATTCAGCTCGAATGATTGGATGCAGCTGCAAAGCCAGCACGTAGGAGCAGAAAATTGCTGGTTTTGACTTTTCAAAAAGCAACGGAGAAAAAACGGTAACAGCAGACACCACAAATGAAGGCAAGAAGGAGCAAATGTTTTCTCTGACAGCAATTAAACAGGTAAAAATCAGGTGAGAAATAATCTTCAGACAGCTGAGTAATCTGCTTCTCACGAAAATATCGTACGTGCATTTGATGTACAAAATCTTCAATTAAAACTGAACAGGGATGTCAACCATGGTTTTGGTCCAGGAGGAATTGAATTTTAAAGCAATCAGGGATAATTTTGCCTGAAGCCATAAAATAGGGCGCCCATTTAAACTGATTCATCAATTTTGACAATGATGACAAAGTAATTGCCTTCTCAAAACACCCACACAATTAGGAAACAGTTAAGAAAGTACATTTAGTTGATCCTGACTAACAACCCACTCAACTTGATTTCATGACAGGCAAAGGACACTACCAGGACTTTAGGGTTGGGGTGAACTGAAACGAAAAACCAAGCGCTCTCATAAATTATCAACTCTCATTACTTAGTTTTTCAAAAAACGGACTTGAGAGTTCTTTTCTGTAGCGCTCTCAAAAATCCTTTTCCCTGCAATATGATGAAAATATGAAAAATGCAGGTTTCTGGGTTAAAAAAGCTAAAGAATGTGACCAATAAAAAAAGAGGATGTGAATATCGCGTCATGTCAGAAACAATACTAAGCTCTGCAGAAGTTCTTCGTTGATCTGTTGTTTAAAGAGGAAGATGTGGAGATTCAGTGGAGCAGAAGGGAGATTCAGTGGAGCAAGGACGACGACGAAAACAACTCAGAAGTTTTCTCATTAACGTGGCCGCCTCCAAGTTAGTGCTTGCCGAGTGTGTCGCTTCCAAGTGAGCGCAAGCGGGCAGCGCAGGGAGTCAAATCTTGTGCGTTATAGAACACACAAGGGCACCGGAAAAGGAATGCTCTGCCTCCCGTAAGGGGACAGAACACAACCTCCCGGATGCAACCAGAGGGGGAGTGTACTAGCCGACCACCAACCCTCTTCAAATCCCACAACGGAAAGGGCCCTCCCGGAACCGACATCTCCAATGGACGACATCGAGCAACATTAGTCGCGAGGAAACTAGAGACTATCCTCCCAAACCCTGGACCGACTCGCAGAGGAAGGACAAAGCGAACCCCCGAAATGAAAGAGGAGCGGAACGACAGGAGGAAACAAAAGCGCCGCAATAGAAGGGAGACAGCTAAAATGCCGACAATAGCTACCTGGAACCTCTAAGGGATATCAATGCAAGAACGCAACAGAGCCAGACTAAAGAGAACGATATCCTTCATCGGAGAAAAGGGTTGGCAAATAACTCTAGTTTCAGAAATATGAGCCGAGCAATCAGGAGCGAACTGGATGGGGCAAGGAGCCGAAATCACGGCAATAATCCACTCCCAGAGGTGTGGTATCATCCTCCGAGGGGCGGCTCTGAACGAGTGGAAAAGAAGAAACCAGAGGATGGACCTCAAGGAACTCGCCACCCGGATTCAGATAGGGAAAATATCCCTGATTGCTGTGGACCAGCCCATCAGTACACACGGGCAGGAAGCCATCGAGAAATACAGGGCTGACGTAGAGGACCTCATCGCCCCAGGGACACAATCCTTGTAATTGGCGGAGACCACAATAGCCAGATATCATGGAACGCCACCCACCAAGGAAGCTACAGACTGGACACACCAACGAACGAACAAGGAAGGGATTTAATCCAGTGGTGCTCGGAACAACAGCTCCATAGGGCAAACTGATTCTCAGGACACAACAACTGGGGGACGTGGTTCCACAAGAAACTGAGGAGATGGTTCGAAATCGACGGGTTTCTTATGCGGCAAGCAGATCAGCGACACAAGCACATGAGAAGAATGAAGACTATAACGGAAATGTCGTACTCGGAGCACAAACCAGTCATCCGGAGGATCTTGATAAAAATAAAAAAATGATAAGGGCGACGGACAACAGCCAACATCAAACAGGAAGCCCTACGACACAAAGAGAAAGCGGAAGAGTTCGGGCAAAGAACCGCTGCCATCATCGAGATGATGACATTGGGGCAACGAGAAGTTGGAATGAGGTGTCCAGTATCATTGTCAGGGCAGCGAAGGAAGTCTGCGGGGAACATAGTAAACGAGTGAGGAATCCGTGGATAATCGGCGCAGAGAAAGAGCCGGCGGTGCTAAGAGAAAATATCGATAAGAGGGTCCCAGCAAGAAACGAGTCCACGAACAACACCACCCATCGCATCTTCAAGAGGAAATTAACCAACGCAAGAAAGACCCTGAAGAAGAAGCTGAATCACTTGGAAAGAAAATGGTGCGAGAATAAATTAGAGGAATGCGATGCGGCGGCCAGAGCAGGTAACTTCGGAGCTATGTACAGCCTACTCCGACAGCTAGAAACACGCAGCAGCAAACCTCTGGAAGGAACGACGATAACCTCCGAAAATTTCCGAGAACACTTTCCAGAATTTCAGCACGAAGGTACGAAATCGACCCAGGAGAACTGATGCAAGCGATAGATCTTACACCGGACAGGAGGCAAGAAGAACGCTTTCGCACTGCAGCAGAGGAAATGAACCAGGAACCGACAACCTCCGAAGTGCTGGAAGCTATAGATGAAGGCAAGGACACCTCTTCCGGAGCAGATAAGGTTCGGATCCGCTACATCCGCGAGACCACAGCTGAAATCAAATTGAATGTGACCCAACTAGTACAAGAGATGTTCACAACAAGAGCGATCCGCTGGGAACAGTCAGTGATGATCGGACAAATAGTCGCACTGTTCAAAAAGGGGGACAGAAAGGAATGTGGAAATTACCGAGGGGTGTGTCTGCTTTCTATGCTGAGTAGAATATTAGCAAGAATCCTCGGGAAACGTCTCCGCAATTGGACTGAAAAACTCCAAGTACTGCACCAGAATCAAAACGGGTTCCGACCAAACAGATCGACAGCTGACGCCACGCAAGTGATAACCCGAATACAGGAAGACATGCAGATCGTAAAAAAAGGAGAGCAGAAACCGGGGGCAACGTGGAATACGATGATCCGGTAAGACGCCTACTCGATCTAGAAAAAGCCTACCCGCGGGTGTCCAAGCCGGCCCTCTGGGAGTTTTTGGAAAAGCATGGATTAAAGGAGAACTTCCTGAATTGTACTAGAGACCTCCACGAAACAACAGAATACTGTATAAAGAGCAAACATGGCGATAGCGGAAGTTGGACCCCAGAGAGAGGGCTTAGAGAAGGGTGCCCTACCTCGCCCGTTCTCTTCAATATCTTTCACCAAATGGTTATCGGACTCGCAGAAGAGAAAAGAAGAGAGCTTGGGTAAGCATCAGGAAAAAAAGGTGGGCATAGAGTGGCACTGGCTAGAGGGGAACAAGATACCGAGCCAGAATCAGTTTGGAAAGTACAACTCGGAAGCGAAATTGGAAACATTCTCCATGTTTCGTTTTGCAGACGATACAACCATTCTTGGCAGGGCTGATGAGATTGAACAACGCATCACATGCATCAAGCGAAATATGGAGGCCTTCGAAGAGAAAATTAATCTGGCAAAAGAAGAAGTTGTGAACTTCGGAGATGATAACTCAGCCAACGTGAGAATGCTTGGATGCTGGCTAGATCCCAAAGTCGATATTCAGAACAGTATCAAAATAGCTGAAAAACTATGGGCGAGGGTGAGACCTCAATTAGTGAACAGTAAGATGACCAAACGACAACACGCCCTGGTAGTCCAAACCTGTGTAGAAAGCGGGCTTCCCTTCGACGTTGCCACGAGATCCTGCAGAAGGGAGGAATAAAGAAGCTTCAACAGTGGATTGACAGGAAATATCAATTTATATGGAGTCACAAGAAGGAGCCCCCACTGAAAA
Organism: Convolutriloba macropyga; assembly: GCF_964194025.1. NCBI lineage: Eukaryota > Metazoa > Xenacoelomorpha > Acoela > Convolutidae > Convolutriloba > Convolutriloba macropyga. Next base: position 54,193,637 of record NC_134470.1, on the reverse strand, counting down.
CGATGTAACGAGTTAAGAAGAACATGCAGGATGTAAGGCGTTTGCTCGGAGTAAAGTCCATACATTGGAAAGTGAAACAAATGAGCCTCCAGCGCTTCGGACATGTAATGCGAATGGCTATTGACAGACCCACGAAGAAAGCGATCCTGGGTTGGCTGCCGGCATTAGAAACCAACCCCAGGAACAGGAAGAAGACGAGGAACACACCGCAGTACTGGCGCCGTTTGTTGAGGGAAGCAGGAATAAACCCGACGGTACTGGACCGCCTAACAGAAAACAGAAAGACGGCGGGACATAATAGCCAGACGGATGGAGCACCTCGACAGTTGGGAGAAGAATCGAGGCCACTAAAAAGATGGAATAATCGGAAGCCAACGAATAGGATTGTCGAACTACAAAAGAGACCCCTCGCATGCCCTCACTGCCAAAAGGAATGTGGAAATGCCGGAGGACTGGGCATCCACATCAAGAGAATGCATGGAAAGAGTGAGGCGTTGTTCAAATGTACGGGGTGCAACATTCCCTTTAAATCGGAAGCCACGAGAAAGAACCATGAAAGAATATGCACGGGGGAGAAAATGATGGGGACCTCGAAAAAATGCCAAACTTGCCAAAAAGTCGTGACGGCGACGAATTTCGCCCGCCACAGGGAGATGTGTAGCTCGAATCAGACCTGCCCACAGGAACCAGCCAGAGTCTACAGACCAAAAAACGTACCATGCCCAGGATGCCAAAACCCGATATCAGCAACAAACTTGGCTCGACATCGCCGAATACGTTGCAGCAGCATCAATTATCTCGCAACAAAAGTGCTCAACGCCGTCCAAAGGGGATGCAGAGGACAGGAGGAGAGCGTACCCTCTGAGAAGGGTGAAAGCTATCAAAGTCAAAGGCAAAATCATTAATCTAAGGTCTGTACAATTAGTATAGCGTATTGGTCAATGAATTCATCAGGCGTGGACACTTGAAAGATAGCGCCAGTACAACTGCAAAATCAAAAGTAATCAGCACAGACTATGCGCGGGATTTTTTCAGCGATTGCCCAGTTATTGAGTCCAAACTTTTGAAAGATCTCTATCATCCAGTAGAAGACTGATTAGAGCAGATATCTTAAGTTTAGATGGTTTTGAATGCAGTTTGTAAAATTAGTCGTTCTTTTTGGTATTGAAATGACTACTTCCGCGCATTTTTTTTACTTATTTGGAGGCCAGATTGATTTATGGAAAACTGCGATTCCTTCTTTTATTTCAATGAAATCAATTTAATACTCTAGTCCGTTCTCAATCATGGTTCTCTCAAATTACTGCAGCTGCACTATTGCTATTTATTTTTTACAGTCTTGGACTTAGTTCCCTCTAACCGAATAATGAATGAATAGGTCTCATATTGTTAGAATATCGATCAAACTATAGTCTAAAACTTAGTGAGAATTAGAAGGAACGTTTGACTTACCAGATTAGAAAGACAAGCAAAATGACTTCGATCAAAGAAATTATATAAATGAATCGTCAAGAAATGGTGCTGAGAATCAATATTCGGTTCAAATTGGTGAATCTAGATAACTATTATTAGAGTTAGATTAAGTGATGTAAAATCTTCCCACCATGTATTAAATGATGATGATATCTCCGGAAGTGTGAATGAATTCTTAGAAAAGTGCAAATGCATTCCATTTATGGTTCCCTTTGCGACTGATTTGCAGAAGCAAACCATATTGGGTAACCCTTGCGACCCCCACTATAAATCACGGTGCTAAGATTTGTTTTGTATCTTGACTTTTTCACACTGATAATGGGTATATATACAGCTGATTTTTGAGTCCTTTTTCATCCCCAAATTCAAATCACCATCTTGATCTAATAATCAGTTCTCTCCTGTAAATCTCTAAATTCTTCTGTAAAATATCATTTTGTTATTTTCTCATTTTTTGAGAAATTAATTCTTTTACTTAGTTAAAAACGCTTTTTATTCCGCTTGCGAAAGTCCATAACCCAACAGGTTATGGGCCCAGCAATTTTCTAAGTCATAAAAATAATTTCCAAAACAAAACTAATTTGTTGTTGACAGTCATAATCCTTTTCTGCTTAGTACCTTTTCTGTTCACAACTGTTTTGCCTGCTCAAACTTCAATGGATCAACAGACAGTGAAGCTGCTGACCTACACAGGAAAGGCACAGGACTTTCCAATCTGGAGCACAAGATTTGTGGCGATGATGCAGACGAAGGGACTCTACAAATCACTACTGGGGAAAGAGGAGCAACCCAATGAGCCTGCGCCACTGGCCAATGGGGCAACCAATGATGAGAAGAAGAACCACAAGGTGCTGAAGCATGCATATGAGAAGGAAGTTGCAGACATCAAGGAGAAACGGAACAATGTGTGGTGCCATTTGGCACTGACTCTAGATGCAACAACCCTCATGCTGATGAGACATGACTGTGTGGGAGATGACGGCATTGGAGATGGAGCAAAGGCTTGGAAGCTTTTGCAAGAGAGATTTCAGATTGTGGAGACGCCGACAGTGGTGACTTTAGTGGCACAGCTTGCTCGACTGCAGCTCGAGGATTCTGAGGATTTGGACAGCTTCTTCATCAGAGGACAGGAGTTGCTCACAAGGCTACAAGAAGCAGGGGAAGCAGTCTCAGAGACCCTCTTCAACGCCTTGGTCCTCAATGGTCTGCCAATGAGGTATGAAAGTTTTTTTATACAGGAAAGCTTCAACCCGGCAACAAACTTCACAGAGTTGAGGAAAAGGCTGCAGAACTTTCATGAGAGCACGGTGCAGAGACACAAGGAACAAAGTGGTTCAGTGGCACTGGCAGTGAAGCGTGACTTCAAGAAGGGACCCATGAAAGGAAACTGCTTTGTGTGTGGGATCCCTGGACACTTTGCCAAAGACTGCAGGAAGAAAGAGACAGCACAATAAAGCAAGTGTGGTGAGAAGGTTCACCTAGATAGGGCATGCAGGAGACAAAGAGATGGAGGCAAACATGAGTCAGTGGCAATGGGTCCAACATTGGCTACACCAGACGAGGAATGCTGGGCAGCTCTTACCCAGTGGAAGGCAGCAGGCATGCTAGTGGACAGTGGTTGTACAGATCACATAGTGACGAACATCGATGCGTTCCTGGACTTTGTGCCCATTCAATCAGTGGTCAGAAATCCCAACGGAGAGGCTTCCAGAGTGGTGGGCAGAGGCTGTGTGAGGATCAGCATACCCTCAAACAAAGGGGAATTCCAATGCGGACTCAAAAATGTTCGGTGTGTGCCGGACTATTCTTCAAACCTCCTATCAGTCTCAAGATGCACGGAGTGGGGACATAGCTTCACTTTCGAGAGAGGAAACAGCTGCATGAAACTCCAGAAGGGAACTCGGGTAAAACTAACACAAGAAAATAATTTGTTTTACTTACCCTGCAGCGTTCTAGAATTCAAGATGAGCTCCAACAGCATGAAACTTGACAGTGCAAGGAAGTGGCACAGTATGCAATGTGTGCGCATTGGCCAAGATCACAAAGACTCCGGTACCAAGAGTGGCAGAGACCCAAGCAGAAGAGAAGCTGGAGAGGGTGTTCACAGACGTGATGGGACCTTTCAGAGTAGAGTCACTGTCAGGGTTCCGGTTCTGCATAGTGTTTGCAGACCAGTACACGAAGTTTGTGTTTGTGGACTTGCTTAAGGCAAAGAGTGAAGCACTGGCCAGCCTGAAGAAATTTGTTCTCAGTGTGGGGACGCCAAAGAAGCTGAGGCAAGACAATGCGAAGGAGTTTCTCTCAGAGCAGTTCAAGATGTACTGCTTAGATGCAGGCATTCTACAGGAAAAGACCATACCAGAGACCCCAGAACAGAATGGGTTAGCTGAAAGGTGCAACAGGAAACTGCTGGAGATGGCAAGATGTTTGCTCCTTGACTCAGGACTTCTCAAGATGATGTGAGGAGCAGCAATTCTTCACGCAGCAAGGATCAGAAACTTGGTTGTGAGACGAGGAGAAGAAAAATGCCCAGCAGAGCTGATGAGAGGTATAAAACCTAAGCTTTCAATTAGTAAATTATCTATTTTTGGTTGCACAGTCTTCATGAGGAAGAGGGACAGAGAAGTCAGCAAACTTGAACCCAAGGCACTGGAAGGAAAGTTTGTGGGTTACACTGAAGGAGAAAACGGATACCTGGTGTACAAACCCAACACACGCAAGGTGATGGCAGTTCGAGATGTGATCATCAAGGAGTCTGAAGTGGGCTCAATCCCTGACAACAAAGAAACGGCTGACCTACTAGATGATGGGTCGGAACTGGGAATCTGGCACCCAGATGATGGTCATCAAGATGATGACAACAGAGAACGACAGGACACATCTACTGCAATAAAGGAGGAGTGGCATGACGCAGGGAGCGTGAATACTCAAGAAACAACACTGAGACCAGAGGCCTCAGATGTTGGAGAAACAGCACTAGATGAAGGATCTACTGCAACAAGAGGGAGTTACAGAGACTCAGAGTCACTGGAAGACAGTGACACAGAAGACTTCTCACAGTTAGAGACAGTTGGCTTCAATGAAGATGCACTGGAACACGCGGACAGAGCAGAGCCCAGACGAGGGACCACAGTTAGAGACAGTTGGCTTCAATGAAGATGCACTGGAACACGCGGACAGCAGAGCCCAGACGAGGGACACGAGCAAGGAATGTTCCGCAATTTTTTGGAGAAGTCAGGACCCATCTTGCTGTGACTGAGGGCGACTATGTGGAACCCAAAACAGTCTACGAAGCCAGGCAAGGTGACGATTGGGACCAGTGGCACCGGGCAATGAAGGCACCCACAGACAGGGACGTCATACCGGGCAAATGGGTCTACAAAGTGAAATTGGGACCCAGTGGTCAAGTGGACAAATACAAAGCGCGCTATGTGGCGAAAAGCTTCAAACAAGTGGAAGGACTGGACTACTTTGAGACTTTTGCGCCTACCTGTAAGCCAGAGACATTCAGGATTCTACTTCAGCTATCAGCGAAGCAGGGCCATGTGATGCACCAATTTGATGTCAAGACTGCTTTCCTGCACTCACCAATCGAGGAAGAAGTGTATCTGGAACAGCCACAGGAGTTTGTTAAACGCTGATCAGATGGGGAGAAGTTAGTATGTCGACAAAATAAATCAATTTATGGTTTGAAACAAGCTGCTAACTACTGGTACAAAGAGCTGGCAAACTTCCTACTGAGACAGGGGTTCACCAGAAGCAGAAACGATCACTGCTTGTTCGCAAGATCAGAGGCAGAGGATCACACCTTCATCTTGGTCTGGGTTGACGACATTATAGTAGCATCAAGAAGTATGACAGTGATCTCTGATGTCAAGAAGGCACTAGAAGCAACCTTTCACATGGAAGACAGAGGGAGACTACACTGGTTTCTGGGTCTAAGAATCAGACGAGAAGAGGGCAAAGTCACAGTCGACCAAGAACACTACATAGAAACAATGCTTGAGCGGTTTCAAATGGATCAATGCAAACCCTCAAGAACTCCAGCTGATTTGAATTTGAAACTTCAGACAGCACAGAACGGAGACGAAGAAGTGGACCAGAGGATCTACAGAAGCTTGGTTGGATCACTTCTGTATCTGGCCAAACAGACGAGGCCAGACATCATGTTCACAGTCAACATTCTGTCCAGACACATGAATGCACCTACCAATCAACACTGGATGTGCGGAAAACGACTTCTGCGATATCTTCAAGGTTCAAAAGGTTTAAAACTTACTTACACAAAAGAGGCTAGTTATGATTTAGTGGGGGAAAGTGATGCAGACTGGTCTGGAGACGTGAACGACAGAAAATCAACAACGGGCTATTACTTCAAGCTCAATGGACGTGGAGCAGCACTCAGCTGGGGTGTCAAGAAGCAGGCCACAGTTGCTCTTTCTTCATCAGAAGCAGAATATCAGGGCATGGCAGCAGCAGTTCAGGAAGCACTCTACCTGAAACAACTTCTAGAGGATTTTGGCATCCAACAGAAACGTCCAATAGCAATTGGAGAAGACAACCAAAATTGTATCAGACTTTGCCAAAACCCAGTCATGCACAAAAGGAGCAAGCACATCGAAACAAAGGTTCACTTCATCCGGGACAAGACTTAGGATGGGACTATTTCAATTCATTACGTCCCTACAGACAAAATGGCAGCGGACATCTTCACAAAGTCCTTACCCGTTTCGAAAGTGGAAACATTCAGAGCAGTTTTGATGGGAGCAGACTCTACGCAATCAGCTCAAGTCTGAGTGGGGGTGTTAGAATATCGATCAAACTATAGTCTTAAACTTAGTGAGAATTAGAAAGAAAGTTTGACTTACCAGATTAGAAAGACAAGCAATATGACTTCGATCAAAGAAATTATATAAATGAATCGTCAAGAAATGGTGCTGAGAATCAATATTCGGTTCAAATTGGTGAATCTAGATAACTATTATTAGAGTTAGATTAAGTGATGTAAAATCTTCCCAGCATGTATTAAATGATGATGATATCTCCGGAAGTGTGAATGAATTCTTAGAAAAGTGCAAATGCATTCCATTTATGGTTCCCTTTGCGACTGATTTGCAGAAGCAAACCCTATTGGGTAACCCTTGCGACCCCCACTATAAATCACGGTGCTAAGATTAGTTTTGTATCTTGACTTTTTCACACTGATAATGGGTATATATACAGCTGATTTTTGAGTCCTTTTTCATCCCCAAATTCAAATCACCATCTTGATCTAATAATCAGTTCTCTCCTGTAAATCTCTAAATTCTTCTGTAAAATATCATTTTGTTATTCTCTCATTTTTTGAGAAATTAATTCTTTTACTTAGTTAAAAACGCTTTTTATTCCGCTTGCGAAAGTCCATAACCCAACACATATAATGCGATAATTTATGTACTGATCAACAACGTTATCTGGCGGTAGAGACATATATGAGTCAATGACAATGTTATATCAGCTATTGCCGACAGCTGCTTCTTTCGGATGGTTTTGTTGCTCTTTAGTCAGCTTTTCAATAATTATTTGCAACGCCTACATCTCTAATAATAATTTATTTTTAATTATAAGCAAGTTACATTATTTGTCTAAATAAAAAATGCCTGTCTATAGCCTTTATTTAGCAGTTGGTTCGAGTCAGCCAATAAGATCGCACCAACTGGTGTTGTGGGAATCGAACGCGTGGGGAGACTTGATAACCGATATGACTGACACCCAACGATCACTTTATTGAAAAACAATCTGAAGAACAGTAGAAAAATTTTAAACTTCGCTTTGGCCTAATTTATATCAGATGAAGTGTTTGTCAGTTATTTTGATTGCCTTTATTGGCATCGCCTTTGGTGAAGTCTACTTCAAGGAAGAGTTTTCTGGTAAGCAGCGTGTAGTTTTTGTGACATGTGAATAGATATCTTACTTTATAAATGGAGCTATTCCATGGAAGGAATGGTTTAATAAAGTCGTGACGAAGAAACGAGATTTCCTATTTAATACTTCTCTCTCTGTAAAAGTCCTTCATTTTTTGAAATTTGGGAATAAACATTTTTGAAAAATTAAAACTTTTAAAAAAATTTTTTTTTCTGAGATCTTAGGAGATGACCGCAGAATCCAACAAGATGAATTTTCATCAATAGATCGTTTTTTTCGTTTGAAAAATTAACGCCAAAGCTGGATTTTGATAAATGCAATCATTATATTTGTGAGAAGGAAAAACCGAGTCTTTTTTTTATTCAAAAACCAAATTCCCTGGCTACTTTACGGCAGACGCCTCTGCATTTACAAATAGTGTGTTGTTATGTAGCAGCTATTTTGAAAGACAATCAGTGCCATGTCTGTTTTAGATGGCTCGTACATGAACAGATGGGTTGAGTCCAAACACACTTCGGAAATGGGTCCATGGAAGTACACAGCTGGGAAATGGTACGGGGATGCTGAGAAAGATATGGGTAAGTAATAACTTTTTAGAGCAACTCTTTGCTCGGTATGTTGATTCTATGTCAACACCATTATAGTGAGAGTAAAGTTTGGGACCTTTGTGGGTTGCAACACCACAATCTCCTAATTGATTGCAACCCTGTTTTCTCCACTGAGCCAACTGGTCCACACTGCGAGAGTCTTTTTATGCTCTCTTATATTGAGCTATCATTTCAAGCTCCATCTTGTGATCACAGCATACTTACTAGAGTGTATACTCTAACATAACTAGTTCACAATAGTTCGCAACTTTGTTCTATAGTATCGCAGTAATTAGATTTCGCGAGATTAAATTGCTCTTATTGCTGCGTTTTGGGGAAAAACCGAGCAATTTTAGATAGGAAAAGAACCCCAAGGAAAAGTTCCGGCGAGACGTAAACCCCCACTTGACTGTTGAAGAGCTGCGCACTTCGCGCATTTGATCATAACAGTGCGTTAACGGCGTTTAGGAATTGCTATAAAACTCTCACAACCCAACAAATTATTACAACCGAATTTCCATGCTAGCATGCGCTTTTATTTCGTAGTGTTTATTTCCTAATAGAATAAGACGGGGTCACGCAGGGGGGGGGGGGGGGTTTCTGTGGGCATTTGATTTGATTTTCTGTGGGAGTTGAAAGAACCATAAATGGTTTTGTGGTTTGTTCGACTCCATTGATGACTTTGTATAATTGCTAATCATCGTTTTAACATCCAATTAGTTTTCATAAGCAGTTACTTATTGGAATTTATTTATTTTTGTTGAGTGGATATGAAAATGGATATATAATGTCAAAAAGTTGATAACCTAATGTAAATTGTGGATAAGAATCTTGGAATTGATTGGCAAGAAGCTCTAAATGTTCAGCATACACGTTACTAGACAAATTAAGCCATGACGAAAGGTTTAAAAACAACAGGACGGTTATAAGAGATACCCAAGTGCAAGTGACTGAGACCAGTTGGTGTAATAATTAGTATAATAGGCTGAAAAGTAATAGACGCTGGTTCAAATCCAGTATTGGGCCATTTTTACAGTCGTTGCACCTACTTAACCCACCCCCCCCCCCCCCCTCCAACCCTAATGCCTCAAATAACGGAACGTTTCAATTACGTCTAACAACGCAAATAAATTCAACTTTTGCATTTATTGATCTAGTGCCTGGAATGATAGAAAGCCAAACATTTAAAGAATTAACAATAGTTATTACTTGTGTTGCGTAGGAATCCAAACCGGGCATGATGCACGATTCTACGGGATCTCTGCCAAATTTGAGAAGCCATTCACAAATGAGGACAAAGACCTCGTCATCCAGTTCCAGGTCAAACACGAGCAGAAGATAGACTGTGGAGGAGGATACCTGAAAGTGTACCCATTTGATGTAGACCAGGAGGACTTGCACGGGGAATCGCCGTACTACATCATGTTTGGTCCAGATATCTGTGGAGCGGACAGGTCTCTTTTAAAACCATTTTCAAAACTTTTAAACAGTCAGATCAGTTTAACACTTTGTCGCCATATAACCGTTTTCGGAATTTGTGAAGACCGGTAATACACGATAAAATGTATTTAAAAATGACCCATTTTGATCGGTAACTGTTAAGATGAACGTTTTCTATCAGTTTTCCAAAAAGTGCAGCATAAAAATGCTCTAAACGCTATACTAATTGCTGAAGTTGACTTAATATGATAAAATTTCATCATAAAATGCAGCAAGTTTAATTTTGAGAATTTTTATAGCAATAATAAAATAAAAAATTTGGTTGAGTGTGTTATAATCCATACATCACGTACGTCAATTAGGCTAGAAGCCTGTTTTCAGACGCCGTATAAGATTTTCAAAAAGGGTCGCTCGATTACTTTCTTACTTACCTTTTTTCTTAAAAAAATAAAAAGGTAACCAGGTCATTCCTCTGTTAATTGACCGATGTATTTACAAAATGTATTTTGAGCGTCTGCAGCAAATATTTTTTAAAACTGACCTTTTTCAACAAAGATTATTCGGCGACAAAATTAGTTATGTTTTTACTGTTCATAATTTTTAGTTTTTTCTGTTGGGCTGTTCATAATTTGTTAATCATTTACTTAAAAGTTACTGAAACGACACAGTTAACTAAAAAAAAATGTTTCAGCACGATTATTTTTTAATATCAAAAGAACGGTTAAAAACGGTCATTCCCAGAAAATAGAGATTAAAAATAATCCAACTGTTGCAAAAAAGTGTGGGCTGCAACTCAATTTAACCCTGGAAATATTAGTCTCAAAACAATTAATTTCTCCGCATGAAAAATGGGTGTCCTCCATTTGCTTGACCCCTATCATTTCATTTCATCCCGATTATTTCAGGCCTCAATCATTTATCTACTATAGACATTGGTAGTAACATCAATTGACCATGCCTAGCGGGTCATGGCCATGCTTCAGCAGGCTGTGCGAAATGGCATGAAATTTAACTATCATAACTGAAAAGGGGACTAAATTATCCTCTTAATTATGAGAAGGATCTTTTCTATTTTTACCCGAACTTTTGAATTTAACACATTTACAGTAATTCAAGTTTGCTTATAATGTAAGCAGACAATTAATAATGCATGTTTTAACTATTTTTGCGCTTATCTTCCATAGGATCGGCTTCATGGCACTAATTTTTTTGACAACTGGTAACACAAATATCTATCCGATCTTAAACCAGTGCCGGCAATTTATTGTGCCTAAACTGAGGATGTCTATGGACGAAAAAGTAAATATTTGGGGGGGGGGGTGCAAACAGACTGGTTATGTAGGACTGGGAGGGGGGGGGGGAGAAAAGATCCTGTGAGAAAACATGCTTGTAATGCCGACTGCTAGTTTTCAGGGTGGAACGATGGAGGGGTGAAAGCAGATGGTGTTATGAGATATGAGGCTTAAATATATCGGGATGAAAAATGTGGAACGGAAAAGAACCACGCATATTTGAGGAAAATTTATTTATGTTTAATAAGTTTTGCTGTTTCTGTGCCAAAAACCAAACTAGGGCTTCAAAACTGAAACTAATATAGTTGATATCTAAATGATATCTATTTAACAGGGATAATTTCGAAAAACTCTAACGTTGATTTGGCGATCCGGTTATAGGTCTTTCCCTGAACAATATTATCATAATTAATATTGATATATTGTTGCTAATGCTTACTGCGGCAACATTTCAAGATTGAAATCATATTAGATTTAAATTTAACATATGATCAAAACAGCCAAGCTAGATGCTCTATCGATATTTTTCAGTGAATATCTTGCCACAGGGCCAAAACCATGGGATACACGAAGTGACATAAAATAGAAGATATTGTTAGAGTAATCTATAAGATGGAGAGATTGTATCAGGATGGCGTTGTTGTAACGCATACTCTATTTGCAAGTTAAAAGTTTGTCTAGTTTTTATAATAGCAGCACTTATTACTAACTAGAAGCTATTATTAATATCTCCTAGTTAACATAAGAATCGCTTGAGCTGACATACTTTGTTGTGATTCCTTAATCGGAGTATTTTTCAGTTCAGTTCAAGGGTTAGCGTTCACAATTTTTCAATTACACAAAATTCATTTTCAAACTTTTTACACAATTTTTACACACAAAATCACTTTTTACACATTTAAACAAAATTTTCAAGTATTTACAAGAGTAAAGTATGTAAACATCAACAGTAAAAGCAATAAAAGAGTAACTGAGTTGAATTATTTACCGAGTCGAGATGTCAGCGCCGTTTCATTGCATTATTTTGTAAGAAATGCGCTGAATGTGCAAATATTATGTAAGAAATGAGTTGAATGCGCTGAAATGAGCTGAAATGCACTGATTTTTTCATATATTTTACCGCAAAAATCGCACATATTAATATTACGCTGAAATAGCTAAAACTTTGCAAGAAATGTATTTAAATTTCAGCAAATATCTTAAATTTATTTAGTAAATTTGAATTTTTTCTACACCGATTCCTTAATTTCGAACCATTTAATTTGCTTTCATATTAAAGATTAACTTTTTCCAAAAAATGCTCTGAAAAGCGCTGAAAAGCGATGAAAATATGCCAGAAATGCGCTGAGTTTTCAGCGCATTTCTTCCTAAACTGTTTATTAATATAAAATCAAATTATATGGGAACAAATTGAGGAATCAATGGCGCAGTGGATTGAGTGGTGGCTACGTGACCAGAGAGCAGGATTCGAGTCTTAGTCAGCGCTATTTGAAAACTTGGCTTTTAGCGCTTTTCTTGCAAGATTTAAGCGCATTTCAGAACATTTCAGTGCATTTTATGTAAGGTTTTTGTGCTGAAATTTTTGAAAAAATTGGTGCATTTCTTACATAAGGTTTAGGCATTTTGTCGACCCCGGATTTTATATAAAAACCAATGATATATGTCATTGGTTTTTATATAAAATATAATTCAATTAAGTTACTCTTTATATTGCTTTTACTGCTGATGTTTACATGCTCTACTGTTGTAAATAATTGAAAATTTTGAGGACTGATTTATTGCAGGTCGATTCATGGAAGTAATATAGGTTCCACCGAAGTGGCTACGAGAACACGTAGGCATTGCTTGACAGTTGCTACCATCTATCAGCGAGTTATTGTGTTAGGGATATTTCGCTCCCAATAAAAAGTGAAAGAAAACTTTTTGTCACCTTTTATTTTCTCGATATCTACATATTACTCAGACCTTTTTGGACCAAATGGACCTCTAAAGAGGCTTGAAATTTACCCCGGGTAGAGAATCTTTACACATTGGAGCAATCATTTTTATAAGATATGTGCATTTTTCTTAGTTCACTTCAGTCAATTATTACAATTTAATAATATACAAGATTATATATTATTACATATGTAAAGTAATTTGGAGTGATGGTCAAGTCCGCCAGGACCCAATTTGGTTTAAAATTAACTGTAGTCGCGTCAAAAGTTCGTAATGCAGTGTTCATTTTAGGAAGGTACACGTCATCTTTAACTACAAAGGCAAAAATCATCTCATCAAAAAACGCCTCAACATCCCAGAGGACGAATTATCGCACGTTTATTCGCTCGTTGTCAAATCAGACAACACTTACGAAGTCTACCTTGACTTAGAAAAGAAGGAAAGCGGGAAATTAGAAGACGATTGGGCCTTTCTGCCACCCAAGAAGATAAAAGATCCAGCCGAGACCCAGCCAGAAGATTGGGATGACAGGGAAATGATCGACGATCCAGAAGACACAAAACCTGAAGATTGGGACAGTCCACAGTACATTCTGGACCCCGATGCGAAGCAACCAGAGGATTGGGATGAAGACATTGACGGAGAGTGGGAACCCCCGATGATCGACAACCCTAAATATAAGGGCAAATGGACCCCCAAGAAAATCGAAAACCCCGACTATCAAGGTATAAGTTTGTCTTAACATTCCTTTAACTTTAAGTTTTTTAATATACCCTTTTTTATTACATTTTTATTATATATTATATACCCCTTTTTATTATATTTTTTATTATATACCCCTTTTCTATTACCACTTTAATACATAGATCGTTTAGTTCACAAATGGCATTGAGAACGAAAAACCAAGACTCATTATTAACCAAGAGATCAGAATTATTGACAAAGAGACGAAAACTTCAGGATCAAGAAAGTGACGACAATTGATCAATGATTAGTCTCTGGCAAAAAAGATGACATGGCTAATAGAAACGCATGAATGAAGATAAATACATGGGACATTGTCTTAACTGTTCAAAGTTTGATTTGAACTTTGATTTTGTAAATAACACCACATTGTCTAAATAGGACCAAAATGATGCCAGCAAAAAATGCGCAATGACAATATATCCAACGTGGCACCCAATTTACACCCAAAATTTTATCTTAATATTGAAAATACCAGAGCGATTAACTTAGCATAATAGTTCGCTGATGCACTTGACCATGCCTCATGAACCATGGTCATGCCTTAGCGGCTCGTAGGATTTGAAATGAAACATGGTCATCTCATTGAAATTATCAGAAAGTGCTTAATTATGAGAATACATGCTTGTAATATCGAGTGCTTATTTTCAAATCGGAATATGGATCGAAAAGGTCAAAGGGAATAAATTGGGTATAATGGCATTGGCTATATTGTCACATTAAGCATTTTGGCATTGAGTAGGGTCATGTAACCGGCCAAGTTTCATGCTAACCTGTTAGTAAACTCTCAACAGGGATTCTCAATTTACTATGCGAGTTTTAAAAAAATAGAAAAAAGGAAGTCCTAAAAAGGCTCTATGGGCAATTTTGTTCACACAATGAGCTTCTCGATCGGACTCGGCTACAGTTTGTAACTTTGCGGCAATATATTTTTAAAACACCTCAATATTCCTATGAACCTACAATGAATTCGAAAACGCGTAATCCAGGTTTGGACATTTTTTTAAACCAAAAACTCCATATATCGACAGGACGATAACTTAATTATTGTGTGAATTAGAACGTTACTAACAAGGAAAGCTCAATAGTTTTCACCAATTTCTTTTCCAAAAAAAATGTTTCAATGAACAATTTGCAAGACTAATTTCATCATAGCCAACTATGAATATATACGAACTATAACAAATTTGAGCAAACTGAACACGTGATTATATGATTCAAAATTTTTGTCAGCGGATTCACGGAGCAAATTTTGTGAAATTGCGGCTGCAATACCCAAATTTTTTTCTAGGCAAATGGGTGCACCCCATGATTGAGAACCCAGACTACATACCGGACGACAAACTGTACCTTTACAAGGACATAGGAGCTGTTGGAATTGATATCTGGCAAGTAAAATCTGGTACCATTTTCGACAACTTCTTCATCGGAGACGATTTTGAGGAGGCCAAAAAGTTTGCTGAAGACACTTGGCAAGCGAGCAAGGAAGGAGAGGCCAAGATGAAGGAAGAAATTGACGCGGAAGAGAAGCAGAAACAGGAGGAAGAGTTGGCCAAACAGAAAGAAGTGGAGGAGGCGGAAAAGTCGGAGAACGCAGAAGAGGAGGAGGAAGTGGTGGTGGAAGAGCAGAATGAGGAATCCACCAAAGACGAATTGTAAAGTGGAATTCGAAATTTCAATCGGCCATTTGTTTTTTTTATTAAATTCGTCCAATTTTTGAACCAATGGATAAGGTGTTGAAGGTCAGTGATGGGCATTGATCGACGGAAAACAATGTTATTGAAGGCAGTAGCAAGCTAAAAGTGATGATTTCAAAATAAATTGAACATTTTCCTATATGGTTCGGTTTGGTTTCGCCCTTTTTAAAGCCGTAAGGCCTGATTTGTTCTAGTGTTATCTTGTGTCATTTGGTGACCGGACAATAGATCGAAAGGACAACAGATCGAAAACAGAAAGATTGGGACAATAGATCAAAAATTATTCTCTCGTATTGGTTGAAATTAAGCATTATTTGCGAGCTGCAATATAATAACCACATTATGGCCATGCCTTAGCGGCCCGTGGGACTTGATATGAATCTATCACAACCGAACAAAATATCACAATAGAACATGTTATATGCTGTATAATAAATGAGCGCTTAAATCTGATTGGCCAATTCGCAACTTAAATTATTTAATTTTCGATCTATTGTCCCAATTTTTGCTTTCGATCTGTTGTCTTTCGATCTATTGTCTTAGCATCGTGTCATTTAGATGTCCTTAATTATGTTGACAAGATTGTATTGCTTTGGTTAATTAATAATAATATTTTCAGCTTTAAGTTTTGAAATAGATGCAGTTGAAATCGTTCTGATATTTAATTATAATGAAAGGGCTCGCAATAGTCTGTGCGTGGCACTGACTGTTCCAACATAGCTAACAATCTAAGAAGATTTTTTTATCAATAAATTTTTTGAACTATAAATGTTCCATAAAATTATTTGAAGCATTCAAATCGACAATGGAAATTGAATTAACAACTAACTTGGTTACCATGACTATTTATTATTAAAACAGCAGATCAACAGTTTAATGAATCAAAATTCAACAGTCCATTTCATTTTCCTACACAATCAACAATATTTAAATACTCTATTGTGATGCAAAATTAAAGAAAGAGAGGCTTGTTTGTGATTAAACCCAGAGGAAACAGCACCAAAATAACCCATAAGTTACGGCACAAAGCGCTTTAAAATCAGTACCGTTCTGCAATTTTGTAATTTGGAACAACGTAATCAGTGTTACATAATTCTGCAGAAAAAAACGAGTTTTAAAATTTAATATACGACATGAGTAAACCAAACTGGGACATGAGTGAATATTAATCTTAAGGAGAAGAAACATAGATATCGAGCCTACAGTAATGCAAAAATCTACTAACATTTTTTGATAAACGCATTTCACGCTTAAACAAAGAATTATCTTGAAAATTAAGCATCTGACAACTCTAACAGGCATTGTTTAATTGCAAAAAACGAAAAAATGAGCCCTCAAAAATGAGATGAATCTATAATATTGAGAACGGAGATGTATATCTCAGAAAACTTATGATTGAAAGAGAGACTTTGTAAGCAAAAAACCTTGTTCCGAGAGTCTCAAAAACGTTAAAAATGACCCTAATGGTTCAGAAATCAAAATTTGTATCAATAATTAAAAAAAAAACAAAATAAATAACAAAAAATAGAAATAAACAAAGTAGACCTTATCTTTGAAGAGAAACCTGCGTTCATTCAAAACAACCTCTCGTGGTGTATATGTTACTGTATCTCAATAAAATACTACTTAAACACACTGTTAGTAAATCGTTTTGGTCTTAAAATGTTAATTTGTGAAACTTCCAATTTTTTTGTTCTATGGCAGACAACTACGCAAAAAAACTGCCAAAAAAATCGTTCATGGGGCATTATTTTTTAAAATCTTAACTTTACTTAGAATACAGGCCTAAATTAATTCTCTAAATTCAAAGCGTTGCAAGTAATTAGAAAAAAGATTAGGATACAGATGTCATAAAAATGATTAACAGAAAAAACAATATGTACATCATAGACCAGACGAAAAAAGCATAATCGAATATTTTTTTGCTCGGGTTACTTAATTAGATGTTCACGGATAACGTTTTTTGCACACTCTCAATTTTTTTCCACTTAGGAGCAGATGCCAAAAGTCAGGATAAACAACTGAGGCTAACAGAAAGTAGATCTTAATCTTCTTTTTATTACTCATTGTGGCTGGTTTTGTCTTCGATCGAAAAACCTATTTGATAGAAAAGGAACTAAGAGTTAAGACAAATAAAATCAATCATTTCTGTTGTCTCTCTCTCTATTTCTCTCTATGATGTTTAGAACTGTGAACTGTGGAAAAAAAACGTTAAAAAGCAGCTATGATCTAAAGAAAAATAAGAAAAATGAGACAAAAACAAAGAAATATTTTATTTCAATTTTTTTTCATTGTTTCAACATTTTTGCTTTTCTTTTCTTCGAAAACCACAAAAATGTGACGAAGAGCTTGACAGATCTGATTGCATATTCTATCTATTAGAGGATCAAACGCTAAGTTACTGGTCTTTCAAAGTAAAATTAATTTAAATTTGTGTTTTCAAATGCTAATGGTTCAGTTGGTAAACAGTTGAAACAACTAGCCGATGAAAAAATTTAAGACAGTGCTTGAAGATAATTTAAAAAATTAGTTGGTTAGATTAGATATTTTCATTCTATACAAATGACATAAAAATTAGGCGACTAGTATCAACATAGGACAAAGAGCTAACTTCTTGAGAAAATTCTGCAAACCTATGCAAGTTATAATTACTGCTTTGGATGCAGCAATTTCTTCTGTTTCGATGAAAATTTTTCTTATGAAGAACGATTTAATGGAGCGAAATATAAATCGCGTTTTCTGGCATTTAAAATTGCGTTTTTTTTGACAAATTATTTCGACTGGCGGAAGCAATTTGCATTTAAATTTTGAATTACTCAGGATCACCCTTTTCCCACGAAAAATTTTCAAACAGTATTTTAAAATGTATGAAAAACTCATCTTAGAAAATAATTTTGACAAAAAGAAAATGTTGTCAGAAAAATGTTTGTTTCATGACTAAGAAAGCGTTTCATATATAATTTAAGTTTATTGTTAAGACTCAAATGGCATACTCATTTCGGAGTGTTTCGAAATGAGCAATGTGGGATTATTTATTATTTTTATTTTTTGGTTGATTTATCTGAATAAAAAGTTAACTTGCTGCATATAATTATAATTGATGATTATTGTGGCACCTTTCCCCCTCAAAATGTCTATTTTCACAACTTACTGAGAAATTTTTCAGTTTTTGCCTGATGGCATTATTTTTTCCGTAATTTTACGTTACTATCGCAAATGAACAACAATATTTTCAACGTCACTTTCATGCGCAAAAAAGTTGAATTTCGGTTCGATCTGCAACACATCTGAGAATAGGGTTTTCGTTTTATGATTTTTATATTTTGATAATTCAAGATCAGATATCCTTTTTATTGCAGAAAATGCTGGGGTGGGGGGGGGATAATTATATAATGGAATTCAATTAAAAAGCAGATGTCTTCAGCAGAATATATAATTGCATACTAGCTCTGAATAAGCTGGAAGATATCAAAAGAAATTCATATTGATTTTCTAAAGTCCTATTCACGAGCATGGGACAGTTCCTAAATTCCTTACGTACGCTGTGTGAGCCTACTTAACCTTTCATTGATTTTACCTTTCAGTCCTATTTACTCAATTATATTGTACTGAAACCTTTTTAGCATATGCAACTGAAGTAGGCACTAATTGTGAACATTTTGGGCCGCATCTTTTCCAAGATTGAGTTTGCGATTCATTATATTACCTATTTATAACTTGTTATAATTGATTTGTTTATGTCTCAGTTGATTTTCCTCTGCATACTTTAGTGCTCAAGTTGAGAAACCTATGAGGTTTCTCGAGTAATTAATTTTTGAAGTTTTTTTTAAATTTTAATGGCATTCTTCAGTTAAGATGTTTTTTAAAAAGAGTAAGTAATTTTTGTTTCGAAAATTAAATTAAGGTTCCTCTCTAACTAGAATCAAGATGCTTTGCTGAAAAAGAAGAAGTAATTTAAAACTGCTATTGAAACACGAAATTTCAGTTTTATAATTAAAAATACTATCTGATTATGAGAATCTTTTTACTGATTATGTGCAGTTTTGAAAAACTATTAAAAAGTTGAGCAAACGCTGATTGATTGTCTTTTCGGGGGCAGCAGTTATTGCACTCAATTTGTACTTTTACTATATGTGTTGATAGTTTCTTTACTAAAGCCATCACTGACAATTGAGAACCCTAGTCGAGGCTTCGGATTTATGAAAAAATTTTGAAGGGGGTTGGGGTACCTTTGTTTTCTTATAATCTCACTTTCTAGCTCTCCCATAAACCTTATTTTTGCTACGTGGCGTCATTCGACTAGGATTGTACAGGCTCAAACATTTTTCCGAACAACTTTCATCCTGCTTTGCTTAAGCTTTTGCATTTTTTTAAAAAACAGCTTCGAATATTAAAGTTTAGTTGATTTCGAATACCAACACTAATTCTTTAAGGGTTTAGACAACTCACCGTGTTGTTTACTCTTAGCTTCTCGCGATTTTGTTCTTTTTGCCTCAAGAGTTTCAATTTATTTTTTCGTTATTAGGCCATCATAATTTTTGCATTTTTTTCTTAGTTTTTAAGCGCGTTTTTTAATGTTTTTTAACTAGTTTTTTGAAAAGCTCAAAAATATGTAATGACTTTAAAAAGCATACCTTGTGTTACTTAGCACTACTGAGGCTGACTATTTATACTGAAGATTATCCTAGATATTTTCTTTTTATTCTAAAAGTTTGTGCTTATTTTGTTGCTCGTACTGAAACACTAACACGTCATAGTTTACAACTGGTAAATATAGATATGAGTCCACAGAACAGTCCGCAACACGTTTAAATTTCCTTGCATAGTACTTTTACATGATAATTAATAATCAGTTTTTCATCTATTTGAACATCAACACATTTTACTTTTTCTCTTTGCGTTATAAAACTGCCTTAGTTGACAATTGATTATTAGAGATTTGTCCATTATAGTTCATTTTTAAAGAATGTTGTTTACATTGCAGTTTAAGTTAAGTTCATTGTCAGCAATTTACTTTATGATTGAGTCAATTGAATCTACTTGCTTTTAGATCGGTGTTGTAGGCGTACAATGTTGTAGTGGTACAAACGCAGAATTCTTAGTAGACTTCTCAGTCAAAAATGATTTCAAAAGCCCTTTCTTGTGAGCCCTTATTCCTACAAATTTCAAATTTGTTTCTTCTTTAGTAATATGCTGTGCTGTACGGTGTCAAATGCTTTCTTCAGATCTATGAAAACTGCCATTGTCTCTTTGATTTTGCATCCCAAATCATTTTTGATACTTTCCAAAAAAGAGTTTGCTCTCCTTGCTGAAAACCAAATTGACACTCAGTGAGTCTGTCAATTTTTTTAAGAACACATGTCAACCCCCTGAGTATTATATTTTCCAGAACTATACCTAATGCTAGTATTAGACTAATAGTTCCTGTTTTTAAATTGTTGTTTCATCAAAGTTTTCAATAGCTCTCTGTAAGCACTTCAGGAAAACTTGTTGACAAGATTGGTAATTGTTGGATATATTTGGCATGCTTCAATTTCTCAGGTACAAAATTGTTAAGTCCATCAAAAATAAAAATTTGTCTGTTCTCCAGATTCTGGTTGTGTATTTTGCAATTTAGAAATTATTCTTTTTGAACAGTAGATATATTTCAAATCGGCTTGAACAGTATAGTGGTCACTGATTGCTGTTTTTTTGTAGCTCTACTTTCAAGAAACTGTGAACAAGATCTTTTCTGATTGTGATTTGTCTTTCTCCCTAGTGTAACCATCACCTGACCCATTTAATGTCTGATATGAATAAAAGTTTATTTTTAAATCCTGCATTTTTTTGTTGTTTTTGCCGTTTCTTTTGTTGTTTTTGTGGTCAATATTTATGCTTATTCACAATTTCACTTGCCAATTTTGTATCTATCCGGTTATTTTTCATGTTTATTATATTGAACTTTCGATATGTTAAAAAGAGAATCTGGCTGCCGTGTTATTGTTGTAATGCATTGTTCTGAGAACCACAGGGTTCTCGTTGATATCTAGACTGACGCTTAATAAGTTTAAGTCCATTTAGTTGGTTGCTTGTTCTCTTATCAAGCAACTGACACCATTATGCCCAGCACGGAGTATTGTATTATAAGACTTTGATTGGGTTCCTGGTCAGAGTACACCGACCGGTTCACTCTTCCCATTTTACCCAGCCACAAAAACTTTTGTTTCAAGTCCTGGCGTGAAAGAAATTAATGATTTTGGTTTCTCTGATAATGACTTGTTTGGCATTTTAAGATAAAAGACCATAACTATGTAAAGATGCCTTATAATATAGGAGGTCTTAAAATACCTGGGTGACATTTCCCACATTGTTATGCGCTTGAATCGCTCATCAACCACGATAGTCCGTTGTTATGTTCAAAATGGCTTTCAAAAGACGAGTAAATCTACTCGGATCAAGAAGCAAAATCCACTTTATAATTAATACTCAGATATGGGCCGAGCTTTTCAAAAAGGACTTCCATTACAGCATTTATTACCATACGAGGCAACCGAGATTGTACCTAGCTCGTATGGATGTAGGGAAAATCCGTGTTATATAGCATTAAAGCAGTTCAGAAATAATACCAACTAAAAGCCAATTTGAAGGTGATTTCTGACAACCCTGAACGTTCCAATTTGTTTTTAGCAGCCGTTTGTACTTTCTGTGTTCAACGCTAGCTGGTCTGATCAAAACTGGCTACTCAACATGATTAGTGCTGGTCAAATTATTGCTGACTTCGTCAAGAATAGTCCCAAGTTCACTGCGTCTCTCAGTGAACTGAAAACATTCCTCAAAAACTTTTCTTTTCCGTTATCCGCAACCCCCCCCCCCAACACTTATGTCACTCGATTTGCACCCCCAAAAAAAGTTAGTTGTCCACGTTCATGTAACTTTGCTTTGTATTTTTGGTAACTAGTGGTTTATTTTAATAAAATTTAGATCAATTTGAAAACTTGTGGCTGTTGTGGAAATTTGTAAATTCAAATTATTCGCGTATATATGGCTTCAAATGTTATATCAGTACGGTATTGAGATAAAAAGTTGGCTGCTTCAGATTTTTTTCTATATATTAGTGGTTGCATCGTTGTTCTAAAGTTCGAACTTTTATGGATCCGAAGCATTTAATTGTTGCTTATCAAGGTTTTACCACTTTTATTTTTATTAACTTCGCGTCGAGACGGGTTCTTACACAATCTGGGTTTCGGCATGCAATAGCAGTGAGAACTGTCAATATTGATGACCTTCGAGAAGCTGAAAGAGTTCACGAAGATTCTCATTATGTTCTGGAACAGATACTGGTCAAAAACCGACTCCAATGCAGCCTAATGTGCATCAAAAACGGTGGGTAACCCCGATGGTGAGAGCAAGGAAACTTTTACGGTCATTAACATTACAATAAACTTTGGACGCTTTTTAGGTAAAAAGAGAATGAATTCCGAGGCTCATTTATTCACTTAATCACCATCTTGTTATACGCCTCTATTTTGAGCAGTCTCGCAAATCTCAAAATATTATGCCTATCTTCCCATATCTTCTTTTCTCTTCACTTCTCTTTCTCTTCTCTCTCTCTCTCTCTCTCTCTCTCTCTCTCTCTCTCTCTCTCTCTCGCTCTCGCTCTCGCTCTCGCTCTCGCTCTCGCTCTCGCTCTCTCTCTCTCTCTCTCTCTCTCTCTCTCTCTCTCTTTAAGCAAAGCAAAATCGAGTTGAGCGAAACCTCAATTGAGGATTTGATGGCGTAACAGTTTTTTCTTGTTTGCTCATTTTTAGAACTAGGGGACCAATTTTGTGGTCGTGTAATAAAATACTCATAGGGTAGTGGAGTAGATGATAATAAAAAAAGCTCTGTCATGGTTCTGCAACTTTTCTCTAAAGAAATGTGTTGTTTTTTTGCTTTTCATTTCCATAATTTTGAAAACTTACGGTTGGCACCCTCAAAGACTAATAAGATTTGTTTATTGAAACAATGTAACAATTAATAAGATAAACAATAACTTCGAATAATTCAGCTACCAAAATTTTTAATTCCTTAATATTACTTCATATCAACGAAGTTGCAAAAATAAATTTTGTAGAAATTGGAATACTTACCACGAAGACCATGTTTTATGATCAGGCCATAGTTTAGTGATGTTGAAGTAAAAAGACACTAACAAATGTATTTTAAACAAATCCGGCATCTGGCAGCTAATATGAACAATTTGACATCCCAAAAATGACAATTCTAAAAATTTAAACTAAATTTATTTCGCCCAAACGATTTTTGATGTCGCCATAAACCAGTGCAATAGAAGTGGAAGAAAAATTGAGTGTTACAAACTTCTGCTAAATTTTCCCGCCAAACAGTTTTTTGGTTATTTTTTATAACAATGCTGTTTTACTAAAATTCACTCATATATAAATTTTGATTTAAGAAAAAGTAGGTCATTGTATTAGCAAATTACATGCAAATAATTTTTCAAAAATTATCCCCGAACTACACATTTTAAACAGGCTACGGAAACTGATGACTTTTTCAGTTGTTTTTTCATGCCAAAAAGAATAAATTTATATCATATCTACTTAACTTTAGAAAGTGTTATGGTCACTTAAACAAAAGTTGATTATCTGTTTCCGAGGCACTGTTTTGTGGAAAGAAGCTGATTTGGTCGATATTTGCTATATTCATCCATTAATTCTCAGCTTTGAACGGCTGGCATATAAATTAATCAGAAATTATGAGCTGTTTAAGTGACTTTTTAAAAAGCAATTTGGGCGAAGTTAAAAACTTTTTAATAGTTAAATGAATCTAGAAGAATTTAAGGAAAAGACGAATTGGGAAAAAATCGCCGTGTTTTGGAAATGATTCATTTGTTTCTAACTTACTAATTTTAGCGTTGAAAAATGAAGTGTAAAAAGTTTGTGATTTGCTTTTTTCGACTACATGGAAAAAGCTTGTGCGTATAGACGATTATCTGTTGAGAGTATTCGAAGGGAATTCTTGCGGGATGAATGTGACTCCACTTCCATTTCTTGACTTAAGGAATCCTCTTTATTCTTTTCTACTCTTTTTTTACGGACGAAAAAATTTTACGGACGATTATGGCTACTTTGTTTTATTTAAGGTTATTTTTATTTTTCCTAATTACTCAAATGACGTTTGAGTTACTAACTCAACCTTAAGTATCATGTGCACGAATTATTTTATCTAGCAAAACAACAAATAAACCTTTTGTAAATACATAGGAAAGCATTTTTGACCATTATTTTTACGGGAAATAAGTTCCCTCAGCTCCTACATCTTTTAAACGGTCATCTTTTTGAAAGTCTTTATAAAAATGACATTAAGAAATGTTTGCTATTTCGGTTATGGTCTTCTTTTCAGTGAGATGCAAGTCGTACAATCACTGTGGTCGAAATTTGTGTCAACTAAATAGCGTTGGTCTGATTGAGCTGCGACAAATCGATTTCGGAGATATCGAAAACGAGAACATCGCCCAAGACGAATCCTGCGTTTACATTGGACTAAAAAGATCCTCCGTTCCTGAATGTCGCGAAGGTTTGAACAAAAGAAGTATTCAAAATGACTCGGAGCCAAACTATTGCGGGATCAATTTGAAGCGTGTTGATGGACTTTTTACAAAGAGAGAGTTCTATGATATATCTATCAATACCTCGTACGAATTCAAAGGGTACACATATCAGCAATGTCGTGCTGAAACTGCTTTAAACGGTGGTGGTTGTCCAGAAGCCAACAGAACTGAACATGTTTGGGTGAAATGGAGTGACGAAAAAATGCCTTCCTCACAAAAATGTCAGAAGTACTGCAAAGGTAGATAATGATTAAAAACTTGCGATATAACTTAGAACCTTAAAAAGTAAAATGAATCACCAGTCCGAGAATGAGAAACTAAAAAAAAGATGACATTAAATCTAATTCGAGACAGGCAAAAAATCAATCTTTTTTGATACCAGTTGTGTAGCTTGTCGCGTCAACCTGACCGATGAAAAACAAAAAAAATATTTAGTTTTACTGCTTTTTGTCCATTTGCCAACAACCGAAGTAGCGCGAAGCCTTTATTGGTGACATTATTGTGTTTTTCCGTCTCCAATATTATTTCTGATTTTGCTCATTTTTTCAATTTTGTTCCATAAGGACAAATTTTGTTGTGCCCATGTCATAGGGCAGTACAAAGAAACAAAATAGCCCTTGTGAAAACTACCCAACTTTTTCTGCAATATTAAAATTGCCCGATAAATTATTTAGGTGTCTACTTTCTTTACAATTACTGTAAAACTGAAAAGGACCAAACTTTTAGAAATAAAAAGCGAACCTTGTACCTTTACCTTAAAAAATACAGAAGAACTGGCATTTTCTCAAACTTAGAACCCGGAAAATAAAATTAACTCATGTTTTGAAAAGCTACGCCAGCTATTCAATCGATTCCGGGAATAAAAACGAATTAGTTGTCGGAAAAATTACTCTATTTGTGAAGGCCGAGCTTAACTAAAGTTCCCATATTTGTTAAGCAAACAAATCCAGCTCTGAATTGGACATATGTTACTTAAACTTTGGTGTACGATATATTTAAAGCCAAACAATTACGTCAATTCTTCACCAAAAACTTGACGTGGATTTCCAATACAACACAACAATTCTTGACGTCAGTTTTGCATGGAAAAAATGACGTTTTTAATGCCGTCATAGCCAACCAGTCAACGATGTAGTTTTGACATGTAGAGCAGTATAAATAGAGCTTGAAAAACTACCAAAAAAGAGCGGAAACTTGATAATATTGTGATATTAAAATTGACATAAAGTGCGTATTGAAGCACAATTCCTCGAGCAGTAAATAACTGGTTACTGTGTCCTGTATCCACAAAATACTTGGGAAATAATTCAACTGTTGGCATCCCAAATTTTGACGCCTTCAAATCGTGAGTACAGAGAGCAAAACTCTACTTAAGTTAAGTTTAATTATTTTTGCAAAGCAGGTCTTAGACATATATCTTTGTCTTCGATTTGTTCAGATATCGGAGTGAACTGGTATACATAATAGAGATTGCGTATTTTGTGATGTGTAGTAAACCCAGTCCAGTTCGATATTGAAAAAACTGAGATTAGCAGTTAGTTGTGAATTGAAATTGTAATGCAACGGTAAGAATATAGCGGATATACAGTTACAAAAGCGAATAGCAAAAACACAATATTTGGACAGATTTTTGGCCGCTGAAACGAACTGGGCGGTGTAAAGATTTCCTCGTCATAAGTGGGAGAGCAGCCGTTACATTTGGTCCGCCGACCCGGACAGTGGAAGGCAAACTGCTGTCCAATCTGATAAAGAGAGTGTCAAAGGCACCCACTAAAGAAAATCAAACGAAACAACAACGCAACATCAGTGAGGCAGAGCGGAGAGTTCAATTCACTGAAGCAGCTATAGTCCCATACGAGTGGCTAACCCTGCGTAAAAGCAAGAAGCAAAGCAAAAGCGAACAGCACCCAGGTAATTCAAGCACAATCAGCAGAGAACAGCTTCAGGCAACAGTTCAAAGGCACGACAACAAGCTTCAAGAGTTAGTGGACGAAGTCTACACTAAAAGAAGACTTGGTCAGAGAATAATTGCAGATTCAGACCGACCCAACAAACTAAAGGTACTCTATCGACAGACTGTTCATTTACTAGAGGAAGAAATACCCAAGCAATTGCAGCGTCGTAACCAACTTGCACCCTACTCAACAAACTTCCTTGAAGAACAACTACAGCAGGCAAGGGAGTGCAAAGCAAATCTGGATATTCATTGGCTTGCATATATAAGCAAAGGCACGCAACCAGAAATGAATACAGAGCAAGGCAACACGAGTCAAGCAGTGAACGAAGGTGAGATTAACAACAACTATCCAACGGACAACTCAGCTAAACAAACGCTACAAAACAGCACAGTAGCAAACGATCCGAATACGGAGAATATTTCTGAAACATCTTCAGCAAAGCAAAGGCGCGAAGAACGGATGAAGAAGTTCAATATTAAGTTTGAAACACAGTTGCGGCTCGAACAGGCAAGGTTCGAGCGAATGAAGCTAGAGCTCGAGATGCAGATGAAGGAGTTAGAAACCAAGCATCAACTACTGGAACAAGAGCGTGAACTGGAGCGCAAAGTGAAAAGAACAGCATTAGAGAATGATGATGCTCGTTCCCAATCAACCGGTGCTTGAGATAAATCACCCTTCAACTGGACCCCAAGAAGAGGAGATGTCTCTGACTGGGCCAGCAGGATCGACCCCCTTCTAACCCCAAGCAGTGCAAGAGCTCGCTTCGATGCAACCCCTGAACTGAACAGGCAGAGTCAGTTCTCACGATATCGAAACCGTTCATCAAGTGCTGAAGACAGGGACGTTTCCCCCAGAGCTGGATTACGATACAACAGTGGATATGCAGGTAGCAGTAACCTACCTAAGCTGAAGTTGAAAAGCTTCGATGGAAACCCTCTCGAATGGTCGGAGTGGTCCAGTATGTTCATTGCTACGATGGATAGGCGACCAATACCAGACTCAGAGAAGATGAGCCATCTCAAGACCCTCCTGACAGGCAAGGCAAAGTCCGCGATATCTGGAATGGGCTACTCTGGGCAACTCTATGGTGCTGCTTGGAGCATTCTGGAGAGGAAGTTTGGAAGGCCTCAGATGATCATCGATGCACAGTTGGAGAGTCTTCGCAAGGCTAGTCAGGTGAAACTACACGACTCAACAGGTCTGATCAGTTTCTCAGTTATTGTATCAAACTTTGTGAATGTGCTCAAAGAGTACAAGCAGATCGGCGATCTGCAATCAAGCTCGACACTGTATATGGCAGTAGATAAACTACCTCAAGTTCTCAAAGAGAAGTGGTGGTTCTATGTTGATGATAAAGATGAAGACTGGCCTGATCTGATTATGTTTGAAAAATGGCTATCACGAATGGCATTCGTGCATGAAGGGTTTTCAGCTTTCAAGGGAGAGCGCAAGGACGAAGACCGGAGAAGCACGAACAGAGACAAACGGTTTTCAAAGACATCGAACTTCAGTGCGAGTTCAAAAGCGGAAGAAGTGAAGCAAATGCACAACGACCACTGCCCGCTAGCTGATGGCACTCACAAGATTTGGAACTGTCCACTCTTCTGGAATATGAGTGTGAATGATCGGTATGCAGCAGTGAGGAAGCAACGCTTATGTTACGGATGTCTGGGCAAAGGACATGCAATCAAAGATTGTAAAGTCAATTCGTGCGGTATCAATGGATGCACCAAGAAGCACAACAGATTGCTACACTCAGAAAACCAAATGGACGAGGGCAATCACGCAGTCAACGTAAGCGCAGCAACAATCAACAAGAGTAACGAAGTTACGAGCTTTCTTCAAATAGTTCCTGTCTCAATACAGATCGGTGGCAGCAGGCTGAACACATATGCTTTCCTCGATAGTGGATCAACGGTTTCATTCATCGATCAAAGTGTGCAACAGAAGTTACGAGCCCAAGGCACCGATTCAACACTCAACATAGCAGGCATACATGGAACGAAGGATCTGAAGACAGAAAAGATTCCTCTCAAAATAAAGGGATTACATTCAAAGGTGCATGCAATCGAAGCGTTTGCACACCCGTCAATTTCGTTGGGAAACACAAACTATGACTACAGCCAGCTGAAGCAAAGCTTCAACCACTTGAGTGTTCTCCCAAACAAGAGCTTCAACTTGAAGGAAGTTGGCATCATCATTGACCAAGATGCTTACGAGCTACAACGCCCAATGGACTACAAGATAGGAACACGAAGTGAACCTTTCGCCGTTCTAACAGAATTAGGATGGGTAGTCAGTGGACCCATGACGGGAAAGAGAAGGCAAAATGTTTGTCATTTCGCCTTCACAGAGGATGTGAAAGTGGCTGAGAATATCCAAACGTGGTGGGACATAGAAACATATGCCTCCAAAATCAACGTCGTCAGTCAGTCAAAGAAGGAACTGCAGGCACAAAAGATGCTAGAGTGTACGACGAAGTTTATAGGCGAGCGGTACGAAGTGGGAATGCTATGGAGTGAACCAGAGCCAAACCTGCCGAACAACTACAGCTCAGCCTTGGGTCAGCTTTTCTCACTGGAGCGAAGATTCCAAAAGGATCCTAACCTGAAAAGTTTGTATCAACAGTCAATAGATACCGATGTTGAAAAGGGATTCGTAAAGATACTGGACGAATCCGAAGTGAAAGGCACCTTCGGGAAGGAATGGTATTTGCCTCATCATCCTGTGCTAAACCCGAACAAGCCTGGCAAAGTAAGACGTGTTTGCAATGCTGCATCAAAGTACAAAGAAGTATGACTAAACGACAAGCTACTAGCAGGACCCGATCTACTACATGGATTGATCGGAACGATATTCAGATTTCGTGAGGGACCAATAGCCCTAACAGTGGATATCGAATCAATGTTTCTGTAAGTACAAGTTCCCGAACAGGACAGAAGTTGCTTGAGGTTTCTGTGGCGTCCAAGAACTAACGAACCTGTTCAAATATACGAATATCAGCGACACGTATTTGGAGTTAAGAGTTCTCCAACATGTGCAAATTACGCTCTCAAGCGAGTGGGACTGGACAATGGAGAAATGTATCCAATAGCAGCAAAGGCAATACAAAACAACTTCTACATGGACGATTTCATCAAATCAGCAGAAACCCCTGAAGAAGCAATCGAAGTCTTTAATCAGTTACAACCTCTTCTCTCTCAACACGGATTCGAGCTGAAGAAGTGGATAAGCAACAACGATGAGGTAACCGAAGCAATCCCAGAGGACTTGAAGTCGATCAGCAACACAAAGCAAGTCGAGGTGGAACCCAACGCGGAGGGATCTTCAGTGCTTGGACTACAGTTGACTGTTACTGACGATACTCTTCAAGTGTGTAGAGGTACAAACAAAGAAGTTGAAACTCCAATAACTCAGAGGAAGGTTCTGTTACTTGTCTCTTCAGTATTTGACCCGATCGGATTGTTTGCTCCGTTCAGTGTTCACATGAGACGACTACTAAAAGGCATTTGGACTAAGAATGGACAACATTGGGACAAAGAAGTGGAGCCTGGTGAGGAAGCAGAATTTCTGAGGTGGAAAGAACAACTTCCAATTGTAGCTGAAACAAGCGTTGCTAGAAGGTACTTCTATACAGCAAGGGACAAAATTGAACTTCATGTGTTTGCCGACGCATCTGAAGACACGATGTGCGCAGTGGCCTAACTACGTTCACAAACCAAAGAGTACTCAGCCGACTTAGCATTTGTAATTGGAAAATGCAGGGTGGCACCGATGAGGCATCTTTCAATACCCCGCTTGGAACTGCAAGCAGCGGTGATGGCAGTGAGGTTGAAGGAACAGATAGTCAAGGAACATGAGATGAAGATAAGCAGTTGCAGTTTTTGGTCAGACTCAACTACAGTATTACAGTGGATACACAGCTCCCATCGTAAGCAGCAAGTGTTTGTGGCCAATCGACTTGCTGAGATACTGGATACAACTGATGTTTCACAGTGGAAACATGTGAGCGGTATCAACAACCCAGCTGACATTGGCACGAGAGCAATCAACATTGAAGAACTCAAGAGAAATGAGTGGCTCACTGGGCCGGCCTGGTTGAAGCGACCAGAAAGTGAATGGCCAGAGCAAGTGAACCTAGTCTTCGCCTCAGATGAAGGGAATATACCCGCATCGGTCTTTGCAACACAGACTGAAGAGAAGAAAGCTGTTATTCAGTGGGAAAGATTCAGTAACTTCAACAGGCTAGTGAATGCAGTGGCATATGTGCGGCAAGCCATGAGCAAACACAAACCAGCAACACTTATAGTAAGCGTTGAAGAACGAGAAAAAGCAAAAGCAACAATCTTCAAGCTACTACAGCAAGAACAGTTTAGTGAAGAGATGAAATCTCTCAGGGCTGAAAAGGAAATTCCAAAAAGCAGCAAAATCCTACAATTCTCACCTTTTCTAGATGAAGAGGGGCTTATTCGAGCCAAAGGCAGAATAGGCAAAAGTCAATTGGACTTCGATGCAAAGCATCCAATATTGCTACATTGGAAACATCAAGCAGTTGAATTATTCTGGCGAAACGAGCACAAGAACAATCAGCATGAAGGCACTGAGCATGTAAGAAACATTGTTCAGCAGAAGATCTGGATCCTAGGCATACGAAATGCCTTGCGATCAATCAAGAACAAGTGTGTAACCTGCAGAAAGGGCAGAGCACAAACGATAGCACCAGTAATGGCAGATCTACCCGAAAAATGGCTAGATGCTTCAACAGCCTTTACAAATGTTGGAGTGGATTACTTCGGCCCTTTCATTGTGAAGATTGGGCGAAGGAACGAAAAGCGATGGTGTTGTCTGTTCACATGTCTAACTGTGAGAGCGGTGCATATAGAGGTTGTACCCAAGACAGACACAGACATTTGTCTCAATGCAATTATGAGGTTTATTGCACGAAGAGGCAAACCAAGTACAATGATCAGCGGCAACGGGACAAACTTTGTTGGAGCTGAAAGAGAATTTGCAGAATATGTTGCAGCATGGAACAAAGAGAGGATCGAAGAACATTTGATTCAACAGGGGATCAGATGGAAGTTCAACCCACCCGCAGAACCTCACTTTGGAGGAGTATGGGAGCGGCTGGTCAGAAGCTGCAAGAAAGCAATGTATGCAGTGTTGGGGAACAGATCAGTCACCGAGGACGTTCTATCAACTACGATGTGTATTGTGGAACAAACGATGAACGCAAGACCGTTGACTTCGGTCAGTTCAGATGCTAATGACTTAGAAGCATTGACCCCTAATCACTTCTTGCTTGGCAACAATAACATTTGCCTACCCTATGTACCATGCGCAGAGGAATTTGTTGACCACAGAAAACTCTTTCGACAAACTCGAGCATATGCAAATCTCATCTGGGACAGATTTCGTAAAAAATACTTGCCAACTTTGAATAATCGGCGAAAGTGGAGATCTACGACGAACGAAAACCTTAAAGAAGGAGATCTCGTTTGGTTGATCGAAGATAGTGACAAGCGAGGATACTACAAACTGGGTCGAGTTGTGGAGACCATGGGAGGGTCTGACGGAGTGATTCGATCAACGAAAATTAGAACGAACGCCGGAGTTTACAAGAGACCAGTAGTGAAGCTCGCCCCAGTACTGCCAAACGAGAAAGATGTTTTCACTAAGGAAAACAGGGCCGCCGATGTGAAGGCCGAGCTTAACTAAAGTTCCTATATTTGTTACGCAAACAAATCCAGCTCTGAATTGGACATATGTTACTCAAACTTTGGTGTGCGATATATTTAAAGCCAAACAATTACGTCAATTTTTCACCAAAAACTTGACGTGGATTTCCAATACAACACAACAATTCTTGACGTCAGTTTTGCATGGAAAAAAGGACGTTTTTAATGCCGTCATAACCAACCAATCAACGATGCAGTTTTGACATGTAGAGCAGTATAAATAGAGCTTGAAAAACAACCAAAAAAGAGCGGAAACTTGATAATTTTGTGATATTAAAATTGACATAAAGTGCGTATTAAAGCACAATTCCTCGAGCAGTAATTAACTGGTTACTGTGTCCTGTATCGACAAAATACTTGGGAAATAATTCAGCTGTTGGCTTCCCAAATTTTGACGTCTTCAAATCGTGAGTTTAGAGAGCAAAACTCTACTTAAGTTAAGTTTAAATATTTTTGCAAAACAGGTCTTAGACATATATCTTTGTCTTCGATTTGTTCAGATATCGGAGTGAACTGGTATACATAAAAGAGATTGCGTATTTTGTGATCTGTAGTAAACCCAGTCCAGTTCGATATTGAAAAAACTAAGATTAGCAGTTAGTTGTGAACTGAATTTGTAATGCAACGGTAAGAATATAGCGGATATACAGTTACAAAAGCGAATAGCAAAAACACAATATCCGGACAGATTTGTGGCCGCTGAAACGAACTGGGCGGTGTAAAGCTTTCCTCGTCATAAGTGGGAGAGCAGCCGTTACACTATTTTTACTGTAACTTTCCTTCCTCCAATCAACACTTTGTTCAGGTCAGCTTTCCAAGAACAGAGATATGAGGTTCAAAAATTGATACCAGAGATAAACAATGACTTTTTAAAAAATGATTATATCCACAGTGAAATATAAATGCGACACAAAAATATAGCTCAAGAACTATCCAATTTGGAAAAGCAACTGAAAGCTAAAAACTTAGCAATTTCGATTCTCGCTAAATTTTCTCCGGAGATAATTTAATTAATCAGCAATTGGAAAGAAACATTTCTTTTCAGACGTCAAAGAAAAATAAGTATTTATAACTTTTTCTAAATCATAATGTTGCTTGAAATGCATCCATTAAAAAAAGAATCACCACAGCTAGCGAGGTTAAAAGAGCAAAAACTAGTTGACAAAAATTCAAGTTCATTCGCTCCTTTTTTAACATTTTTCTCGCAGCTTATAAATTTCTTTAACACTGCAAATTTTTCAGTTTTTAGGCTTCATGCTGATGAACGCCAATTGTCATTATTCAAAAAATTATACCAATTCAAACCAGGTTCAAAAATTTGACGTAATTGACACTCTTTTTCTTCTTGAATTTAAAAAACTGCTCTTTATGCCATGACCGGTTCCAAAAACACCCTCCATTGAAAATATGTAAACAACATATGAAAACTTTATGACCTAATTTGTAATATTTTTAGTCAAAAATGATCATATGATTTCCTTTTGATGTGTGCTTGTTTGTTTTTGTTCTACAAAAGTAATTTATTCATGGAAAGGATGCTACAAATGACAGAGAAAAAGGAAAAAACTAACATAAGATAAACCAAATAAAACTAGCTTCAGTTTATGTAAAACAAATGAAAAAAAAACAGCTACATGAATTAATTACAAACGGCTAAAAAAATTTTGTCAGCATTGAAATGTACTATATTTTCAAACTGGCATTAAAATTTTAGAATTTCAGTTCAAGAACAGAGGCAGCAGAAAGTGACGTTGTGTTCCTGGATGTTTATTAAAAGATATAGGTTTAAAAAACGAAAATTAAGAACAATGAAAATGTTCAATATATTTTAAGTTTGAATTAACTTATATATTAAAATCGATCGATAATTTACTTGAATTAACTTATATATAACTTCGATCGATGTGGAACGCGTGGCCACTTGTCTTCAAGCTCAGGACAGCCTAGTTATGACTGTGTTAATGTTCAGGAAATTGGGTGAACGCAAAGTAAGCCGAAGTAAAAGTAAGCCGACATAAAAGCAAGCCGAAAGTTATCTAATAGTTATTTAACCTATCGGAAATATTACATTGTTAACCGTTACAATCAACACTGTGCATAGTATTATATTAGTGTATTCCAATGCACCAAAGAAACAAAAATACTTCAATCTTTAGGCTCTAGTGATTACGGGCCTCAGTGGGCCCCTGTTCATGGCCATGCCTCTAATCCGATGTGGGATGTAATCAGGAAACCGCGGGCCGGTGATCAAGGCGAAAAGTCCACCGACCCACAAGGGGCAATTTAAAATACGGGTATCCCAAAATTTTTCGGCTTACTTTACCTCACTTTTAAATTTTGACTTGCTTGCCAATCGGCTCCCAGGTTGAGGTCCTCGTTCAAAAGTCCTTATGAAAATACCCATCCAGACTATTTTTGCTTATGAAAATACCCAGGCAGACCAAAAATGCCTATGATCCAGACTTTGCCTCGTTCAAAATTTTGGTGCGTTTATGTGCTCGTTCAAGAACTCTTATGAAAAGACCCGTACAGACCAAAATGCGATATGATCCAGACTTTGCCTCGTTCAAAATTTTGGTGCGTTTATGTGCTCGTTCAAGAACTCTTATGAAAAGACCCGTACAGACCAAAATGCGATATGATCCAGACTTTGGCTCGTTCGATTTATGAAAAGACTCAGAAAGACCGAAAAAGTTTATGATCCAGACTTTGGCTCGTTCAATTTATGAAAAGACAGGAGCTAAGACATACCGACAAAAATGGCGTACGAAACGTCGCTATTTGTTGGTTTCATCGGTTTTGCTTGTATGAAGCGTGGGTTTTTTCGGTTTCGTAGAAGTAATCCGTATTGGTTGTGAGAAGCGTCGGATAATCGAAATTGCCAGTCTCAAATTGCCAGTTGTAATAAAGTCATCGTCCGATCATCGTAGTAGTAGTAGTAGTAGTAGTAGTAGTAGTAGTAGTAGTAGTAGTAGTAGTAGTAGTAGTAGTAGTAGTAGTAGTAGTAGTAGTAGTAGTAGTAGTAGTAGTAGTAGTAGTAGTAGTAGTAGTAGTAGTAGTAGTAGTAGTAGTAGTAGTAGTAGTAGTAGTAGTAGTAGTAGTAGTAGTAGTAGTAGTAGTAGTAGTAGTA
Source organism: Convolutriloba macropyga (assembly GCF_964194025.1). NCBI lineage: Eukaryota > Metazoa > Xenacoelomorpha > Acoela > Convolutidae > Convolutriloba > Convolutriloba macropyga. Next base: position 54,158,147 of record NC_134470.1, on the reverse strand, counting down.
GTAGTAGTAGTAGTAGTAGTAGTAGTAGTAGTAGTAGTAGTAGTAGTAGTAGTAGTAGTAGTAGTAGTAGTAGTAGTAGTAGTAGTAGTAGTAGTAGTAGTAGTAGTAGTAGTAGTAGTAGTAGTAGTAGTAGTAGTAGTAGTAGTAGTAGTAGTAGTAGTAGTAGTAGTAGTAGTAGTAGTAGTAGTAGTAGTAGTAGTAGTAGTAGTAGTAGTAGTAGTAGTAGTAGTAGTAGTAGTAGTAGTAGTAGTAGTAGTAGTAGTAGTAGTAGTAGTAGTAGTAGTAGTAGTAGTAGTAGTAGTAGTAGTAGTAGTAGTAGTAGTAGTAGTAGTAGTAGTAGTAGTAGTAGTAGTAGTAGTAGTAGTAGTAGTAGTAGTAGTAGTAGTAGTAGTAGTAGTAGTAGTAGTAGTAGTAGTAGTAGTAGTAGTAGTAGTAGTAGTAGTAGTAGTAGTAGTAGTAGTAGTAGTAGTAGTAGTAGTAGTAGTAGTAGTAGTAGTAGTAGTAGTAGTAGTAGTAG
>NC_134470.1:54016527-54154027 GCF_964194025.1 Convolutriloba macropyga | reverse complement strand
CTACCCTAATTCGGCCTGGTAAAAAAGTTATTGATTGCTAAATATGAAAAAAGTCACCATTTCAGGTGATATTGTTGTTCACCAAATATGCGTAACTCAAAATACCATAGTATTCCTGCATATATTGGTTTGTTGGATTTTTATTGTGGTTGGGAGTAACCCCATACACATTTTGTATCTGGTTTTATGGAGTTGAGTGGGTCATTTTTTGCTCTGTAGGCGCCGAACCTCGTCTTTCGGCCAATTTCGGCCAATTCGGCGGTGACATAATGTTATATTTTTTGTGTCAAGATTACAAATTATAGTGTTTTAGATTGCTCAGTTGACGGGGAGTATCACTATAAACAGATTGTACCTTTTTTTTACTAGTTTTGAAGGTTTATTTTAGCGAAACTTGAAATTTGGTAGTCAAAATAGGTCATTTGTCCAAATGAATGAGTGAAGTGGTGTTGCTTGCAATTGAACAAGTTTTTGGGCTTGCGTTTTGTGTTTTCTAGACACTATTCAGGTTGTTGAAGCTAATTGTACCAAATAATGGGATTAATTCAACAATTTTTCTTTTTTCACGATTTCATCAAATTTCTGTGGATGTTGTTTTATGTCAAAACACACAAAACATCATAACCTTCATGGTGAGGTGGGAAATTTTTTCCCACCTCACCATGAAGGTTTGACGTGACCTAGAACGTGGAAGTGGACCAGAATTACACCCACAAATGCTCCGGGAACGCTGTTTCACGTTGTTTTACGTCGGTTCCAGAGATCTTGGGCTTCGATTTTAGCCCAAAAAATGGGGTACAGAACAGTATTTTGTTAATATCTGCTAAAGTACTGGACCAAATTAAACGGGAGTGGTCGCATTTTGTTGGCACTGAACCCCTCTTGCTTGCAGTATTTGGTTGGTTTCCCAAATCGGCCTAATCAAAAAGTTATTAATGTTCAAATTTGAAATAGTTCGAATTTTCGGGCTATTCTGGGTGACCCAAATTTCGGTACAACAAAACACGCGATTTACCCAACAAGTGTTAGTGTTTTAGAATCCTCAGTTAGTGGGGAGTATGCCCATATATATTTTCCATAGCGTTTTACGGAATTGTGATAGTCAAATTTGGCTCTGAAGTCAGGTCACCTCGCTTTTTGGGTCATTTGGTACGGTACCTTATAATTGCTATAACTCCTTGAAGAATGTACCGATTGTGCTCATTTTTCAATATGATGCGTATCTCAAGCAGTGCTACAAACTGTACTAAGGGCGTTTATTTTGGTTCAGCCGTTTTAGAGAAATTGGCCAGTAAACTTGCCCTCGATTTTAGCCCCAGAAGCGGTTGACACCCCGTTGACACGTACCTTGAAGCTTTGAACTATGTTACAAATCTTAGTGTTTTAGAATCCCCAGTTAGTGGGGATTCTCGCCATATATATTTTGTATGTAGTTTTATGTAGTCCAGATGGTGAATTTTAGCGCTACATGAGACGTACTTGGTCAATTTTGACATTTGGTACGGTACCTTTATGTTGGAATATCTCCTCGTAGAGTGAACCGATTTTTGATCTGTTTATTGATTTGAACTCAGCTTGAGCCGTACTTGAATCCCTGTAAATAGCGTTTTGTTTCTTTCAGCCGTTTTTGAGAAATTGGCCAGGACACATACCTCCATTTTGTCCAATTCGTGTCCGGTACATTTCGTGTTTGTACATGTTACACCCTCAAAATTTGTTATTTTGGACTCGATAAGTAGTCCGTTAGATTCCTCTGATAATGGGGATTGTCCCCGTGTATGTTTTATAGGGCGTTTTCCGTAGTTTAGGTGGTCAATTTTTGGTCTGCAAGTCACCTCTCCTCGTTTCTGGCGATTTTGGTACGGTACCTTAATTATGCAATAACTTCTCGTAGAATGGACCAATTTAGATGATACTTTGACACAAATTGTGTCGCAAGCAGTACTTGTTTTGCTCTAAGTTTGGTTTGGTTTCGTTCAGTCAGTTTGGAAATATTGACCATTGAAGATACCCCAAGTTTTACCATCTGAAACAGGAGAATGGTCATCTGCAGCCTGTTACTGACCGTTGATGTTGTTATCATTCGGGTTGTTTAGGTAGCTGGGTAGACTCAGTGTATCCCAGTGATATTCCCAGCAAAATTTGGTTGTTATAGTTATAATCGTTGATGACGATGTTTGGTCATTTTGGTCATCATGGTCATTTTTTGGGGCATTTGGTGCCAAAGACTCGATCGTTAATAACTCTACATACAGGAATTTTTTTTCCTATTGAGTTGCATATTCAGAAAGCTCGTTAAGCGTGCTTTCTTTTGACCTAATATAACCTGAATAAATACTCCCCAGAAGTTGTACATTTGTGTACAAGCATGGGAAACGTCCCAATTTTCGAGCGGACTTGGTCGATTTTTGCTAATAACTCCTTGTAGAGAAAGAATATTTTCATTTTGTTTAGTGATACTAACAGCGCAGTTCAAGACGGTTACAATGCTATACATGTCATATAGTGTTGTTTTCAAAAAGTTGTGAAATTAGCCTGCGAGTCAACCGTAATTTTGGTCATTTTGAGCGTTTCTGACGCTATTCGTGACCTAACTTCATTCTCGTATCCATTGCAAACTGCATTTCCATGCTCCCTGAGTTCCATGGCATTGTTCCAGAACTCATGCCAAAATTTGGCATTGGTCGGTTGGTGTTTTTTTTGGGGGGGGGGTCGTTGGGGGGGGGGGGGGTGGCGGTTTGGCGGCGGGGGGGGGGTGTCGCTGGGTGGGGGTGGCCGTGCGTCTTGTGTGTTGTTTCTGATGTTCTTTTATGTATACTAACAAAATATTTTTTCAGAATTTGTTTGCTTGTTTGCCTTTCTTCTATTCTCTCTGCTGCCGTCTCCTCAGGTGAGTTCTTCCCGCTTCTTTGCTCGCTAGCTTTGCTAGCTGGTGCTTCCTTTCGGTCTGGTTTGCTCTGCACCGCAGAGCTGCGGTTTTCGGACCGGTTTTTTGGTCCGTGTTCCCACGTCGTGGGAATGTGTTCTTGCAAAGCAAGAAGGTTCGTTGAAGCTTTGCGCTCTTCTTGGATTTTCATTTTTGCTCTTTTTTTGTTTGCTTCCGCTTTTTTTGGTCTGGTTTGCTGTGCACGCACGCACAGCTTCGGTTTTCAAACCTCAGGACGTGTTCAAAAGATTTGAGGGTCTATGTAGGAGTGTGATAGTCCTAGTAGGTTCTACTGGAGGGCTAATTGTTGATCTAGGTGGTCTGAGAAAAAAGTACTTAATACGTTGTCAAATTTCGAGCTCAAAAGTTATTCTTGTGCGTTTTCATAAAAAGTGATTTTCAATATAGCCAAGGACTTGTTCAAATGATTTGATTGTCTATGTAGGAGTGTCATAGTCCTAGTAGGTTCTACTGGAGGGCTTATTGTTGATCTAGGTGGTCTGAGAAAAAAGAACTTAATAGGTTGTCAAATTTTGAGCTCAAAAGTTATTCTTGTGCGTTTTCATAAAAAGTGATTTTCAATATAGCCAAGGACTTGTTCAAATGATTTGAGTGTCTCTGTAGGAGTGTCATAGTCCTAGTGGGTTCTACTGGAGGGCTAATTGTTGATCTAGGTGGTCTGAGAAAAAAGTACTTAATACGTTGTCAAATTTCGAGCTCAAAAGTTATTCTTGTGCGTTTTCATAAAAAGTGATTTTCAGTATAGCCAAGGACTTGTTCAAATGATTTGAGTGTCTCTGTAGGAGTGTCATAGTCCTAGTGGGTTCTACTGGAGGCCTAATTGTTGATCTAGGTGGTCTGAGAAAAAAGTACTTAATAGGTTGTCAAATTTTGAGCTCAAAAGTTATTCTTGTGCGTTTTCATAAAAAGTGATTTTCAGTATAGCCGAGGACTTGTTCAAATGATTTGAGTGTCTATGTAGGAGTGTGATAGTCCTAGTAGGTTCTACTGGAGGGCTAATTGTTGATCTAGGTGGTCTGAGAAAAAAGTGTTTAATACGTTGTCAAATTTCGAGCTCAAAAGTTATTCTTGTGCGTTTTCATAAAAAGTGATTTTCAGTATAGCCGAGGACTTGTTCAAATGATTTGAGTGTCTCTGTAGGAGTGTCATAGTCCTAGTGGGTTCTACTGGAGGGCTAATTGTTGATCTAGGTGGTCTGAGAAAAAAGTACTTAATACGTTGTCAAATTTCGAGCTCAAAAGTTATTCTTGTGCGTTTTCATAAAAAGTGATTTTCAGTATAGCCAAGGACTTGTTCAAATGATTTGAGTGTCTCTGTAGGAGTGTCATAGTCCTAGTGGGTTCTACTGGAGGCCTAATTGTTGATCTAGGTGGTCTGAGAAAAAAGTACTTAATAGGTTGTCAAATTTTGAGCTCAAAAGTTATTCTTGTGCGTTTTCATAAAAAGTGATTTTCAGTATAGCCGAGGACTTGTTCAAATGATTTGAGTGTCTATGTAGGAGTGTGATAGTCCTAGTAGGTTCCACTGGAGGGCTAATTGTTGATCTAGGTGGTCTAAGAAAAAAGTACTTAATACGTTGTCAAATTTCGAGCTCAAAAGTTATTCTTGTGCGTTTTCATAAAAAGTGATTTTCAGTATAGCCAAGGACTTGTTCAAATGATTTGAGTGTCTCTGTTGGAGTGTCATAGCCCTAGTGGGTTCTACTGGAGGCCTAATTGTTGATCTAGGTGGTCTGAGAAAAAAGTACTTAATACGTTGTCAAATTTCGAGCTCAAAAGTTATTCTTGTGCGTTTTCATAAAAAGTGATTTTCAATATAGCCAAGTACTTGTTCAAATGATTTGATTGTCTATGTAGGAGTGTCATAGTCCTAGTAGGCTCTACTGGAGGGCTAATTGTTGATCTAGGTGGTCTGAGAAAAAAGTACTTAATAGGTTGTCAAATTTTGAGCTCAAAAGTTATTCTTGTGCGTTTTCATAAAAAGTGATTTTCAATATAGCCAAGGACTTGTTCAAATGATTTGAGTGTCTCTGTAGGAGTGTCATAGTCCTAGTGGGTTCTACTGGAGGGCTAATTGTTGATCTAGGTGGTCTGAGAAAAAAGTACTTAATACGTTGTCAAATTTCGAGCTCAAAAGTTATTCTTGTGCGTTTTCATAAAAAGTGATTTTCAGTATAGCCAAGGACTTGTTCAAATGATTTGAGTGTCTCTGTAGGAGTGTCATAGTCCTAGTGGGTTCTACTGGAGGCCTAATTGTTGATCTAGGTGGTCTGAGAAAAAAGTACTTAATAGGTTGTCAAATTTTGAGCTCAAAAGTTATTCTTGTGCGTTTTCATAAAAAGTGATTTTCAGTATAGCCGAGGACTTGTTCAAATGATTTGAGTGTCTCTGTAGGAGTGTCATAGTCCTAGTGGGTTCTACTGGAGGCCTAATTTTTGATCTAGGTGGTCTGAGAAAAAAGTACTTAATAGGTTGTCAAATTTTGAGCTCAAAAGTTATTCTTGTGCGTTTTCATAAAAAGTGATTTTCAGTATAGCCGAGGACTTGTTCAAATGATTTGAGTGTCTATGTAGGAGTATGATAGTCCTAGTAGGTTCTACTGGAGGGCTAATTGTTGATCTAGGTGGTCTGAGAAAAAAGTACTTAATACGTTGTCAAATTTCGAGCTCAAAAGTTATTCTTGTGCGTTTTCATAAAAAGTGATTTTCAATATAGCCAAGTACTTGTTCAAATGATTTGATTGTCTATGTAGGAGTGTCATAGTCCTAGTAGGTTCTACTGGAGGGCTAATTGTTGATCTATGTGGTCTGAGAAAAAAGTACTTAATAGGTTGTCAAATTTTGAGCTCAAAAGTTATTCTTGTGCGTTTTCATAAAAAGTGATTTTCAATATAGCCAAGGACTTGTTCAAATGATTTGAGTGTCTCTGTAGGAGTGTCATAGTCCTAGTGGGTTCTACTGGAGGGCTAATTGTTGATCTAGGTGGTCTGAGAAAAATGTACTTAATACGTTGTCAAATTTCGAGCTCAAAAGTTATTCTTGTGCGTTTTCATAAAAAGTGATTTTCAGTATAGCCAAGGACTTGTTCAAATGATTTGAGTGTCTCTGTAGGAGTGTCATAGTCCTAGTGGGTTCTACTGGAGGCCTAATTTTTGATCTAGGTGGTCTGAGAAAAAAGTACTTAATAGGTTGTCAAATTTTGAGCTCAAAGGTTATTCTTGTGCGTTTTCATAAAAAGTGATTTTCAATATAGCCGAGGACTTGTTCAAATGATTTGAGTGTCTATGTAGGAGTGTCATAGTCCTAATAGTTTCTACTGGAGGGATAATTGTTGATCTAGTAGGTCTGAGAAAAAAGTACTTAATACGTTGTCAAATTTCGAGCTCAAAAGTTATTCTTGTGCGTTTTCATAAAAAGTGATTTTTAATATAGCCAAGGACTTGTTCAAATGATTTTAGGGTCTATGTAGGAGTGTCATAGTCCTAGTAGATTCTACTGGAGGGCTAATTGTTGATCTAGGTGGTCTGAGAAAAAAATACTTAATAAGTTGTCAAATTTTGAGCTCAAAAGTTATTCTTGTGCGTTTTCATAAAAAGTGATTTTCAATATAGCCAAGGACTTGTTCAGATGATTTGAGGGTCTATGTAGGAGTGTCATAGTTCTAGTAGGTTCTACTGGATGGCTAATTGTTGATCTAGGTGGTCTGAGAAAAAAGTACTTCATACGTTGTCAAATTTCGAGCTCAAAAGTTATTCTTGTGCGTTTTCATAAAAAGTGATTTTCAGTATAGCCAAGGACTTGTTCAAATGATTTGAGTGTCTATGTAGGAGTGTCATAGTCCTAGTGGGTTCTACTGGAGGGCTAATTGTTGATCTAGGTGGTCTGAGAAAAAAGTACTTAATAGGTTGTCAAATTTTGAGCTCAAAAGTTATTCTTGTGCGTTTTCATAAAAAGTGATTTTCAGTATAGCCAAGGACTTGTTCAAATGATTTGAGGGTCTCTGTAGGAGTGTCATAGTCCTAGTGGGTTCTACTGGAGGGCTAATTGTTTATCTAGGTGATCTGAGAAAAAAGTACTTAATAGGTTGTCAAATTTTGAGCTCAAAAGTTATTCTTGTGCGTTTCCATAAAAAGTGATTTTCAATGTAGCCAAGGACTTGTTCAAATGATTTGAGTGTCTATGTAGGAGTGTCATAGTCTTAGTAGATTCTACTGGAGGGCTAATTGTTGATCTAGCTGGTCTGAGAAAAAAGTACTTAATAGGTTGTCAAATTTTGAGCTCAAAAGTTATTCTTGTGCGTTTTCATGAAAAGTGATTTTCAAGATAGCCGAGGACTTGTTCAAATGATTTGAGGGTCTATGTAGGAGTGTCATAGTCCTAGTAGATTCTACTGGAGGGCTAATTGTTGATTTAGGTGGTCTGAGAAAAAAGTACTTAATACGTTGTCAAATTTCGAGCTCAAAAGTTATTCTTGTGCGTTTTCATAAAAAGTGATTTTCAGTATAGCCGAGGACTTCTTCAAATGATCTGAGGGTCTATGTAGGAGTGTCATAGTCCTCGTAGGTTCTACTGGAGGGCTAATTGTTGATCTAGGTTGTCTGAGAAAAAAGTACTTAATACGTTGTCAAATTTCGAGCTCAAAAGTTATTCTTGTGCGTTTTCATAAAAGGTGATTTTCAGTATAGCCGAGGACTTGTTCAAATGATCTGAGGGTCTATGTAGGAGTGTCATAATCCTTGTAGGTTCTACTAGAAGGCTAATTGTTGATTTAGGTGGTCTGAGAAAAAAGTACTTAATACGTTGTCAAATTTCGAGCTCAAAAGTTATTCTTGTGCGTTTTCATAAAAAGTGATTTTCAGTATAGCCAAGGACTTGTTCAAATGATTTGAGGGTCTCTGTAGGAGTGTCATAGTCCTAGTGGGTTCTACTGGAGGGAGGGCTAATTGTTGATCTAGGTGGTCTGAGAAAAAAGTACTTAATAGGTTGTCAAATTTTGAGCTCAAAAGTTATTCTTGTGCGTTTCCATAAAAAGTGATTTTCAATATAGCCAAGGACTTGTTCAAATGATTTGAGTGTCTATGTAGGAGTGTCATAGTCCTAGTAGATTTTACTGGAGGGCTAATTGTTGATCTTTCTGGTCTGAGAAAAAAGTACTTAATAGGTTGTCAAATTTTGAGCTCAAAAGTTATTCTTGTGCGTTTTCATAAAAAGTGATTTTCAAGATAGCCGAGGACTTGTTCAAATGATTTGAGGGTCTATGTAGGAGTGTCATAGTTCTAGTAGATTCTACTGGATGGCTAATTGTTGATTTAGGTGGTCTGAGAAAAAAGTACTTAATACGTTGTCAAATTTCGAGCTCAAGAGTTATTCTTGTGCGTTTTCATGAAAAGTGATTTTCAGTATAGCCGAGGACTTGTTCAAATGATCTGAGGGTCTATGCAGGAGTGTCATAGTCCTCGTAAGTTCTACTGGAGGGCTAATTGTTGATCTAGGTGGTCTGAGAAAAAAGTACTTAATACGTTGTCAAATTTCGAGCTCAAAAGTTATTCTTGTGCGTTTTCATAAAAAGTGATTTTCAGTATAGCCGAGGACTTGTTCAAATGATCTGAGGGTCTATGTAGGAGTGTCATAGTCCTCGTAGGTTCTACTGGAGAGCTAATTGTTGATTAAGGTGGTCTGAGAAAAAAGTACTTAATACGTTGTCAAATTTCGAGCTCAGAAGTTATTCTTGTGCGTTTTCATAAAAAGTGATTTTCAGTATAGCCAAGGACTTGTTCAAATGATTTGAGGGTCTCTGTAGGAGTGTCATAGTCCTAGTGGGTTCTACTGGAGGGCTAATTGTTGATCTAGGTGGTCTGAGAAAAAAGTACTTAATAGGTTGTCAAATTTTGAGCTCAAAAGTTATTCTTATGCGTTTTCATAAAAAGTGATTTTCAATATAGTCAAGGACTTGTTCAAATGATTCGAGGGTCTATGTAGGAGTGTCATAGTCCTAGTAGATTCTACTGGAGGGCTTATTGTTGATTTAGGTGGTCTGAGAAAAAAGTACCTAATAGGTTGTCAAATTTTGAGCTCAAAAGTTATTCTTGTGCGTTTTCATAAAAAATGATTTTCAGTATAGCCGAGGACTTGTTCAAATGATCTGAGGGTCTATGTAGGAGTGTCATAGTTCTAGTGGGTTCTTCTGGAGGGCTAATTGTTGATCTAGGTGGTCTGAGAAAAAAGTACTTAATAGGTTGTCAAATTTTGAGCTCAAAAGTTATTCTTGTGCGTTTTCATAAAAAGTGATTTTCAATATAGCCAAGGACTTGTTCAAATGATTTGATTGTCTATGTAGGAGTGTCATAGTCCTAGTAGGTTCTACTGGAGGGCTAATTGTTGATCTAGCTGGTCTGAGAAAAAAGTACTTAATAGGTTGTCAAATTTTGAGCTCAAAAGTTATTCTTGTGCGTTTTCATAAAAAGTGATTTTCAAGATAGCCGAGGACTTGTTCAAATGATTTGAGGGTCTATGTAGGAGTGTCATAGACCTAGTAGATTCTACTGGAGGGCTAATTGTTGATTTAGGTGGTCTGAGAAAAAAGTACTTAATACGTTGTCAAATTTCGAGCTCAAAAGTTATTCTTGTGCGCTTTCATAAAATTGATTTTCAGTATAGCCGAGGACTTGTTCAAATGATCCGAGGGTCTATGTAGGAGTGTCATAGTCCTCGTAGGTTCTACTGGAGGGCTAATTGTTGATCTAGGTGGTCTGAGAAAAAAGTACTTAATACGTTGTCAAATTTCGAGCTCAAAAGTTATTCTTGTGCGTTTTCAAAAAAAGTGATTTTCAGTATAGCCAAGGACTTGTTCAAATGATTTGAGGGTCTCTGTAGGAGTGTCATTGTCCTAGTGGGTTCTACTGGAGGGCTTATTGTTGATCTAGGTGGTCTGAGTAAAAAGTACTTAATAGGTTGTCAAATTTTGAGCTCAAAAGTTATTCTTGTGCGTTTTCATAAAAAGTGATTTTCAATATAGCCAAGGACTTGTTCAAATGATTTGAGCGTCTATGTAGGAGTGTCATAGTCCTAGTAGGTTCTACTGGAGGGCTAATTGTTGATCTAGGTGGTCTGAGAAAAAATTACTTAATAGGTTGTCAAATTTGGAGCTCAAAAGTTATTCTTTTATAAGACGCCTAATTTTGACTATTTTTACAGGTCCTACGAAAAAAGAAGATACGTTTCATCGGGCTTGAATGTATGTACGTTTGTTTGTATGTATGTTTGTGTTTATGTATGTTTGTATATATAAAAAGTGGGTACGAGTGGGCTACGTGTTATAAGACGGCTAATTTATTGACATTTTCAAAGGTCCTACGAAAAAAGTAGATACGTTTTATCGGGCTTGAATGTATGTATGTTTGTTTGTATGAATGTATTTATGTGTGTTTGGATATATAAAAAGTGGTTACGAGTGGGCTACGTGTTATAAGACGGCTAATTTATTGACATTTTCAAAGGTCTACGAAAAAAGAAGATACGTTTCATCGGGCTGGAATGTATGTATGTTTGTTTGTATGTATGTATGTTTGTATTTATGTGTGTTTGTATATATAAAAAGTGGGTACGAGTGGGCTACGTGTTATAAGACGGCTAATTTATTGACTTTTTCAAAGGTCCTACGAAAAAAGTAGATACGTTTTTTTGGGCTTGAATGTATGTATGTTTGTTTGTATGTTTGTATTTATGTGTGTTTGTATATATAAAAAGTGGGTACGAGTGGGCTACGTGTTATAAGACGGCTAATTTATTGACATTTTTAAAGGTCTACGAAAAAAGAAGATACGTTTCATCGGGCTTGAATGTATGTATGTTTGTTTGTATGTATGTATGTATGTATTTATGAGTGTTTGTATATTTAAAAAGTGGGTACGAGTGGGCTACGTATTATAGGACGGCTAATTTATTGACTATTTTCACATGTCACCCTAACTGTTCTTTCCTTTATCAGACGTTTCATGTTGATAACCGGTTCATATGAGTTGCAATATTATCAAACCAAATTTTCGAGACTATGTTGAACGCTTTCGGTGCACCCTTCTTGAAACTGTAACGGAACGAGCGTTTGGTACCAATTGAAATATCTTTTCTCTTTTTCAAGTAGTGATGGATCCTTCTCGAATTGGAGTTCCCTTCGCATCAGTTAGCGACGCACCACCTAAGAAGAAGATGAAGCCCGCTTTTTCAGAGTCCCAGGAGCAATTTCGCTTGGTTAAAGAAGCAACTGGCGGAAACTTGGAGTTTCTCTGCAATAATTTTTCTAACTTTGAAAAATTACACACTGCTGTTGTGGGCGACAGTATTGTTGATTCCTTGTGCGTTGACAATTGCGCCGTCTTCTCTCTATCTGGTGGACGGGTTGCGCAATTTTATTCTTTACTCGATACGTTGGTTTCATATCGCAACATTATTCTACTAATCGGAGGCAACAATCTTTCTTTCCACGATGAACCCGGTCAACATCCAGAAGAGGTCTTCAATGAGATTGAAAAATTTTACAAATCTGTTCGAGCTCTCCCGCAGAAGCCGACAGTTGTGATATGCACTGTTCTGAAGCGATTGAAAGCCAAACACTTCAACATTCAGAGATACAATTCCATGCTCACCACTTCTGATCTAAGATTTTTTCCGATGCACAAAGAAGTCTCCAAGTCCAAATGCTTCAAGGAATCGGATGGTATCCATCTTACGCATAAAGGTTTCTGCGAGTTAGCTTGTGGAATCAACAAGGCGATGAGAGATCACAATTTGTACTAGTTTAATTGTTCAAGTTACATTTTATGTTGATAATTGTGTTACTTTTTTGTCACTGGTTTATGTATAATTGTGTTGTACTTTGGATTTGTAACTCGTGTATCACATTGTGTACCGCATTGTCATTGCTTTAACTCATTTTTTGAAATAATTCAATGCTTTTTCCTTTATTTTCAACTTCGGACAGTTTTCAAATAGAATTTCTTGTTCGAGAACAAAAATGTGTTCTTTCTTACTTGATGGCGAAGAAGTAAGAAATCAGTGTCTTCTAACTTTTTTTGCCTACTGCAACTCAAGAAAAATATATGGGTTATTTCAGCAGGTGCTTTGCCTGCTACGCCTCAGTAAAACAATATTTTCGTTCTTTTCAGCGGGTACTTTGCCTGCTGCGGACAAAATAAGTTTTATGCGTTTCTTTCAGCGGGTGCTTTGCCTGCTGCGGCTCAATAAAATAATAGTTACGTTCTTTTCAGCGGGTATTTTGCCTGCTGCGGACAAAATAAAAGTTATATGCGTTTCTTTCAGCGGGTGCTTTGCCTGCTGCGGCTCAATAAAACATTTGGGTTCTTTTCAGCGGGTGCTTTGCTTGCTGCGACCGAAAGATTTATATGCGTTTCTTTCAGCGGGTCCTTTGCCTGCTGCGCCTCAGTAAAAAAATATTTGCGTTCTTTTCAGCGGGTACTTTGCCTGCTGCGGACAAAATAAGTTTTATGCGTTTCTTTCAGCGGGTGCTTTGCCTGCTGCGGTTCAATAAAATAATAGTTGCGTTCTTTTCGGCGGGTATTTTGCCTGCTGCGGACAAAATAAAAGTTTTATGCGTTTCTTTCAGCGGGTTCTTTGCCTGCTGCGGCTCAATAAAATAATAGAAGTTCTTTTCAGCGGGTGTTTTGCCTGCTGCGGACAAAATAAAAGTTGTATGCGTTTCTTTCAGCGGGTGTTTTGCCTGCTGCGGCTCAATAAAACATTTGCGTTCTTTTCAGCGGGTGCTTTGCTTGCTGCGACCGAAAGATTTATATGCGTTTCTTTCAGCGGGTGCTTTGCCTGCTGCGGCTCAAAAAAATAATAGTTGCGTTCTTTTCAGCGGGTATTTTGCCTGCTGCGGACAAAATAAAAGTTTTATGCGTTTCTTTCAGCGGGTGCTTTGCCTGCTGCGGCTCAATAAAATAATAGAAGTTCCTTTCAGCGGGTGTTTTGCCTGCTGCGGACAAAATAAAAGTTATATGCGTTTCTTTCAGCGGGTGCTTTGCCTGCTGCGGCTCAATAAAACATTTGCGTTCTATTCAGCGGGTGCTTTGCTTGCTGCGACCGAAAGATTTATATGCGTTTCTTTCAGCGGGTCCTTTGCCTGCTGCGCCTCAGTAAATAAATATTTGCGTTCTTTTCAGCGGGTACTTTGCCTGCTGCGGACAAAATAAGTTTTATGCGTTTCTTTCAGCGGGTGCTTTGCCTGCTGCGGCTCAATAAAATAATAGTAGCGTTCTTTTCAGCGGGTATTTTGCCTGCTGCGGACAAAATAAAAGTTTTATGCGTTTCTTTCAGCGGGTGCTTTGCCTGCTGCGGCTCAATAAAATAATAGAAGTTCCTTTCAGCGGGTGTTTTGCCTGCTGCGGACAAAATAAAAGTTATATGCGTTTCTTTCAGCGGGTGCTTTGCCTGCTGCGGCTCAAAAAAGTAATAGTTGCGTTCTTTTCAGCGGGTATTTTTCCTGCTGCGGACTAAATAAAGGTTTTATGCGTTTCTTTCAGCGGGTACTTTGCCTGCTGCGGCTCAATAAAATAACAGAAGTTCCTTTCAGCGGGTGTTTTGCCTGCTGCGGACAAAATAAAAGTTATATGCGTTTCTTTCAGCGGGTGCTTTGCCTGCTGCGGCTCAATAAAACATTTGCGTTCTTTTCAGCGGGTGCTTTGCTTGCTGCGACCGAAAGATTTATATGCGTTTCTTTCAGCGGGTCCTTTGCCTGCTGCGCCTCAGTAAATAAATATTTGCGTTCTTTTCAGCGGGTACTTTGCCTGCTGCGGACAAAATAAGTTTTATGCGTTTCTTTCAGCGGGTGCTTTGCCTGCTGCGGCTCAATAAAATAATAGTTGCGTTCTTTTCAGCGGGTATTTTGCCTGCTGCGGACAAAATAAAAGTTTTATGCGTTTCTTTCAGCGGGTGCTTTGCCTGCTGCGGCTCAATAAAATAATAGAAGTTCCTTTCAGCGGGTGTTTTGCCTGCTGCGGACAAAATAAAAGTTATATGCGTTTCTTTCAGCGGGTGCTTTGCCTGCTGCGGCTCAATAAAATAATAGTTGCGTTCTTTTCAGCGGGTATTTTGCCTGCTGCGGACAAAATAAAAGTTTTATGCGTTTCTTTCAGCGGGTGCTTTGCCTGCTGCGGCTCAATAAAATAATAGAAGTTCCTTTCAGCGGGTGTTTTGCCTGCTGCGGACAAAATAAAAGTTATATGCGTTTCTTTCATCGGGTGCTTTGCCTGCTGCGGCTCAATAAAATAATAGTTGCGTTCTTTTCAGCGGGTATTTTGCCTGCTGCGGACAAAATAAAAGTTTTATGCGTTTCTTTCAGCGGGTGCTTTGCCTGCTGCGGCTCAATAAAATAATAGTTGCGTTCTTTTCAGCGGTTATTTTGCCTGCTGCGGACAAAATAAAAGTTTTATGCGTTTCTTTCAGCGGGTGCTTTGCCTGCTGCGGCTCAATCAAATAATAGAAGTTCCTTTCAGCGGGTGCTTTGCCTGCTGCGGCCCAATAAAATAGTATTTGCTTTCCGTTCAGCGGGTGCTTTGCCTGCTGCGGCTCAATAAATTAATTGTTGCGTTCTTTTCAGCGGGTATTTTGCCTGCTACAGACAAAATAAAAGTTTTATGCGTTTCTTTCAGCGGGTGCTTTGCCTGCTGCGGCTCAATAAATTATTTGCGTTCTTTTCAGCGGGTGCTTTGCTTGCTGCGACCAAAAGATTTATATGCGTTTCTTTCAGCGGGTCCTTTGCCTGCTGCGCCTCAATAAAACAATATTTGCGTTCTTTCCAGCGGGTACTTTGCCTGCTGCGAAAAAATAAAAGTTATGCGTTTCTTTCAGCGGGAGCTTTGCCTGCTGCGGCCCAATAAAATAATGTTTCAGCGGGTACTTTGCCTGCTGCGGACAAAATAAAAGTTTTATGCGTTTCTTTCAGCGGGTGCTTTGCCTGCTGCGGCTCAATAAAATAATAGTTGCGTACTTTTCAGCGGGTATTTTGCCTGCTGCGGACAAAACAAATGTTTTTTGCGTTTCTTTCAGTGGGTGCTTTGCCTGCTGCGGCTCAATAAAATAATAGTTAAGTTCTTTTCAGCGGGTATTTTGCCTGCTGCGGACAAAATAAAAGTTGTATAAGTTTCTTTTAGCGGGTGCTTTGCTTGCTGCGGCTCAAAATAATATTTGCGTTCTTTTCAGCAGGTACTTTGCCTGCTGCGGACAAAATAAAAGTTTTATGCGTTTCTTTCAGCGGGTGCTTTGCCAGTTGCGGCTCAAAAAATATTTGCGTTCTTTTCAGCGGTTGTTTTGCCTGCTGCGGGTCAATAAAATATTTGCGTTCTTTTCATCGGGTACTTTGCCTGCTGCGGACAAATATAAGTTATTTGCGTTTCTTTAATCGGTTCTTTGCCTGCTGCGGACAAAATAAATAGGGGTATGTTTAATATTGTTTTTCTCGCAAGCGAATCCTGTCAATTGATTAATGATTTAACCAAATAAAGGAACTATATGAGTTTGTAGAGTCTTGAAAATGGGAAGCAACTTTCAATGGTTGATAATGAGCGTAGAGAAAGATGATATACAGATCATAGATGCCGAGTCGAAAATGTGGGGTGATAGAACTTTGGTGCAAAAACTGATGAAAACCGTGGGCAAGCAGGCTGTTTTGTATAAAGATAATAGATTGAGAACTTACTTGATTGTGAAACAAGGAACGGGAAAAATGACCGAAGAGCTTGCGGAATTGAGGCGTGAATACGGTCTTGACTCACCTGAAAATCCTGCTGAATGTGCAGCAGCTCGCACCGCGACTCAGTCGATTGTTGACACAGAATCAAACAAACAGGCAACGGCACCCATTACAGAGGCAACTACAGTGCAAAGCAGTGCAGTGGTCAAGGTTGTATTTTGTGAATTTTGTAGATTGTGATTTAAAAAGTTGGTTCCTTAAATTTGCGCTGAATGATTCGCTTTAACTTTTCTCGGCCGTTTTTGCGAAATAAAAGCATTTGAACAAAGATAATTTTTCAAGATGTCAGTATTTTTAGTGTTCTGAGACCCATGAGTTTTTAAGAAAACTGATATTAATCATTTTTCCTTATTTTAAAAAATGAGTGAAATTTTAAGAGTCAAAAGCAATATAGGTTTCATATTTTTGCGAAGATGTGGTTTGATGTTAGAAAGTAGTGATTAACTTGGCCTCTTATAGAGTTCATCTGGTTATACGTGATTTGATTGCGAAACAAAAATAATGAGTCAATGTAGATCTGCTTTATACCGATTTGTTTAGTGTTGTGAGAAGCACACACATGTAGCTGAGTTGATGCTGGAGGACGAGAAGAGGATACGAAGTGTTATCAAAGTTCTTGAACAAACCACTGAACAATCGGCAGAGGAGTTGTGTTGTTTGAAAAGAAAAGTCAATAATCTTGTAAGCTAATTTTTGTTCAAATCTATGTCTTTTGTAAAAAAAATCTTGAAAACATAGATGCATTAATGCCGGTTTATTTATCACCATATGACTTTGAAACAAAATTGCATTTTCTGTCAGATTTCAAGATGACAGTTTGCTTTCAATCCGACGGCTTGTGGTTTTCCCATGCAAACCAGCATGTTCCCAATTATGAAAGTTTTTACAAATTTCAAATAATTTAGGTGAAAAGCGCGCTTAATGACCTCGACGGCTCAGAAAGCGAACTTACTGATTCTACTGAAACCAGTTCTTCGTGCAATGAAGAAACGAGTGAAAATGGAGAAGAAGAAACTGATTCAGTTGTGGAGGCTTCGGTGTATTGCAAGATTGAGACAAGGCCGCCTGTTCAGTTTGGGTTAAATGGAAAAAATCTTGATCTAATTTACTCTGGCCACGACCCATGGGAATACGGCCTGGCACTGCGAAAGTGGATTTTTGGGGCAAATGGTTTGGCGTACGAAATGATACTGCCCACAAAAGCACAAGGACTGAAGAGGACGTGTGTTTCGATGGATAAGTTGTTAATTTTTTTCCGTAAGTGAGAAAGACCATTAACTGCAAAAATAAGGTGAAATTAGGAAAATCAGGATAGAGCGGATTTTCTTCTGCATAGGTAACAGATAGGCAGACGTCGCTAAACCGCAAACCGTTAAATTATCGTAATTTTTAGCAGGTAGATGGTACGGTTTAGCTAAAAGCTGAATAACTAAGAAATTTTCTCTATCAGACACGTTTTGATTTAAGGGGCAGTTCAGCGGAAGTTTCCCATCAGTGTTTTTCCCGATGCAAGACGCCAAGCCAAGAACTCCGCGAATAAAGCAGGTCTAAATGTCAAGCAGCGACTTGAGAAAACTGGTAAATACAGTAACGAGGCAAAAATGATGAAAAAGGAGCGCAGAAACCAGAAAAACGCTAAAGAAAGCTCTTAGATGATTGCTTTTTTATGTCTCAGTTCTAATGTTTGTCGCTCATTTGGCTCATCTCAGTAACTGTTTTGTTTATTCCAGTGTTTTTAGATTTTGATAGTGTAAGTAGTTCGAATGATACATACCTCAGGATCTTTCCCTTAATCAAAACTTTGTTCAGACTTGAGTGCTATTTGTTTGTTGGTTGAACGCATTTATTGATACTTTTTCTGACTTTCGGAAATGATGTATAGAAGGTTTCCATTTAATGCTAACTTTTTAAGTCTTAAATTATGTGGCTGTATTTTGATAAAAGTCAGTAAGTTTGTTTGCGTGTTTTTGTGCAGTTTGAAAAGATAAAGCCTTCATTTGCTTGATGTTTTTTAGATCTAAGGACTCGAGTGTTAGCTTGGTGTTTAAATTATCAAATCGGAAATTTATTTTCCTGTCCTGCAAGTAATTTCGAGATTTAGAGTAGAAAGCGCCGGTTCTCGGCGGCTTTCTTTTGAATCAGGTATAGACATGTCTCGTTAGTGGTGTGGTGGTTTTGGAGTTGTTTTATTTCATTAGCAACATTTATACCGAGATTTCCATTTTCAGTGTTATGGCCCAAAAATCTCGAAGCTCTGGCAGAGTTGTAAAAGAACCAAATTTTGAAACGGACCCTGAGACTCAAGTCACTAGAAGCTTACGTTATGAGCACAGAGACACTAGATTTTTATTCACAAATGGAAAGAAGGTTGCAATGGCTTCCTTGGAAGGTGATAAATGGCCTTTTGGAACAACAATAGACGATAAACTGAAGTTGAAGCCTGGTGATAAATTCCAAATTATCCTCAAAGGTCTTCCTTGTGATGTCACTTTTCTTGGTAGAGGTAACGCGAAATCGGCTTCGAGTTTCAAAACTGACGCTGAAAAGAGAATTGCAAAAGGTCTTGAGCTTCGCTACTTGTACTCTGAAGGAAATAATGCAAGTCAAACTTCAAGTAAGGAGCCAGCAGATAGGAACTCAATGGAAAATCAGAATGACATTCAATCGCAAACTTTGAGTCAAATTTTAACTCCGGTTTCATGTCAGTCAGAGGGTGGACAGAGTCAACCAAGAGGTTGGGAGGCAACGAAAAAAAAACAAGTTGAAGAAAAAACCGCAGACCTAGGTGACCCGCTTTCTCAAAATGACGGAAGTGATCTTCTTTTGTTCCGGCAACAACCTAATGTATCAACTGCTCCAGATAATCCGACCAGCAGGGTAAATAAGGCAATTTTTAATTACGTGTTCCCAATACTTCCTTTTGGTTGCAGTCTCATTGTTAACCTGTTAAACAATGTCTGAAAGTTACTTAAGTGATCAGCTGTATATCTTGAAAGGTTTTAAACATCGAACAAAATTTTTCGAAATTGCTTTTATGGATTTAATGCCGACTCAATATGTCCTGAACTCCTGACGCAGTTTTATTTGGTGATAATGATTGAACCCTATCTCATAATTGCGTTCATGCGTAATCTTGTTTAAATTAGGATTGCGGAGAATCAGTGTGCGCAGAGTTTCTAAATTTTGCTGAGAAACACGAACAACGAATGGAGAGAGCTGTAGCAGTAGCCCAATCCATAAAGAGGTCTTCAGAGAAAAAAAGAAGAAAAATCTTTGAATCGAGCGAGGAGGCGGTAAATATCAGTTCTCTTTACTTTTTAGTTTAGTGCAGTCAACGCTTGCCGTCTTTCTTGTCAGTCATAGGAACAAAAAGATTAAAATGATGCTGAAAATAGGAAAAACGATATTTTTTTGGCTAAAAATTGTTCTTTTGTAGCTAAAAGACATGAAAGAGCTCTCACTTGTACAGAAGCAGGGCTTCAAAAGTGTGGACGAAAACCCTGATCTACTTAAAGCTTACCCCATCAAAAGTGTGATGTTGAAAGGCGTGGATCTAATGACGTTTCGTGCTGACGCCCACCCATCACTATTGGGAAGGAGACTTAGGAAAGAAATCTTTGGACCTGATGGCCTCACAGTTGACATGATTGACAGTGCCAACTCTCCTAATAGAAAGGAAGCTCCAACAGAGCTCAGTCTAAAGTTCAAAGGTCATTCTTAGTTTTGTTTAATGAAAAACTTTGTCTTGGGTCTATTTAGCTTGGAGAAATAGGTGGCATGATCAAGCTGATTATTAATTTGTTTGCTTGAACGTTGCTTGGCTAATTATCTTGGCGGGTGAAAACGAATTTGCATATGTGATTTTAGAAACTGTCGCTCAGAAGTATCCTCTTACTCCAAGACTTGCTTTTCAAAAAGCTAAAGCGGCTGCAAACCAGGCGGGACGTGAGCGGTTGTCAGTTATCAGGAATTCAGCAACAGCTGAGTTGACAAATGAATTGGAAAATCAGAACTCAAGAACGCCTGACAACTCGGGTTCTCGTGATGAGCAGGCTTGAAATTAGTAAATCTGAGGAAATAGCAAAATAGTGAAGCTACATTCATTCAGTGACTAGATTTTGCAGTAGTTTTGCTTTGTATCAGCCATAGACTGAGTCTAGTTTTCGTGAGCGTTGAATCTATTCAATGTCAGTTCTATATTGCGAGATAATGACAAGATCTTTTTAATTGATGCAATTGTTAGTTATAGGTGTTATCAAGACTTCTCAAAATTCTACTTTCTAAAAATGTTTACTACTTTGCAAATTTGTCTTCTGTGGTTTTCCATGAGATTGATTTGGCATATCAGTTTAGTTAAATTGAGTTCTATGTTTTTGTGAACATTTAATTGCAGTCAACGTGTTTTGTTTCGAAATTTTTGTTTTTGACTTTTTGAACCTGAAAAAGCCTCAACTTCAAAACTAAAACTGCTTCAGAGGAAATGGATTTTTGCGAAATGCTGGCACAAGTAGAGGGGCATGTGTCAGTGAATTACATTGATACAAGAAATCGGAGACCTCATAACCTAACCAAACTTTTGTCTAAAGAAGAAATTAGCGCAATTCGAGAGAAAGATAAGAAATTGCAGAAGCTGTTTGACGATTTTGAAGATATGTACTCTGCGGCATATGAAGCTGGCATCCGCATAGAGCCTGATAAGTTCGGCGGTTTTTGTTTGGTAAACAGAACAGGTAGAGTTATACGGATTGGTGAAATTGTCTCTACTGTTGGATTGCTTGGTAAGAAAAAGAAAGGACAGGAGTTAGATGAGTGGTCGATGATGGAGGGAGAAAAGCTTTTAGTGGGAGTAGCTCGCTGGGCCAACCATTCGTGTCGCCCAAACTGCGACTATTATATGTCAGGTGGTTTCAGAGGGCGAGAGTGCGTGAGACTTCGCGCTCTTCATAAAATCGAAGTTGGAGAAGAGCTACTCACATTTTACAGCAAAAATTATTTCGGTGATGGCAACCGAAATTGCTTGTGTGGTTACAAAGAAGCTCATGTAGATGAATCCCTTGAGCGGGAAGATGTGCTAGTTAGTGTTCAGCGACCCAAAAGGCGCAGAAAAGTGAAGACACTCATCAAAATTAGCTGTTCCGATGAACGAGCCACTCAACTGTCTAGTATGATCAGGTTTTACGACGAGGAGCAAAGTGAATGCTCTGCTGCTGGTATTATATCTGACAATACAAGTCTATCAACATCGGCTTGTGACAGGTTTTTCGAGTCTGATTCTCCAACTGGAGTTGAACCTGATGCTTCTCTTGAGTCAGAGTCTGAAAGTTTCCACGAGGAAGAAGAATCTTTTGTCGAGTCGGAGAGACTATATGATTACTCAGATTACTCATTTTCGTCTGAGGGATCGATTCAAGAAAACATATCGCAATCAGATACTAGACAGAGAACAAGAATTACTGAAGTATGCGAGGTTACACCTGTTAATCTTGCGGCAAGTTTAGTAGCAATTGTTTCTAAACA
Organism: Convolutriloba macropyga; assembly: GCF_964194025.1. Lineage (NCBI taxonomy): Eukaryota > Metazoa > Xenacoelomorpha > Acoela > Convolutidae > Convolutriloba > Convolutriloba macropyga. The sequence continues at coordinate 54,132,802 of NC_134470.1, read as the reverse complement.
CAACGGTTCAGATTCTTTATTAGCTGATCTTTTGAAACGCGATCAAAAAATTTTTTCTAATCAATCCTTGCCACCATACGCTGTCAAAACTCGCATGCAAAAACTCTGTCTGCAGTACCAGAATGAAAAAAAAACCTAGAAAACGGAGAGCTTATTCTGCTCAATTTCAGATCTCTTCTTCTCGATATCGTACAAAAGTCACTGCAGGAAATTCTAAACTACGCTGAAATTAAATCTTTTACTAATGATATTCACATGCCGGCGCTAAAAGTATCAAATGGCGGCCTGACAATACGATTAATCTTAAATACGGATGGAGCTTTAGTTTGCAAGTCGCCACCTTACTCTGCCTGGCCAGTGTTTTTAGCGGTTGCTGACCTTCCGCCCAAAAAAAGGCAACTATTCCAAAACGTTGTGCTTGTTTCACTGTTTGTTGGATCGGGTTATCCTGATTTCGATCTCATTTTCAACCATTTAAAGAAGGAGTTAGAAACACGGGAATTGATTACCTACAATAATCAAGATCTAGTAATTGGATTTGAACCGATTTTATTCATATCTGACCTAGTTGCAAAGTCAAAGGTGCTCAAAATGAAGCAATTTAATGGCTATTACGGATGCACCTTATGTACCCAGCGTGGAGTTCGGTTTAGCGGTGCTCATCATTATCCTCATACGGAGAAGTTTGTTATGCGCTCACCTGAATCTCATCTTTTGAACATCACTGAGCTAGAAAATGGGAGCATTGAGGAGATCCGTGCAAGGCATGGCAGAAAGGTTGATTGTGAGAAGCGAACACAAGGTGTTAAGGGAAGAAGTGTTCTTTTATCAGTTATCCGTAATCAACCTCTATCATCTCCAATCGATCCCATGCATCAGCTGTTTCTTGGTGTTGGTAAAGATCTTCTGTCCTTTTTTTACGAGCAGATGAAATCGGAGCATAAAAGTGAACTAAACAAAGTGTTGTCAGATTTGATCTTACCTATTGAGTTGAAAAATACTGTTCGCAGTTTGGATGTTTTGAGCACTTTTAAGGCGAAGGAGGTCAAAACAGTTTTGCTATACTTGTCTCCAATACTTTTGTCACCCTATTTGTTAGGAGAGGACAAGAACAGTAATAGACAAGATTTGAATAAACTTGTCTTTGCTCTGCGAACAATTTTTGACTGTAGTGAAAATTCAGAAATTGCCGACGAATTGTTGTGTGAATTCTGTGTAAGCATGCATGAAAAAACGAATAAAATGGATTCCATCAATTTTCATCTTCTTCGTCATCTTGGCTGGCAGGCGAGAAATATTGGACCGCTTTTCGTGACTTCAGCGGCTATGTTTGAATCGGCTAATAGGCTTCTTCTTGCACCTCTCACTGGCACTGTGAACCATTGTGAGTTACTTGTCCAACGGTTCATTCGGGCTAAGTTGGTTCTCAAGATGGGCATTGAAAATGATTGCTTATCCAGCTTGCTTGAGAATTTCCGAGAGTCAAAGGAGTTCGACGATTCCTACAGCTTGAGTGAAACCGAAGAAGTACGGAATTTCCGACAAAATTATCCTGAATTTAGGGTGTTTTGTAGAGACCATGAAAATCTAAACTTGTCATCTGCTGCTTACGGAAGAGGATCTTCTGCTGATTGTTTCGTTGCGACTCATCGAGAGAATTTAATTATTGGTGAAATACTTTTCTTCTTTGCACGCCCAGAAAAAATGGTTATGTTGAAGCAATTCAAGATTTTGAAGAAGATCAAGCTAAACCCAGGGATTCCCGATGTCATGCCTTATGGTTTTATTGTCGAGGAAACAGATGAAAAGGTAGAACTTCCCTTGAGCAGTGTCTCAACAAAATTTTTGCGCTTCGAATTTAAGAGTGAGTTGTATTTCATCACTTTGATGCAGCACTTTGAACACAACTGAACCTAAGACCAGTTGCGCAAATGAAACTATGTTCCAAGTTTTTGTTAATTTCTCTATAGTTCTTATTTTGTTATTGATTGTCAGTTACTCTGCATAGTTGTTACTCATTTTCATTTTGTAAATTTTTAAAATCCATTCTCGTCTCAGCTAATGGCGTCGGAATTTAAATTGTCTGTTCTGCTGTTTTTATGCACAGAATGTTCCAATTTGTCAAAAAGTCAATCTTTCAATTCTTTCTTTGGCAGAAAAACCGTTCTTAGCACCATTTATATGCGTTGGAGTGAAGAACTTGTACTCTTAGGACCAAAAAATGCAGTCTTTTTTGGCAAACAAAAACAAAAATTCTTCACAATAATTTGGAAAGTTAAGTATTACAATTTTAAAAAAGAATAGAAACTGAAAAAACGCAAACGAACACTCACAACAAACTGAACTTGGCATCGTCTAACACCAGTGTACTCAGTGTGTAGAACAAAAGGAATTATTGCTATAGCTTGCCTAGGAAAAAGTGAAGTTTGCATAAGGAAGTTTTCAGTTTTTCGATTATATTGAATTTTTGAGTAAATTATAGGAAAAAAAGGAATTTCATAGGGTCAGAAAGATGCTTTAGTTCAACCCAATTCAGTTTACAGTATCGCTCCAATTGTTAATTGTTAGGCAAAATTTTTTTGCTGCTCTTGCTTGTCTGAATTTCTTGTCCTAATTTTTCAGTTGTTATTATGCAGCAAACACAAATTGTTGTAACCAGAACTGGAAGACTAATCTGTAAGAGGCCCGGTTTGTCAACAGCAGAAAATAGAGAAGCAAAAGCTGAAAATGAACAAAGTTTAAAAGTGGAAGTCAATGAACTCAAAAAGAAAGTCGAAGCATTAAACGAGAGAGTCGAAAAACTTGAGAAGGCGAACATTGAGTTGGTTGACTTGACTAATGACGATAGCTTTGAAACTACGATTTCGGTAAATTCGGATGATTTAATCGAGCTTCCAAATGGTATATGAGAAATTAAATTAGTCAATTGTAGTTAATCTGTTTAGCCCATTGTTCGTGCAGAGCAGATTAAATTTATGGCTTTACTTGTATTAAAAATTCAATCATACCTTAAAACAAGCATTGTTTACTAATTGAGTTTGTTAATCAAGTTTCTTTTGTTTTTCGTGTGAAAACTTCTGCAGTTAACCTAAATCTAAGTTTGAGTGTTGCACAAAGGGAATTTTTGCTATAGCTTGCCTAGGAAAAAAGTTAGTATTTCATACGGAAATTTCCTGTTATTTCCGAATAATTTTGATTAAGTTTATATAGAAATAGCTCTTTTTGATCGGGTCAAGGAGTGGTTCAAATCGAGCCAAACTCAGTATAGAGTATCCCCTGTGTATGTAAAGTCTAAATCGCCATGAATTTTTGCTATAGTTTGCCTAGGGAAAAAGTCGTTATTTCATACGAAAATTGCGAATTTCGCGAATAGCGAATTTTAAAAATATGTCTTTTTCATCGGGTCAAGGAGTTGTCCAAATCGAACCAAACTCGGTATGCAGTATTACCAGTGTACGTAAAGTCTACAACAAAAAGCATTTTTGCTATACCTAGCCTAGGAAAAAAGTTAGTTTTTTATTCGGAAAGTTGCAATTATTTCGAATAAATTGCGATTATTGAATTTTAAAAATAAGTCTTTTTCGTCGGATCAGGGAAATGTTCAAATCGAACCAAACCCGGCATGGAGCATCCACTGTGTACTTAGAGTCTAACACAAAACGAATTTTTGTCGTAGCTTGTCTAGAAAAAAGTTCGTATTTCAATCGGAAATATCGACTTATTCAAAAATAGAGAAATTTTATCGGGTCAAGGAGTTGTCCAAATGGAACCAAACTCGGTATGGAGTATCCTCAGGTTATTTAGAAGCTAAAACAAAAAGAATTTTGGCTATAGCTAGCCTAGGAAAAAAGTTAGTTTTTCATACAGAAAGTTGCAATTATTTCGAATAAATTGCGATTGAATTTTAAAAATAGGTCTTTCGTCGGATCAAGGAGTTGTCCAAATCAAACCAAACTTGGTATGGAGTATCCCCAGGGTAGGTAGACTCTGAGACAAAAAGAACTTTTGGTAGAGATTGTATAGAAAAAAAGTTCGTCTCTTAGTTCAGGATTTTCGCTTATTTGAAAATTTCATTGCAAAACGTCTTTTTTTGCAATGGGGTCTTTGAGTTGTCGAAGGCTAACCAAAAGCAACCTTGGAGTCCCATTTTTTGTGTGGGTCCATGATCAAAAAGAATTTTTGGTTTAGCTTGTATAGAAAAAAAGTTCGTCACTTAGTTGAGGTTTTTCGCTTATTTGAAAATTTTATTTTAAAACGTCTTTTTTTGCAATGGGGTCTTAGAGTTGTCGAAGGCTAACCAAAAGCAACCTTGGAGTCCCACTTTTTGTGTGGGTCCATTGTCAAAAAGAATTTTTGGTTTAGCTTGTATAGAAAAAAAGTTCGTCACTTAGTTGAGGTTTTTCGCTTATTTGAAAATTTTATTTTAAAACGTCTTTTTTTTTTGCAATCGGGTCTTAGAGTTGTCGAAGGCTAACCAAAAGCAACCTTGGAGTCCCACTTTTTGTGTGGGTCCAGTTGCAAAAAGAATTTTTGGTTTAGCTTGTATAGAAAAAAAGTTTGTCACTTAGTTGAGGTTTTTCGCTTATTTGAAAATTTTATTTTAAAACGTCTTTTTTTGCAATTGGGTCTTAGAGTTGTGGAAGGCTAACCAAAAGCAACCTCGGAGTCCCACTTTTTGTGTGGGTCCAGGTGCAAAAAGAATTTTTGGTTCAGCTTGTATAGAAAAAAAGTTCGTCTCTTAGTTGAGGATTTTCGCTTATTTGAAAATTTAATTTTAAAACGTCTTTTTTTGCAATGGGGTCTTAGAGTTGTCGAAGGCTAACCAAAAGCAACCTTGGAGTCCCACTTTTTGTTTGGGTCCATTATCAAAAAGAATTTTTGGTTTAGCTTGTATAGAAAAAAAGTTCGTCACTTAGTTGAGGTTTTTCGCTTATTTGAAAAGTTTATTTTAAAACGTCTTTTTTTGCAATCGGGTCTTAGAGTTGTCCAAGGCTAACCAAAAGCAACCCTGGAGTTCCACTTTTTGTGTGGGTCCAGGTGCAAAAAGAATTTTTGGTTTAGCTTGTATAGAAAAAAAGTTTGTCACTTAGTTGAGGTTTTTCGCTTATTTGAAAATTTCATTTAAAAACGTCTTTTTTTGCAATCGGGTCTTAGAAATGTCGAAGGCTAACCAAAAGCAACCTAGGAGTCCCACTTTTTGTGTGGGTTCAGGTGCAAAAAGAATTTTTGGTTTAGCTTGTATAGAAAAAAGTTCGTCTCTTAGTTGAGGATTTTCGCTTATTTGAAAATTTCATTTTTAAACGTCTTTTTTCGCAATCGGGTCTTAGAGTTGTCGAAAGCTAACGAAAAGCAACGTAGGAGTCCCAATTTTTGTGTGGGTCGTAGTGCAAAAACAATTTTTGGTTTAGCTTGTATAGAAAAAAAGTTAGTCTCTTAGTTGGGTTTTTCGCTTATTTGAAAATTTTATTTTAAAACGTCTTTTTTTTCAATCGGATCTTAGAGTTGTCGAAAGCTAACGAAAAGCAACGTAGGAGTCCCACTTTTTGTGTGGGTTGTAGTGCAAAAACAATTTTTGGCTTAGCTTGTATAGAAAAAAAGTTAGTCTCTTAGTTGGGTTTTTCGCTTATTTGAAAATTTTATTTTAAAACATCTTTTTTTTCAATTGGATCTTAGAGTTGTCGAAAGCTAACGAAAAGCAACGTAGTAGTCCCACTTTTTGTGTGGGTCGTAGTGCAAAAACAATTTTTGGTTTAGCTTGTATAGAAAAAAAAGTTAGTCTCTTAGTTGGGTTTTTCGCTTATTTGAAAATTTTATTTTAAAACGTCTTTTTTTTCAATTGGATCTTAGAGTTGTCGAAAGCTAACGAAAAGCAACGTAGGAGTCCCACTTTTTGTGTGGGTCGTAGTGCAAAAACAATTTTTGGTTTAGCTTGTATAGAAAAAAAAGTTAGTCTCTTAGTTGGGTTTTTCGCTTATTTGAAAATTTTATTTTAAAACGTCTTTTTTTTTTCAATTGGATCTTAGAGTTGTCGAAAGCTAACGAAAAGCAACGTAGGAGTCCCACTTTTTGTGTGGGTCGTAGTGCAAAAACAATTTTTGGTTTAGCTTGTATAGAAAAAAAGTTAGTCTCTTAGTTGGGTTTTTCGCTTATTTGAAAATTTTATTTTAAAACGTCTTTTTTTTCAATTGGATCTTAGAGTTGTCGAAAGCTAACGAAAAGCAACGTAGGAGTCCCACTTTTTGTGTGGGTCGTAGTGCAAAAACAATTTTTGGCTTAGCTTGTATAGAAAAAAAGTTAGTCTCTTAGTTGGGTTTTTCGCTTATTTGAAAATTTTATTTTAAAACGTCTTTTTTTTCAATTGGATCTTAGAGTTGTCGAAAGCTAACGAAAAGCAACGTAGGAGTCCCACTTTTTGTGTGGGTCGTAGTGCAAAAACAATTTTTGGTTTAGCTTGTATAGAAAAAAAGTTAGTCTTTTAGTTGTTTTGGAGAGAGCTTTTCGAGCCTAGTTTTTTTAGCTAGCTCTGCTCAATTCTCCTATAGTTGTTTGTTTGTAACTCCGCCGTAGCCGGTCCCCAGCCCGGTTGAGAAAAGGAGGAGGGGAACACACCCAGAACATACTGGAAAATCTCAAAAAGTTGATTTTTTTAATCAACTTGAGACAATTTTCCGACAGTACTTCGATAAAAAGATGTTTAAAAAGTGTATGGTGCAGACTATAGCTCGCCTATGATAAAGTTTCTAGCTCGTCTATGTTGCAGAAGTGGTGCGTCTATGGGACAGTTTTTGGCTCGTCTATGTTGCAGAGTTGGTGCGTCTATGGGGCAGTTTTTGGCTCGTCTATGGGGCAGTTTTTGGCTCGTCTATGGGGCAGACTTTGGCTCGACCGTAAGTACTTGGTGCGTTTATGTTGCTCGTTGAAAAAAATTCCTCGCCTGTGTATGTTTGAACGCACCATACCCCCTGTGTGCGTTCAAAAACGGTCTGCGTCATAAACGAGCACAAACGATAACCTCGACAAACTGTAACTAGAACTAAAACTATAACTATAACTATTAAATGACTCAGACAACAGAGAGTGTTCTGTTTCTATTTTCCCGCCTACGCAAGCTTAGCGAGCTCAGCTCCAACATCGTTGGCCCTGTTTTCCTTCGTGAAAAGATTTTCGTCCATTGATAGTACTAGAGCGAGCTTCACCACAGGCCTCTTGTAGACTCCGTCTTTTGTTTGAATCGTTGCTGATCGAATTGTTTGGTCATAACCCTCCATAGTTTCTGTTACTCGACCAAGTTTGTACTATCCTCGTTTGTCACTGTCTTCTAAACCAGATCACCTTTGTTCAGAATTCTGTTTGATTCACAATTCCATTTTTGTCGATTGTTCAATGTTGACAGGTACTTTTTTCTGAATCTGTCCCAGATGAGACAGGAGTACGCTTGTGTTTGTCGGAAGAGCTTTCTATGATTAACAAACTCTTCTGCGCATGGCAGGTATGGTAAACAAACAATTTTGTTGCCAAGCAGGAAATGGTTTGGAGTAATAGATTCCAAATCATTTACATCCTAACTGACTGGTGTCAAGGGTCTTGCATTCAACGTCTGCTCAACAAGACACTTTGTCGTTGAAAGAACATCTTCCGTAATTGGTCGGTTCCCCGACACTGCGTACATTGCTTTCTTGCAACTTCTGACCAGTCTTTCCCATACTCCTCCAAAGTGAGGTGCGGCCGGCGGGTTGAACTTCCATCTGATTCCTTGTTGAACCAAATGTTCTTCAATTCTTTCTTTGTTCCATGCTGCGACATACTCTATGAACTCCCGGTCTGCTCCAACGAAGTTTGTCCTGTTGTCACTGATCATTTTTATGGGTTTACTTCTTCGAGCTACGAACCGCATAATTGCATTTAGACAACTGTCAGTGTCCAACTTTGGAACTATCTCTATATGTACGGCTCGTACTGTTAGACATGTGAACAAACAACACCATCGTTTTTCATTTCTGCGCCCAATTTTAACTGTAAATGGGCCAAAGTAGTCTACTCCAACATTTGCGAAAGCAGTAGAAGCATCAAGCTTTTCTGTCGGTAGCTCGGCAATCACTGGAGTCATTGTTTGTGCTCTGCTTCTTCGGCAGGTGATGCATTTGTTCTTTATTGAACGCAAGGCATTCCTTACGCCAATAACTCAGAATTGTTGCTGAACTACGTTTTTGATATGCTCGGTCTCTTCATGGGAATTTTTCATTTGCTCATTACGCAAAAATAAATCCACAACATGGTGTTTCCAATGTAACAATATTGAATGCTTTGCGTTGAAGTCCAATTGACTTTAGCCTATTCTGCCCTTGGCGCGAATAAGTCACCTTTGGTCAATGAAAGGTGAAAACTGTAAAAATTTGCTACCTTTTGGGATTTCCTTTTCAGCTTTTAGAGATTTCATTTCTTCAGCGAATTGTTCTTGCTGTAAAAATCTGAAGATAGTTGCCTTGGCATCTTCATCCTCCTCAATGCCAATCATCTTTAATGCTGGTTTCTTTTTCCTCAATGCTCACTGTACGTATGCCTTTGAATTTACAAGTCTATTGAAATTGCTGAATCGTTCCCCACTGAACAATTGGTTTCTTTTCTTCGGCCTGCGTTATGAAGGATGACTTGGGTATGTTCTCTTCATCTGCAGAAAAGACCAGGTTGACTTACTCAGGCCACTCCCCTTCTGGTTGCTTCAACCAGGCCGGCCCAGTAAGCCACTCGCTTCTTTTGAGTTCATCGACATTATTGGTTCTGGTTCAATGTCTGCTGGGTTGTTAATTCTGCTCACATGTTTCCACTGTGAAACATCAGTTGTATCCAGTATCTCAGCCACATGCTTGGCTACAAACACTTGTTGTATGTGGTGAGAGCTGTGGTTCCATTGCAGTATTGAGTCCGACCAGAAACTGTAACTGTGTATCTTAATCTCGTGTTCTTTGACAATTTGTTCTTTCAATCTCACTGCCATCACCGCCGCTTGCAATTCCAAGCGTGGTATTGAAAGATGTCTCATCGGCGTGATTCTGCATTTTCCAATTACAAATGCTAAGCCGGATGAATATTCCTTTGGTTGCGAACGCAGATAGGCCACTGCACACATCGTGTCCTCAGATGCGTCAGCAAACAAATGAAGTTTATTTTGTTCTCCAATATATTGAAGTATCTTCTGTCAATGCTTGTTTTGGCTACATTAGGAAGCTTTTCTTCCCATTTTAGGAATTCTGCTTCTTCGCCGGGCTCAACGTTGTTGTCCCAATGTTGCCCCTTTTTCGTCCAGATGTTCTTCAGAAGGCGCCTCATGTGAACACTGAATGGAGCAAATAATCCAATTGGGTCAAATACTGAAGATACTAGAGACAAGATCTTCCTTTGGGTTATAGGAGCCTCGACTTGTTTGTTGGTACCTCTGCAGACTTGAACACTATCGTCAGTGACATTCCTTTGCAGCCAAGTACAGATGATCCCTGTGCATTTGGTTCAGCATCAACTTGCTTGGTATTGCTGATTGATTTTAAGCCTTCAAGTATCACTGCGTTCACTTCATCGTTGTTGCCAATCCATTATTTCAACTCAAATCCATGTTTCGAGAGAAGTGGTTGTAGCTGATTGAACACCTCGATACCTTCTTTGGCTGTTTCTACTGATTTGATTAAATCGTCCATGTAGAAGTTGTTGTGGATTGCTTTTGTCGCAATAGGGAATTCATCCTCATTATCAATGCCAACTCGTTTGAGAGCTAGTTCGCGCACGTTGGTGACCTCTTTGCTCCAAAAACATGGCGCTGGTATTCGTATATTTGCACTGGCTCATTAACTTTTAATCTCCATAAAAATCTCAGGGCGCTCCTGTCTTGTTCAGGAACCTGCACTTGCAGAAACATTGATTCGATATCAGCTGTCAGGGCTATTGTTCCTTCGCGAACTCTGAAAATTGTTCCAACTAACCCATGTAGTAAATCGGGTCCGGCTATTAGCTTATCGTTCAGGCATACTTCTTTATACTTTGATGCAGCGTTGCAAACACGGCGGACTTTACCGGGTTTGTTCGTGGTTAGGACTGGATGGTGTGGCAAATAACATTCTTTCCCAAAAGTGCCCTTAATTTCTGATTCGTTCAATATTTTCACGAATCCTTTCGCAAAATCTGCATCTGTTGACTGCTGATACAAACTTTCAAGATTTGGGTCCCTTTGGAACCTTCGCTCCAATGAGTGAAGCTGCACAAGGCTGAGCCGTATTTGTTTGGTAGGTTCAGCTCTGTTTCACTCCACAGCATTCCCACTTCATACCCCTCGCCTGTAGAGTTTTTTGCACTCCCAAGCATCTTTTGTGCTTGAAGTTCCTTACTGGACTGACTGACGACGTTTATTTTGGAAGCATAGGTTTCTGAACCTATGCTTCTGAACCATGACTAAATATTTTCTGCCATTTTCACATCCTCTGTGCTGGCAAAATGACAAACATTTTGTCTCCTGTTACCTTTCATGGGTCCACTAACTACTCATCCTAATTCTGTTGGGACAGCGAAAGGTTCACTTTGTGTTCCAATCTTGTAGTCTAATGCTCTTTGGAGGTTGTACGCATCTTGAACTAAAATGATGCCAACTTCCATCAAATTAAAGCTTCTGTTCGGAAGTACACTCAAATGGTTGAACATTTGTTTCAATTTGCGGTAGTCATAGTTTGTGTCTCCCAAAGAAATTGACGGGTTTACAAACGCCTCAAGTGAATGCACATTTGAATGCAATCCCTTTATTTTTAGAGGAACCTTTTCTGTCTTCAGATCCCTTTTTCCATGTATGCCAGCTATGTTAAGCGTGACATCGGTGCCTGCGGCTTGCAACTTCTCCTGAACGCTTTGATCGATGAAAGATACCGTTGATCCACTATCAAGGAAAACATAAGTATTAAGTCGGGTGCGACCGTTTTGTATTGATACAGGAACTATCTGAAGAAAGCTGGTAACTTTGTTACTTTGATTTATTGTTGCTGCGCTTACGTTGACTTCGTGACTGCCCTCATCCATTTGGTTTTCTGAGTGTAGCAATCGATTTTGCTTTTTGGTACATCTGTTTATACCGCACGCTTTGACTTTGCAATCTTTGGTTGCATGTCCTTTTCCAAGACATTTATAACATAAGCGTTCTTTCCTCACTGCCACTTATCGGTCAATAACACTCATGTTTTTGAATGACGGACAGCTCCAAATTTTTTGAGTGCTATCGGCTAATGGACAGTGATCGCTTTGCGTTTGCTTGGTTTCTTGCAGGTTTGAACTTGCACTGAAGTTCCATGTCTTCGAGAATCGTCTTTCTCTATTTGTGTTGCGTCGGTCTTCTTCTTTGCGTTCCCCTTTAAACGCTGAAGACCCTTCATGCACAAATGCCATTCGTGATAACCATTTTTCAAACATGATTAGATCAGGCCAGACCTCGTCTTTGTCATCGACGTAGAACCACCATTTTTCTCTACGAACCTGTTGTAGCTTATCAACGGCCATGTACAATGTCGAACTTGATTGCAAATCACCAATATGTTTGTACTCTTTGAGCACGTTCACGAAGTTAGATACAATAATAGAAAAATTAATCAAGCTGGTTGAATCGTGAGGTTCACTTGATTTGCCTTTCGTAGGCTCTCGAGCTGCGCATCTATAATTACATGCGGTCCTCCAAATTATTTTTCTAAAATGTTCCAGGCAACGCTATAAAACTGTCCAGAAAAGCCCGTTCCGGAGGTTGAAGATTTTGCTTTGCCTGTTAGCAGAGTCTTCAAATGGCTCATTTTCTCTGAGTCGGGAATCATGCGTTTATCTACTGTTGCTATGAACATGCTAGACCACTCAGGCCACTCCAGCGGGTTTCGGTCAAAATTGTTCAACCTCATTTTTGGTATACTATTGCTTGAATGTCCAATGTTGTAGTGCCTTCCAGTTATCGGCGATATATCCCGCTCATCAACACTTGCTGAGCGTTCACGAGAGTTTGGGTACAATGGGTAATGCCTATGCTTATTCCATTCAGGGCTGACGTCGAGGCGAGCTCTTGGTCGAATTGGTGTTCGCGTGTCGTTCATCGAATTCGCCCACTCGGAGAGTTCTCTCCCTTTTGGAGTCCAATTGAAAGGTGACTTGTCACGCGCCTTAGTCGACTGAGAACGTAAGTCATCTTTTTCCAATGCTGTTCTTTGCCATTGGCGCTCTAGGTCTCGCTCCTTTTGCCGAAGCTGATGTTGCATCTCTAGTTCTTTCATTTGTATTTCCAGCTCCAACCTCTTTTGATCAGATTGTGCTTGTTCGATTTAAAACTTTCTTTCGGATTCAATTTCAAATTCCTTCATTCGTTCTTCAACCCGACATTTCACTGAAGATATTTCCGAAACGTTTTCTTTATCCTGGTTGATTCGTGTAACTGTATTCGTTGTATCATTGCTTGTGTTATCATGGTTTTAGTTAAACTCTGGAATTGCAACGTTTTGTTCTATCTGAAGCAAATTATTTGCAGGCGGTTGCTCTTCATTAGCATGAAGTGTTGACTGGCTTTGATGGCTTGACGTGTCTGTCTGTCCGTGGATATGCGGTAACCACTCTGCGTTCAAATATTGAAAGTATTTTTCTGTCTCGACTTTGCGTTTTAAAGAAATTTCTGGATCTCGGAGAGTCTCAGCTTTCTTATTCACGAGTTTTTGAACGCTGTCGTCCAATTGCAGTATCTGCTGATAAAGAATCTTGAGCTTGCTTGGTCGATCCCAATTCTTAATGAGCTCAAAACCTTCTTTCTTTTTCTCTAACCAGTTGTTTCGCAAGTTGCTGATCTGTCTATCCAAAACGCTTTGACTCTGTGACGGAGTCACTTTTCGTGTACTTAGGGACTGCAGTTTGAATTTCTTCAGCTCCTTTGTTTGTTTGCTTTAATTAAGTTTCGTGCTTAATTGGCTTTGCGTTGTTGAATTGCTCGTTGGATTTTTTCTCGTTCGTCAATGACTTCGTCACTTTGACAGTTGGGTTGGACAGCAGTTTATTCCACTGTCATGGTCGGCGGTCCAAATGTAACGACTGCTCTCCCACAATTGACAAGTAAAGCTTTGCACCGCCCAGTTCGTTTTAGCGCTTCAAAATCTGTCCGGATAATTTGTTTTTTTTTTGCAGTTCGCTTTTGTAACTGTATATCCGCTATGTTCATACCGTTGCTTTGCAAATTCAGTTCGTAACTATTGGCTAATCTTAGTTTTTTCAACTATCAATTTGAACTCGATTGCTACATATCACACAATACGGGATCTCTTTATGTATACCAGTTCAATCCGATGACAAAAAATAAATCGAAGACAAAGATATATGTCTAAGACCTGTTTATGCAAAAATATTTAAATTATAACTTAAGTTGGCTTTTGCTGTTTGTACTCACAAGTTGAGAATACCAGAAGTTGGGGTTGTAACAGTTGAATTTCAGCTCCAATATTTCGTTGATACAAGAAACAGTAACAGAATTTACCTGTCAAGAATAATATTTTGAATACAAGACACAGTAACAATTTACTGCTCAAGAATATTTCTAGTTCAAGACACAGTAACACGTTATTTACTGCTCAAGAAAATTTTTTTTGCAATATTTTGCTGAGTTATACTTTCAGCCGTGTTCTGCGGCTGCTACGTTTAGTTCTGTGTGTTTCTTTTGTTATTTCCCCCCTTTTCTCTTTTTTTATCACGTGACAAACTGTAACTAGAACTAAAACTATAACTATATCTATTAAATGACTAGGACAACAGAAAGTGCTCTGTTTCTATTTTCCCGCCTACGCAAGCTTAGCGAGCTCAGCTCCAACATGACCTTCAACCTCGTTTCAACCGCGTGACCTTCAAACTCGTTAAGATCTCTACCCCAGTGCGTTGTTAGCACCCCACTCCCCATTTTTAACTGAAGTTTAATAGCAATCTGAAAAAAAAACGAATATTCTTACTAAACTAGTAGTTTAACTGGTTTTCAACTGTTTTGCACTGGTTTTGCCTGTTATTTACTGGTTTTTGTCTGCAAAAACCCTTGATTTTGCAAATTTTCCGCGACGTCTTAGTATCATGCCTGTGCATCATGCGAAAATTCATAGTTTTTTTCGAAAATTTGAAAATGTATTATGACTTTTGTATGCACAGAGAAAGGAATCAAAACCGGCAGTGCATGACAAATTCATGAACAAAAATGTCTTGGCTTATTTTGCGAAGTCTTCGAGCAAAAAACACTTAGAGTACTATCATGAATCAGCACTGGTTTACTATGACACGAGGGTCCCGGTAGAGAAAATTTACTCAAATAATTGATGAACATGGGTTGAAAAACTAAGCGACTCCTATGGAATTTTTTTGCTCATTTTGTATACAGCAAAAAGCTATTACAGTTGAACATGATTAATAATGATCAGCAGAAACATCGAGGATGTAAAACTATTCAAATGTCTTCTTGTGTTGTTTTTTCATTCAAATTTCCAGGCCAAAATCAAGCTTGTCTAGCTTGAAGATGACCGTACGAGGGGACGATGTCAGTTCAAAATGACGGTACGTATTATGAAAGAACGTACAAAAGTAGGAGCTTGATCGAGTATGATTGAACCAATGTCTTGGCAGCAACTGGCCAATATCTGGCCATCAGCACCTTTCGACTAGAACGCTCCTGTCAAAATTAATTTACCTTCTGTGGTCTTGACACCCTTGATCTTGGCCTGGGACCTCAGTCTGGTCACCGTTACGCAACTTTAACTTTTTGAATGTTCGCTGAAACGTTTATAATCATCCTCTATCAATTTTACCCATTATTTTCCCGGGCTCGAATTCCATGGGTACATTAGTTGGTTTCAGTAATTACGTTTTCTGTTTTAGACATTGGCGGACTTCTGTACCCAGACTTAACTGGAGAGCTAGACCAGATGAAGTTCCTCGATCACAACGTTAGAGCACTTTCACCAAAAACTTAATGGGTCTCAAAAATTTTGTATTTTGTTGAAAGAAGGCTTCCAGCTGGGGACTGGCTAACGCCCAAAACTCAATCAAAATTCCGAAAAATTTATTTGGCGTTTCATGATGTTATTGGGAGTGTGCGGTTTTTTCCCAGAAAAGGTTGCCCTCTCGGGTGTCTAAAACAGAACTCCGGACAATCGAATTACTAATCAGGAAATATAATACCAGCAACTAGCATAGTTATGGCCAGAAACATTTAATCGAATATTTTCAACAAACCAAAGGAACGTTTTTGTCTAATACTAACTTGTGATTCAAACTAAACCAAAGTCAGTCCAATCAATCTACCTACGAGTATCCAAAAGCCGTTCAATTGACTTCCTAACCCAATTAACTATAATAAATTCTGCCTCCAAGTAAATCCGTTACCGACCAGAAAATTTTTACCATCTCAACTAACAATTTCATAAACTTTGAAGTCTCGCAAACGGCAAATAGGTGACTTGGCTCTTTCACAAAGAAATCACAAAAAACTATAATTGTTTTTCACTGAAAAAAACAGCTCCACTCGAGAGTTCTCCCTCTTTCTCTCTTATTCGCTCTTATTAAAATGCACTGAACTATATCGGTTTTGAGCGTTTTGTAACGTGTCGTTTCGTTAAGAACATTTTGACCAAATGTATCAACGCAATGATGGCCGTATAGGGTTAGTCATGAGCTGTAGTTAATTTTATGTATTTTTTTCTCATGATGACCGGAGTAACGCGATCTACTTCGTTTAGTAATTTTAGGGTTTAGCAAAAATCATGTTTCAATCTCAACAGTAGTAATATAGTGAGCTACACTCCCCCGGGGGGGGGGGGGGGGTGAGGTCCCCCATGTATTAAGATAGGGTATAGCGTATTTTTCGGGATTTGGGACCTCCCTAACGTATTAAGATAGGGAATGAATTAGCATGTATTAAGATTAGGTATAGCGGTGTTAATGTATTAGGTATAGGTTGCATGTAATAAGATTAGGTATTAAGATTGGGTATAGCCGCCATGTATTAAGATTAGTTATAGCCGGCGACATGTATTAAGATTAGTTATTTCCGACGACATGTTTTAAGATTAGTAATAGCCGCGGACATGTATTGATTAGGTGCCGCCATGTATTAAGATAGGGTATAGGTTTGTGTATGTATTTGTGCATGTACATTTTCTAGTAGTATAGTCGGTGCAAATGTGGTGGGTAGGTTCGGAGACGCTCCTGATTGGCTGAAATTTTGATGGCAAAATATCAATTTTGTGTAGTTATTAAGTGTTTACTTGAGAACAATAGAATTGGCGTGGGTAATTAATTGCTGTAATTATGTGAGGGGTAATTATGTGACAGGTTGACTTTTGTTTACAAATTCTATGTTATTAAATTGTGAAATTAATTGGTGGGGGTTTTCAATTACCCTAGTTATCTGAGGGGTAATTATGTGACATGTTGAATTTTTGTTTACAAATTTTAGGGCAATTGCAAAGATTGTTCCCCTAATTGTTTGAATCAATTGTGTAACAAATGTCTTTTGCGCGCTCATTAATTGGAAAAAGTCAAGATAGCAAGAGGTAGTTTTGATCTACCGTCCTCTGAGTTATGGGCCCAGCGCGCTTCCACTGCGCCATCTTGCTAATTACATGCATATATGCATTATTTTTTGTACATTATTTGAAAAAAAATGTTAAATGAAAGAAAAAAATGAATTAAAATAGTATAAAATGACAGACACAGTACAAATTATGAGCATCAAAATACAAAATTACTCAATAATTTACAATCAATTGTATAAATTTCAATGAACATTAAGGTAAACTTAGCCGAGTGGTTAATAAAGTTCGATAAAAAAAAGTTTAGAAAACTCACGAGAAACATATACTATCAACTTTTTTAACTTCAGCTTATTAAATACCAAAATGAACACTACATATAGTTACTTATAAAATTTAACACGTGCACATCATGATTATTGTTCAAGTTGGTTTGGAAAAACTTAAATAGTTGAATTGCTGAAAAAATTGCGTAGAATCCACACAAATTTTGCATCTTCTGAAGTGGTCGATGTATTATTTTTTGGTACTTTTAACCTAAAAGTTTGTAATGTGTTACTGATCGAGCCAGAGAATCCGCATAATAGTATTTTCTGTTGAGTCGAGCAATCAATATCCAATGGTCACCGACTTCTTTACTCGAAGCAGTGTTAATGATTGCAAAGCTGAATTTGGTTAAATTTGGAATGAAATCTGCTGGAAACGATCTGTATTTGAATTTTAGCTCAGGAATGCGTTCAATAATTTGTTGAAGAGATTGATTATCCGTGACAAATAATCTTCTGTTTCAATTCGCAAGCTCCTTTGGAACAGGGATTTCTCACATTACAATCAAGTTGAAATGATTCGTTCTTTTCAATAAAGCAACAATCTTTAGATTGGGGAATTTTACGTATCAGATCTCCTGTAGATTTACTTACTCTGTCTTCACTGTTACCTCTGACATCGGGATGAAAGATAATTATGATGATTAAAAGTCCCAGGAATACTGCACAAATAAGGTATACATATAGGTTTGGAGTAGGTCTACCCCAATTTTCATCCATTCCCTATCTTGATGTTATAGTGTGAAAAGGGTTGCAACTGGGTGATGAAAGTACATATCCAACAAAAGTTCCAACGCAGAAGGCAATAATATAAAAACCATAAAAAATTGAAAAGGAAATTAAAAAATCTTGATTAATGCAGAGTTCTTCAGACATTTTTAGCAACTTTTCCAAACTGATCAAATTTAACTGTTGAGATTCGTTCTCCGAGAACAATTAGCTCGGTAACATTGGTTAGCGGACGTTCAAAGAATATTTCTAAACGAAGACTTTCCTCACTGAGTTCAGGATAATGAACATTTTCACCAGCATCTTGGAGTGAGGTGAGATCGAATACAAGCACATAATGATCTGTGAAGAAATCATTCGGTAACGCCGGAATTTCTTTGTTGAAGTTCATTGCCTTCATTGTTGTAACATAAGCTCTAGAATTGTTGGTTGTATCAATTGAGACAACAGCTCTCCCCCCTCGAACAATTCTCAGCTCCCTTAGTCCAAACTTTCGATAATGAAAAGGATTTTCTTGAAAATGTCCATTGAATGCTGAATTGGTGTTCATTTCTCTTGCAATTCGTCTGATTGGGGCATTATTGAAAAAATTTTCCTGAATAAATTGATTTTGTCCAGAAGGAACAATAAATGTTCGCGCAATTGTCTCCATAAAATTATAGCAAGCTGGTTGATGTGTTAGTTGATACTTGATTGTCTGGTGATAGACATCATTAACGACAACACGTCTCGTAAAAAGTGAAGAGTCAAGAACTCTAAGGGAAACATGCGGATTGCAGGAAATCATGTAAAAATTTGGTCTCGCTCGAATCAATTTGAGTCTAATTTTTGTATTTGGAAGTAATAATTTTTCTCATTGAAATAAGTCGATTGCAAGTTTACCATATAAGGTAATCCCATCTTTCAACAACAGCTCTTCTTCCCTATCTATGAACGGACTTTTTTCATAATCACTAGGGTCTTTCTCAAATTCGTATCCATGACAAAACAAAATTCCTTCATTTTTCATTGTAGAAGCATTGAATTCATTGGATATCAGAGCTTTATGGCCATAGAGTCCGTTAGAGTTGTACAGTTGTTGATTGTTTAAATACACTTCGCAGTTGGAGAAAAGAGAGTGTAACAAGTTGTTGACATGAGTCAAATAATGTAAATCATCATCAGTGAAAGTCATACCCATATCTGTTTTTCCATGCTCCTCTTTTTTCATGAAATCGTCAAATAATCTTCCCTTTTGTAATCCAACTTTAATTTGTAAATGAATATCTCTCATATCGAGATAAATACTTCTATCTCTTTCAAATTCAAATTCAATGCTGCTTTCATCCAATGAAGTACTGGGATAAACTTCCTGAATATGGGATGATTCAATTGGTTCCAAAACGGGATCTTTGTCAAAAATCTCCAAGCAAGAATTTGTAAAGTGTCCATAACGGAAATTACTGCCTTTTTTTGATCTGGTATTCATTTTAGTTGGGTAAAAATATCCCTCATAGTTCGACGACGTCGACTGATTTTTGGCGCGCGTTTTCGAATAATGCGTCGTTTTCTAGGTTTTCCTCCTCCTAGTTGTTTACGTAAAGTTTTCTTTCCAACATCTGTGGCTGCAGATTCGAACTTTTTCCTTCCAGCTAATACATTTCCGATTTTTGGCGCAGCTAATTCAATCAAGTAAGCACCAACTCTTTTAGCTGCTGGTACAATATATCGTCTCAAAAAATGAATTGCAGTTCTCCCAATTGTTTGTGCTAAAGCTCCAAATCCTCTTCCCCTTTGTCTTGAATAACCACCAAAATACGGTAAATCACTATCTGCAACCATTTTTTGTAAACTTAATTTTAGAAATGATTATCTGAAGTTCTTCTGAACATCAATACAGCTCTTGTTACACCTACTGAATTGAAGGGAATTTTTTCACCGTATTAGTCGCGGAGCTCAAGTTTAATGCTGTGAAAAGAATTTTTAACAATTTTTTTAAATTGTAGATTTGGGAAGTTTTGATAATTCATATATTGTCCAGTAGATATTATGTCTCCATTCTTAATTTTAGAAATAAACGGAATACATCTCAAAAACGCGGCTTTTGTATCACCTACAATATTGTATTCAACAATATCACTGCATATCATGAGAGTATGTATTCGAACAATATCATAGGGAAAATTAGGAAAATGTGGTCCAGCACCACTCATAAAAACTCCCATTCCGTAAACAGCTTCCTCACACCCAAATACGTGACAGAGATCAGTACTGAAGATAACTAGTAACGAGTTTTCATTAGCAAGGCTTAGGGATATTCTCTGTGTAATTCTGTTGACTTTTAATTTGATTGGAGTTTTCTCATACTTTTCTCTTTCCTGAATTTTTTTGTTCATTTCGTTCACAATATCAGCTATTGATGGATATAGTCCTGCATCAATTTTATAATAATCGGAGGGTTTTGTATCTGGAGTTGCAGCATCTAGATAGAAAAATTTTCCATCTGTAGTATTCTAGTACAAAGATTGATATGATAGTTCGGTTATTGCCACCTCCCATTCTCCTTCATATTTAATCTGTTCGGGAAGGAAATTGGTAAAAAGAACTCAATGTATTATTTGGATAACAATCAAAGGATGCATTGGAAACCAGCTCTACTGTAAAAGAGTTCATCACTAAATGATACACTTTGAGAGCTCTTGTTCATAAAATTTTCCTAGTATTTCATCACCCTGCTCTCCCTTGAGGTTGTATGTTGGAGGTTTGTAAGTAGCAATCTTAACAATTTCAAAGATTTCACTCGTGAACTGTGACTTGTATCCTTTTCTGAAAGGGTACTATATCCCCTACTTTAAACCGAGGTTTTTTGTATTGTCTGATCGGATTTTTATAAAAAAAATTGATAAAAAGTCTTTGTTTTTTACATCCTTTGGGGCTTTACCTGTAGATCTATTTACACTACTATTCATTGTTTTTAGAAAAGAGCCCATTTTTACACGGTACTTATGCCCGTTTTTTTCCATGAAGCGATAAATAATGTTTTTCAAAGACCTGCTAGCTCTCTCAGCTACGGCAGCTTTTGTTTCACTTCTCGTTGAATTAATTTTAATTTTCTTTTGTCCACAAAATTTCCGAAATTCGCCGCCAAACTCTGTTCCTTGATCAACCCATACTTTTTGTGGGATGTTGTTTTTCGTAGCATTTTTTTTAAAGCTGCTAAAGCATCTTTAGAATACTTCGATTTCATTGGTTGATCAAGGAAAAAACGAGAAAATACATCAACGCAGATTAATAAATACTTTACTCCGTTATTAAACTCTGACAATTTGTCCATAAAAGCTAAATCAAGACACCAAATTTCATTTATCCGCTTTGCAAATGCAGGTAATCGTCTAAAACGTCGAGTTGCTTGACGGTATTTTCTATAGGAATTTTTAGTGTGGAGAAAGGAAATAACCTTAACTCTTGATAAACCGCTCATTTTCTGATGATTTCTAACCGATCCAAATGCGGCTTTTCCTTCTTTGTACAATCGTTGAAGTTTCGCTTTTTCAGATTTTGAAAGGGATCCAACTCCCTCTGTCTTTGCTTTTAGCATCCATGTTTACATTTTTGCTCGGACTTATCCCTGTAGCATCAAGTATTGTGTAATAGATATCAGGAAATGCAATATTTTGTCTCTTCAATGCGTAAATAAAATCGGTAAATGCTACATTTGTATCTCTTCCATCCAGTAAAATGGAGTCACTGAGGGACAGCTTGATTCGAGGATATTTGAGTATTTGATCTACAACTGACTCGTTTTTGAATGATTTTGTGTTAGTGGTGATGACCTTGTGAAGAGAATCTAAATTTTGTGGGACGAAGTTAACTTTTTCGTCACTCTTGTCCAATTTGTACACATGTAATTTGAATTTTTGTTCGTAAAGCTGCTGAGGAATCAAAACAAACTGTTCCATTTCAAGAAAGACGGTTAATGATAGATGGAGTTAGAATTGATATAAGTTCTATTCCTTTCCTTGAACTTAAAATCGCTCCCCTTTTGTTTATTCCAGTTCTTTTTAGAACAAGCGGATGAATTTCGGCTGGATACTTTATTACGTCTCGTTTTTGAATATCTTGCAGTTCTCCTCTGAGCATGTTTACGATGCACTCGTTTAGGAACTGAATAAATTCTTTTGGACAATTTTTTAGATAAGTTCTTTTGAAGTTCCGGGAATAACTTGGAACGTTGTCAGAGTAGAGAGATGTTGTGTGCTCATCACTCAAAAATGTGGTCTGCTGTTTATGTTGTGGAAGGCAAAAATTGAAGGAATCGATCCAATATTTGTACAAAATCGAAGAGAGTCGACTGTTTTGGGAGTTAAATCAATAAGTAAATGACCATAAGGAATAGAAGTTGCTTTGGTATACCAATCTTTTAATTGTGAACCTAATTCCAACTGTTGGCTCAGAGTGTTTATTTGCAGTACATCTCTAGGAGATTTGAACAAGACGATATGAGTATTTTGTAACTCTATATCTCTTCCTAATCTACTCTGATGAAATAAATTGCGTTTGATGTATATTGTGCTGAGTCCTTTATGTCTTCCAGCTGTTGCAATTTTAACGAAATCTTTAGAGCTGGAAATCTCCTCATAAGAGTCGTCAAAAAATAACAGATACTTTGTTCCGTTATTTGTGAGGTTTTGAATAAACTCAAAGTCAACTCCTTCTATAAATTCAATATTTTTAACATCTTTAGAAATTAAACCATAAAGAGATTGATAATGTATTGTCTGATCGGATTTTTATAAAAAAAAATTGATAAAAAGTCTTTGTTTTTTACCTCCTTTGGGGCTTTACCTGTAGATCTATTCACTCTACTATTCATTGTATTTAGGAAAGAGCCCACTTTTACAAGGTACTTATGCCCGTTTTTTTCCATGAAGCGATAAATAATGTTTTTCAAAGATCTGTTAGCTCTCTCAGCTACGGCAGCTTTTGTTTCGCTTCTCGTTGAATTAATTTTAATTTTCTTTTGTCCACAAAATTTCCGAAATTCGCCGCCAAACTCTGTTCCTTGATCAACCCATACTTTTTGTGGGATGTTGTTTTTCGTAGCATTTTTTTTAAAGCTGCTAAAGCATCTTTAGAATACTTCGATTTCATTGGTTGAACACGGAAAAAACGAGAAAATACATCAACGCAGATTAATAAATACTTTACTCCGTTATTAAACTCTGACAATTTGTCCATAAAAGCTAAATCAAGACACCAAATTTCATTTATCCGCTTTGCAAATGCAGGTAATCGTCTAAAACGTCGAGTTGCTTGACGGTATTTTCTATAGGAATTTTTAGTGTGGAGAAAGGAAATAACCTTACCTCTTGATAAACCGCTCATTTTCTGAAGATTTCTAACCGATCCAAATGCGGCTTTTCCTTCTTTGTATAATCGTTGAAGGTTCGCTTTTTCAGATTTTGAAAGGGATCCAACTCCCTCTGTCTTTGCTTTTGGCATCCATGTTTACAATTTTGCTCGGACTTATCCCTGTAGCATCAAGTATTGTGTAATAGATATCAGGAAATGCAATATTTTTTCTCTTCAATGCGTAAATAAAATCGGTAAATGCTACATTTGTATCTCTTCCATCCAGTAAAATGGAGTCACTGAGGGACAGCTTGATTCGAGGACATTTGAGTATTTGATCTACAACTGACTCGTTTTTGAATGATTTTGTGTTAGTGGTGATGACCTTGTGAAGAGAATCTAAATTTTGTGGGACGAAGTTAACTTTTTCGTCACTCTTGTCCAATTTGTACACATGTAATTTGAATTTTTGTTCGTAAAGCTGCTGAGGAATCAAAACAAACTGTTCCATTTCAAGAAAGACGGTTAATGATAGATGGAGTTAGAATTGATATAAGTTCTATTCCTTTCCTTGAACTTAAAATCGCTCTCCTTTTATTTATTCCAGTTCTTTTTAGAACAAGCGGATGAATTTCGGCTGGATACTTTATTACGTCTTGTTTTTGAATATCTTGCAGTTCTCCTCTGAGCATGTTTACGATGCACTCGTTTAGGAACTGAATAAATTCTTTTGGACAATTTTTTAGATAAGTTCTTTTGAAGTTCCGGGAATAACTTTGGAACGTTGTCAGAGTAGAGAGATGTTGTGTACTCATCACTCAAAAATGTGGTCTGCTGTTTATGTTGTGGAAGGCAAAAATTGAAGGAATCGATCCAATATTTGTACAAAATCGAAGAGAGTCGACTGTTTCGGGAGTTAAATCAATAAGTAAATGACCATAAGGAATAGAAGTTGCTTTGGTATACCAATCTTTTAATTGTGAACCTAATTCCAACTGTTGGCTCAGAGTGTTTATTTGCAGTACATCTCTAGGAGATTTGAACAAGACGATATGAGTATTTTGTAACTCTATATCTCTTCCTAATCTACTCTGATGAAATAAATTGTGTTTGATGTATATTGTGCTGAGTCCTTTATGTCTTCCAGCTGTTGCAATTTTAACGAAATCTTTAGAGCTGGAAATCTCCTCACAAGAGTCGTCAAAAAATAACAGATACTTTGTTCCGTTATTTGGGAGGTTTTGAATAAACTCAAAGTCAACTCCTTCTATAAACTCAATATTTTTAACATCTTTAGACATTAAACCATAAAGAGATTGATAATGTTGATAGAAGTAGTAAATTTTGTCGAACTCTGGTTGAAAAGTCCCAATTGTTAACCATTCATGTATAAGATGAGATTTCCCAGATCCGCTTGGACCAACCAATGAAATAAAAATTCGGTCTTTTGTGGAAATTGTCTTGTTCATAATTTAGGTGAAGGTAAAATATAACCAACTGTACTAGAAAGTATTGCAATCCAAACTGTTGTTTATTCACACGTTGTAGCCAATGTTATTCGTACTATACAACAGACCATAATTACGAGTATAACAAGAAATTGGGACAAAAAAACGACTAGAGATCTATTACAAGTCTGTCCAAAACATTTCCAAGATTGTCGTTCCTGATTATTATCATCAAGACAAAATTACCCAAATTTATTCCTTTATCTGTATGCTCAGTCATTTAAACATAATCATTGAGACGATAGAGAAAATGTTTCAACTGAATTGTGATGTAAATAAATAAAAAAATTAGATAAGCTTCTAAACATAAAAAAGAAACAAACAACAGCGACAGCCAAAACACTGTCTCTTCACAAGAATTATTAACAGAAAGCATAAAAAAGGAGAATAAAATCAAAATTAAGAAAAACGATAGAATTGAAATGAAGAATATCTGTGTGACGCTAGGACAAAATTTGTTCAACTTTCTCATTTTTGAAGCAACTTTTCTATGTTTTGTAAGAGAAAATGATTTTAAAAATTAATTAAAAGGCAATATGGTACATTACAATCAAAGTACATAATTATTAAATTTTGTCAAAAAAAAATAAGAACCCAAGTTCCATAAGCATAAGCTTTCTTCTCTGCACAGTGCAATGTTTTCTTGTGTCGGGAGGGGTAGTTACTACATTCCCAGATGGTATCTTCGTTGGAAATCAACTTAGAGGCTTTTGGACATCCAAAATCGTCCAAATTTTCCACATCCTTAAACAAGTAATTGGATAGGATTTTACATTTTTCCAATCTTTTGGCAAAGTATTCGGTTGTCGGAGAACAATGTTGATGAATTATGGTTGGAAGATCTGAGTAATCAACTTTTCCATTATTCCAGTTTATTCCATGTAAATTCTTTGTGTTCCACTTCGCTTGAAATGCAGACTTGTAGTCATTCGGTGGGAGCAATGTATATCCTAACACAATTCCGTCCTTGAAAATTCCCAGCTCCTTGACAACTGTTCCCTCCAAGCACTCAATATCAAACACAACGAGAGTCATCCTCTTTTTAGCTGAGCTAATTGACAAATGATTGACAATCTAGTATTTTAAAAATATGAGGATGACAAACTTTGATGTAGAGACAAAAGAATAATCCAGTTATATGACCTAGAAAACAGGAGCTGGGTAATTGCGGCAGCATGTAACAATAACCTGGTCCTTCGTCTGTTGTTGTTTTCACAGCTCCAGCAGAATCATGTAAAATTGCATGTAGACGAAAAATTTTTGATCTAGCTAAGAAAAAGTCCAAAAGAGAGTTTCCATATCCAATTCTTCCTCCGTGAGGAAACTTTTGATCAATTTCGTCCAAATCGACATTTCGGTCCCAAATTTTACACGGTGCGAGAAAACAGTTTTTACGTTTTTCGTTCGTAGGGAACATTGAAAGTATGCTTTCGTAACAATTGAAAATGTTTACCAGAGTAACAATATTCATTAACTCTGAGTTGTTTCGTCCAAAATAATGCAAGTCTTTTTGTAATTTTCTAGATAGGAAAAAAGTGTTGGTAGATGATCTACTAGATTTTTATACTCCTCTTTTTTCAAATCAATCTTTGTAAGAAAACTCCACTGATATCCGTTCCAGCGATGTTGAAATGGAAATTTCTTGTTTGTCAGAACGATATGTTAGAGTTGTTCTGCGAAGTCCATTATCAATAACCCACTTGAATTCAGAAACTTGGGACTCTACGTCTAAATTATCCAAATTGGGAAAATTTTGCGCTTCAAGAACTGTATATGAATACCTTTTAAGCTCGTGATGTAACCTGACGTGAAAAATTTTTGATTTGTCTCTGAGAATTAAGAAAATGTTTCTAGAGCATCCAATATCCCAACTCATTCTAAGAAGAAAAAAGTTTCAAATGAAAAAATGTTTACTGAAAGTCAAATACATATAATCACCAGATATTCATCATTCAATATAAAAAAACACATTATAATATTGCGCAGCAGTAGTTATTGAAATGTACATTGTTCAATATTAAGATTTTTAATGAGTTCCATAAATTCTTCCATTTTATAGCTGACGTAAGTCACTTGCTCAGTGCTCTCTTTGCGACAAAATAGTTGGATCTGGACATAAACTGAAGCTGGATTGTCCTGAACGTACTGTATAAAGCTAACGTAGAGTCTTCGATTTTTTCCAATGCTGATCTCTCTGGCTTTGTGACATTGTTGCAGCACGTTATCCATTTTTGGGTTCTTCTCAATTTCAGCTGGATTTTCTCGAATTTCCCAGTCTCCATTCAGCAGATCGTTCTTCAGAAAACAAAATTTCTTGAATTCGTAATTTCCAATTCTCAGTTGTTGGTACTTTTCAATTGTTCCACATTTATCTTCTTTAAAGACTTGAAAAGTCGGTTCCGAGTATTTTTGTCCATTTCTAAATATTTGGGACACACTAAATCTCCCAAATCTGTTTGGATGAGACCCAAAGTCAATATAAAATGGAACGGAATCAGTACCCAATTTAGGTTGTGAATCTGTAAACATTGATGGGGCTCGAGTAAAAAGGAGATACTTTGGAGAGAGACATTTACGTAACTTGAGTAAGATGCGAGAAGTTGATTAAATGATTCGCTGAAAAAATTAAGGGCCTCTACAACGCAGAATTTTTTTTATGCTAACGACATCATTGTTTTCGCACAATTTCCTAAAAAGGAAGAGAAAAATGTGTCTCTTTAGAATTCTTCCTTAAAAAGGTTTCTAATCAGAAATTTTCAATAAAGAAAACTTTTGAATCATTATAGAAAAAGAGTCTTTGTGTTTAGCAAGTCTCTGTTGCATTAGAGAGAAGTAGTGACAAAAATATTTTGAACAAGTAAAACATCGAAATTTCTTAATCCGCCGTTTCTTGAATTGATTCATAGTTCAAATGAGATTTTAAATTGCACATAACAATTTCATTGGTTTCCTTATTTGGAAATTGAATTCCTTTATAATATATAAGTTGATTTCCTTATTTGGAATTTGGTTTTATTTATAATAAATAAATTAGTTTCTTTATTTGGATTTTAAATTCTAAAGAAATTGATTTCCTTATTTGAACATACTAAATAATTTTACAGAATGGCAGCAGTTATGTGTCAGATTTTACCACACTTTTACAAAAAGTTCTGTGAAAAGGCGTTGTTTATATCTGTATCTGTCAAAGATTATAGACCATATATTCTTACAAGTGAATATGTTGTTGCTTCACACAACAGTTTTTGTCCCGTGAAAATCTGTCGATATCACATTGTTCTCATTTCTTTCTTCATCGAAGACTTGCTTCAAAAACTGGAAGATCTCTCCTATTTATATCAGACAGTTGATTGTTTATATACATTATATAAACATCAATTTTTTGGCAATCCTTTGGAAGAATCGGGACTTGTCTTTACTCAGTTAGACAGAGCAGTACAACACAATTATGAGAACAAATATGTTGAGAAGTTACCTAGTGTGTCTAAAAAAAGATTTAGTAGAAAGAAGTTCAAGAGACATCTACTGCGCGCTGAACAAAGAAATGTAAGCACACAAACAATGGGATCTTCTTTTCTGGACCGAATCTCTTAAAAACTCAAAAAACTCTTAAGAACTCTGTTTTTTAGACAGTCATGGCTTAATTGATAATTCTCTGTTATATCTTGAAATTAGAAAGAAATAAATTTTTAATTGCATCACAATTATATACATAGTATCAGTTTTATATTTGGTTTAAAAATAAAAAAAAATCAATTTCTCATTTTATACAATCTTTTTCTTAAATGTTTAAATTGATACCTCTAATCTGTTAAATGTCAAGTTTTGTAACAAATTCTTCTTTTAAAAGTCGAGTTTTCTCACAAAAATTTTTGTTAACTGTTCGGTTTTAGAACAATTTATTTTAATAAAAGTCGAGTTTTCTCAACAAAATTTTTGTTAAATGTCGAGTTTTGATAATGCTATTTCCATTAAATATCAAGTTTTGTAATAAAGTTTCAAAATTCAAAATTTTGTTTGATGATATCCTTATGAACTGGTTTAGAAAAGAAAGCTCACATGAGAAAAATTATATTATAAATAATGTTTAAATACATCACCAGGAAAATGTATAAATCAACATACAACTTTTCCGTTAAGATCGATTCGAATGAAGCTGAAAAATTGTACCAACTCGAATCTATTCAAACAGAGTTCTCACAACATACTCTGGCAAGTTTTGAATCTCATTCCCAAAAGGTCTAGAACGTTCAAATATTACTGGAGGATCAGTTGGTTGAACGCTGATTGAAATTGTTGAATTTTCATCAGTCAGCAAAATTGGATTGTGCGCAGTTCCATCCTCTATGGAAGGTGTTGTCATTGATGGAGTAGTCGACATATCAGTAGAACCATAGTACTGTGCCGGATCAAAGTTCTGCTGTTCATTTGCTGTTCAAGTGCTAGTATCAACACTTAGCTTGCTCCCATCAAAGCTTGACACAGTTTGAAGCAAATTCCCTGACTCCTCCACTGAACTCAAAACTTGATTTACATCCGGGCTAGAGAACCAAGAGTTGGGAATTTGCCCTTCTTCCTAAGGGAAATTATATTGAATGTTGCCAGCGACGTAGTTAGGTGGAAATTCTGTGGGGATAGTGGTGTCCACTAATAACAGCAACTTCGTGTCCCATCGCTTGAGTTCCAAGTTGATTCTCCGTAATTGGAACCTGACCCTGATGATAGGTGTCGAACTGTTGTCGCTGGTGTTCAATAATATGCCACACAGCGATGGGTAAAGTGACTACAGACTCATATAATCCGTTTGATAAGTCTTTAATACTTATCCGAGCAGTCTCCTCAGTGAAGGAAATTGAGTACAGAAGTCTGTTGTTTTGCACAGTAAACTCCATTTTGTTTAGATGAGTTGATAGAAGTGGATTTTTTAGAAACAAAAGTAGTTTGTAAATGAACGTGTTGAAAACTGTCAAGTAGAGAGTAAGTTAGAAAACAACAAATTTCACTTTATAGTAGGACAAAAAGAATATCTAAGTTAGAAACAGATAAACGTTACAACTGAAGTAAGCTCTGTAGATAAGATGAATGTGAATGTAGGAACTCAATTGTATGAAGTTTTGAAGAATAGTTAACAGGACGATGAGGAACAGAGGTGAAATTAGTTTTGAGGAAATGAAAGAGAATGATGATGTCTAACTTTGTCGCTCCTATTTATAGTGAATTCCGTCCAATAAGAACAAGGTAACCAAAGAATGAAATATTTTGTAGAAAAAGTGACGTAAGTAGCCGAAACAGGAAATGGAAATCATTTAATGTATCCAAATATGGAAGAATTTGTTATAAAATGATGCTCGTACATGATGCTTGTTATAAAATGATACGAAGCAGGAACATCAATGCGTGAATAGAAACCAAATATGGTTTTTGAATAATACATGTATCAAATGATATGACTACTTGTTTACTAAATAAGGATAGCTCAGTGGGAACGAATTGACAAAATTTACCAAAAATGTCAAGCTCTGATAAATTTGTTCAACTTCGTTAAATTTTACATCAATCTCGGAAAGTATTCGATTTTTGGAACAGAACTTTTGTATATATATATTTGGGAGCCGAATTCCAAATCGAATTTTTACTCCTTCAGAATTGTAATCTGTATAATAATGAAAAAACAACGCGCTTTGTACAGATGAAGTGATTGCTATGGGGTCAGGAATTGGAATACAGTTCGCATGTGCTAGATTTCTGTACTAATCTAAAATTTCGGGAACAGAATTCAAAATAAATAAAATTTCGTACTTGTTAATGTGTAGCTCTGACGATAAATCAAATGATTGTTTCGTTAAATATTCATCATATTTGAATTTTTTAATATAAAATGTTGCATATTCGAATCCTTTACTAAATCGGATTATTCTGTCATTCTGAACGCAAATGTCCAAGAAATTGTAGAAAAAAAGGAATCAACATCAATCTCGTCAACTTTGTAAGCGTCGGCAATTCCTTCTTTCCTCTTATATATTTTTTCCAACAACTGTAAATGATTTTTGATTAACATTTTTCGCAAATGAGCAAAAATTCACGCAATACTCTGTTTATGTAAAAGAAAATTAAAATTAGGAAACAATTACACAAAATAAAATCGTTAATCTTCAGAATAACTTCTTTAACACGGGATTTTGATTGGTTGAGAGGTTCCAAGACAATAACGTTAAGTTGTAAAGTAAATATTTGTTCCTGAAGTATGGATGAATATTTGTTTTCGACATCTTTAACATTGTTGTAAAAGCACATTCATGTGCTAATTTCAATTTTCAGAAGGACTAGATTTGTTTGCAAGCACTGAATTCTGTCAATTGCGGATAGACACAAAATTGAATCACAGAGTTTGTAAAGATTGGAACAATTTGTTTGAATTTGTTGTAAGTCTGTTTTTGGATTATGGCTGGATGAAATATGAAAACTTATATAAAATGTGAAAAAAATGATTATGAAGATATATAAGAATGATTTGCTATTTTTAAGTTTACGCCAAGGAATGAACTCACACATTTAAAAAGAATGTTCTTAAATATTAAAGGTATTTGTAAATGGAAGAATCCGATTGGTTTATTCATTATGTTCTAGAATGTTCGGTTATGACAACAAGCTTCCTAAAATGGAAATGATAAATTTCCATATATGGAGTGATGCGTCATAGCTGCGTTCCCTAAATGTACAAAAATAATTTCTTTCATTCTCACTTTGTTATTGTCACAATTAGTTGCTCGTCACAATACCCGAATTTGTTTCATCTTGTACCAAAACAATGCCTTCTACCGATAGAACTCTCCCAGTGAAATGCACAAAGTGCAACAAAATGGTGGTGAAGAAGAATATGGCAAGACACAAGCATTCTTGTGATAGTGGGACTCTATTTTGTCCCAAATGTCCAGATTTCAGTACAAAGAAGAAAGAAGACATGAATTACCACATTGCTAAGCATCACGCTCCTAAGAATACAAAGCTAAGTACTATGTGTACTGTATGCTTGGAGGAGTTTCCGAGTTTCTATTCTCTTCAACAACACAAGAGGAGAAAGCATGGAACTTCAACAAAAGTTGGAACAAAATCGAGTGAAAAGCTTAAAGAAGTTCTAGAATCAGAGGAGCTGGAAAAAGACAACGAGCAGCTACAACAAGAACTTAGTGCTTGCCAGCACTTTTTTGACGATACTGAGATGGAAAATGGAAGACATCAAGTGTTCAACTTCAAGCTGTCCAAGGTCGATCCTCATGAAATTAATAAAAAGTTGAAAGAAGTATTCGAAAAACTCAACTGTGCAGCCAAAGTCAACTTAGCTCTAGGATTTATATTAAGAAATGTGGATACGGACGAGTATCGATACTTCTACGCTCACGAGAACAACACTTTCTTCGAGAAATCTCATCTACTCTGCTCCAAAGGAGACTTAGTCTCTCTTCAGGACAGGATTGAAAAGATAAATTTAGTGGAGACGTGTGCTCAGGAGCGGGAGAATACAAAATGGCGATTTGTTCTGACTACAAATGTAACAATATTTTGCGCTCTCCTAAAATCCATTCCAATGGGATGTATCGATGCTGTTCTTCCTGAACAGTTACTCAGACGACCAGATGTGAATTGTCTCGTATCGAATGGCTATGGTGAGACTTACAAAGATTATCTTTGCTTATTCCGAGCTATAGCTGTTCACTTATATGGATCATCGGAGCTTGAGATCAATGCAAAAAATTTGTTGAGTGCATTCCTCCATGAATCTGGACAAGACGCAATCAATTTCAGAGGGCCATCGATCGATCATCTTGTATTTGTTGAAAATGCGATAAAGCACAACATATTTATTTACGATATTGACATTGTAGATGGAGATTTTGTTGGTGAACTTGCGAGGAGAAGTATTGAAATGTATGAGAAAAATATTAATTTATTACGTTACAACAACCACATATGCTATGTGGATGATATTAACACATTCTTTAAACGATTCCGTTGTCCCAGTTGCGATACGTTCATTCAGAAAGCGGGAAATTTCAACCGCCATGTTAAAACGTGTAAAGATAGAGTACAGCATATTTACCTAAAGAGTGTGTATACATTGCGCGAGACCTTATTTGATAAGCTTGACGGATTTGGAATTTCCTACAACGATGATCAAAAATTGTTCAAGAACTTGGCTATTTTTGACTTTGAATCGATATGTGTACCCTCCGACCAATTAAAAGATACAAACACGACCACTTGGATTGGAAATCATGAACCAATCTCTGTCTCTATTTCCTCCAATTTAATTGATGAACCTGTCTTCCTATGCGATAAAGATCCAAAAGCTCTCATTATATCTTTTGTTGAAGCTATTGAAAACTTAGCAAACAAAAGTAAAACTGAAATGTGGACAAAGTTTTCCTCTATTGAAGCAAAAATCAGAGCACGAGTTAACGCAATTGGGGAAAATTTAATTAAAAGAAAGGATCAAAACGCTTCAACACTTGAGTGTGAAGATGAACGTACCGAAGAAGATGATAAGCTGATATGTCTACGCAATTTCTCCAAATGCAGAAAAACCAGCTTTTGGACTTACAGCAATATTTTGAGCGTTATGTGAACACTTTACCTGTGTTCGGATTCAATAGTGGAAAATATGATTTAAATCTCATCAAGTCCTTTCTCCTACCCTGTCTTATTCATGAGCGCGACATTCACCCTACTGTTATTAAAAAGGCAAATCACTTTGTTTCTCTTAAATTTGGTGATGTACAATTTCTCGATATCCTCAACTTTCTCGGTAGAGCTACATCACTTGATTCTTTCCTTAAAGCATACAAGACAAATGAGACTAAAGGATTCTTCCCCTATGAGTGGTTTGACTCTCCTGAAAAGCTCGATGCAACTTTTCTCCCTCATTACGACTGTTTCTTTAGCAAACTGAGAAACTAAAATCCACTGGAGAAGGAATTTACTGATTTCATTAAATTGCTTAACAGTGGATTTTCTCAACAAGAGTCATTAAAAAAGTTGAGGTTGAAAAATGTTCCTCCATCTGGAATTGACAATTACAATTACCTGAAAGTGGTCTGGGAACAAGAAAAAATGGCTACATTCAGATATTTTGTCAAGTGGTACAACAAGGATGTTGTTCCAACACTAGAGGCAATGCAAAAAATGATGGAGTTTTATCACAACAAGGGTATCGATATGCTAAAACTCGGATGTACACTTCCGAACTTGGCTAATATCTGTCTTCACAAGTCAACAAACCACAAGTTTTTTCCATTTGTTGAAGCTGACAAAGATTTACATGACAAAATACGTTAGAATATGACTGGTGGTCCATCTATTGTTTTTACTAGAAAAGCAGTAGTTGATCAGACCTTCATACGAAACTCTGAAAACCTTTGCAAGTCTATCGTAGCTATTGACGCTAGCCAACTCTATCCCTTTTCAATGTGTCAAGAAATGCCCACTGGACTTTACACTCTATGGGAATTTGATACAGATTCTCAAAAATTCAGGGCTCGAACAAACAGATCTCGAACATTTGAGAACATGGTTATGTCATATCTTCAATCACAACGTTCCGAATGTAAAATTGAGAGCTACTACACAACCGGAAAACAGAAGAAGATTGATTGTTTTAGCGTAGACGGATTTTGCATACATTGTAATACGGTGTTTGAAGCCATGGGTTGTTACTTTCATTTCTGTCCTTGTCAGGAAGCTAAAGCAAGTCTCTCGGAAGAGAGGAGGAAACACAGAGAGGGATGAGAAAAAGAGAACATGATGAATTGAGAAGAGATTACTTAAAAAGTAAAGGATAAAAGATTGTTGAAATCTGGGAGTGTAAATGGTGAGAAAGTGTTAAAGAAGAAGAAAATATCAGGAATCACGTGAAAAAGAACTTTCCTTTCAAATTAACTTTGAAGCAAGAGTCTTTACTAGCTAAAGACTCTATTACGTTTGGATACGTACAATGTGATTTGGAAGTTCCCACAGGTTTGAAGTACAAGTTTTCGAATTTCCCGCCTATTTTAAAAAATTTCAACGTTAGTCGAGCTGATATTGGGGATTATATGAGAGATTACGCTGTCGAAAACAACTTACTGAAGCAACCTCAGCGAATGCTAATTTCAAGTTTCAATCTGGAAAATGGAACAATTATTACTCCACTACTAAATTTCTACATCAGCCTAGGTCAAAAGTAAAAGAATTTATAGATTTGTACAGTGAAAATGTTTCAACACCTTTGTACAGTCAGTGGTAGACGCTAGAAGAGGTGGAGATGAAAATCCTGATTCCAGCGTTGTTGCTGAGACTATGAAATTATTGGGCAATAGCTCTTACGGTTATCAGATTATGGACAGAAGCAAACATACAGAAACCAAATATTTGAACGATGAGAAGACGCACAAATCAATCAATGGGAAAATGTTTAAGCGGTTGAACAATGTCTCAAAAGATCTTTACGAAGTTGAGCTAGCAAAATCAAAAATTGAACACCGCGAACCTAAAATAGTTGGATTCTTCATCCTTCAGTACGCTAAATTACGTATGTTGGAGCTCTACTATAACTTCTTTGATAGATTTTGCGACGTGGATAAATTCGAGGAGTTAGAGATGGATACAGATCCTCTCTATTTAGCCTTAGCTCATGAGAATTTGTATGATTGTATTTGACCTGCTAAAAAACAAGAATGGGAAGCATTGAGACAGCAGGACTGTAACGACTCTTTCCAAGCAGATGCTATTCAAAATTTCTTCCCTAGAACATGTTGTTCTAAGCATAAGAAGCATGAACAACGGGAACCAGGACTTTTCAAGGAAGAATTCAGATGTACGGAAATGATTTGTCTTTGTAGCAAAACTTATTGTTGCTACGATGCAAAGTCTGACAAATACAAATTCAGCAGTAAAGGTCTCAACAAAAGAACACTAGAAGAGAACGGAGATGGACCGATGGAGAAATATCGACGTGTGATGGATGAAATTCTCAATCTTACTTCAACAAATAGAGGGTTCAGAACAATAAACCATTGTGTTGCTAAGTATGAGCAGACAAAGAAGGGACTGTCCTATTTCTACCCTAAGCGCATTGTTCAGTCTGACGGTATTCATACAGCACCACTCAACATATAACTTAAATCCTTTTACTATTGCACAATTCTTTAGTATTCTCTATTACATTTATACTGTGTCTGTAACTTTATACAGTTTTAGTCATTTTTTTCTATCATTGAGTTTTTCCATTTAATGAGCGCGCAAAAGACATTTGTTACACAATTGATTCAAACAATTAGGGGAACAATCTTTGCAATTGACCTAAAATTTGTAAACAAAAATACAACATGTCACATAATTACCCCTCAGATAACTAGGGCAATTGAAAATCCCCACCAATTAATTTCACAATTTAATAAAATAAAATTTGTAAAGAAAATTTAACCTGACACATAATTACCCCTCACATAATTACAGCAATTAATTACCCACGCCAATTCTATGGTTCTCAAGTAAACACTTAATAACTACACAAACATTGATCTTTTCCCCTCAAAATTTCAGCCAATCAGGAGCGACTCCGAACTAACCCCCCACATTTGCACCGACTATAATACTAGAAAATGTACATGCACAAATACATACACAAAACCTATACCCTATCTTTAATACATGGCGGCACCTAATCAATACATGTCCGCGACTATTACTAATCTTAATTCATGTCGGCGGATAAAACAAATTTTAATACATGTCGCCGGCTATAACTAATTTTAATACATGGCGGCTATACCCAATCTTAATACCTAATCTTAATACATGCAACCTAAACCTAATATATTAACACCGCTATACCTAATCTTAATACATGCTAATTCATTCCCTATCTTAATACGTTAGGGAGGACCCAAATCCCGAAAAATGCGCTATACCCTATCTTAATACATGGGGGACCTCACCCCCCCCCCGGGGGAGTGTAGCTCACTATATTACTACTTTCAACAATCCCTATGTAATTACGTATATGCTAGTTCTGATTCTTTCTCAGTTGTGGATATTAATTCCAATTATCCTATGAGCATCTTTGTTCCCCTTAGGAGGTAGAATGGTTTTGGCTTTAGACAATTTTTAACAATTTCCATATGATCGCAATGGTCTTAGTTCTTCCTGCTCCTTTTACCTGTAAGATATTGGTCAGCTTTAGTACTTGAAAATTAAAAGTTATTCAATTTGAGTTTTTCACTATTGAATGAGTTTTTCCATAGGCGCTATGACCCTGAAAAAGTGTTGTTTCTTTCATCAATTACAAAAATTTCAGTTAATGTCAGTTATCACCATTTTCAGTGAAAGTCAGTGAAAGTTATCCCCTTTTTGTTTGTTTTTCATTAAAAAAATCATGAGTAAATTTGGGATTCGGTAAATATTATTGTTTTTGTCATTGCGTGTGCAGTTGTACAAGGGGTCCTCAGTTTTATTTTGAGTCCAATCGAACCTTAGAAAATTTGGTTTAATGGATATGCGGGTGCGTTGGTGAAAAATGATGCTCCTATCTTTTCAACAAATGAAATTCTTTCTGCAAAGTTCTTTTGTCAAAACTTTGCATTTTTTTTACGTGTCAATGTAATATCAAACAGACTTTTAAACAATAAACAGAATCGGTCTCATCTTAAAATTCAATAAAACTTTGTAGCTGATTTTTTAAATTCTACATTAGGCTCTGAAACCATTTTTTTCCTACAAAATCTCCTGCATTTTAATGTCAAATTCTATTGAAAATTTTGCTTGTCTCCAATTTGAAATCCCAGTGCGTCGAATCCCGGAAATCTTATTAAGATCCCGGTTTTTTTCCCGACAAGATCCGGGAAATACACGGGGAAGATCCGGGGATCTTACCGGGAAAATTACCGGGAATTTCAAGATGTGCCAAGATAGAGCAAGATCCCGCATTTCCCGCCGGGAAATCCGGGACATTTAAGAATCCTGACGGGAAAACCGGGAAAAAAATTAAATCTCGGCGGGATTTCCGGGATTCACCAGTGGGATCTTACCGGGAAACTCGGAACTTTAAGATTCCCGCCAGTTTTTCCGGGATTTCTCCGCCGGGCTCTTACCGGGAAAATCGGGAAATTTAAGATTCCCGCCAGTATTTCCGGGATTTACCGGCCGGGATTTTACCGGGGAAACTGGGAAATTTAAAATTCCCGCAAGTATTTCCGGGAATGAGCTGCTGGTCTTACCGGGAAAACCGGTAAAATTATGATTGTTCTGAGTGAAATCAAGAACGCTCGCCAAGTTTTTTTCTTAGAGACAGATAAAAAACGTTTCAGAAAATATTAGGTTTCCTCGGAAGAGCACCAGAACGCTTGTACGAAATCACCCCACCAACACAAGTTGAACGGAATTTTCTCCATTAATCAAACGCGCACGTTAAAAAAAGCTGCCTTAATTCATCTGTCACAACAGAGGGTCCTTAGCTATACTCTACTCAATGTCTGAGTTAAAAAAGAACATTGTTCTGAGTGAAATCAAGAACGGTCGCCAAGTTTTTTTCTTGGAGACAGATAAGAAACGTTTTTTTTTCTCCGCAAAACAGACAAAACTGCTTTTAATATTCGACGAGCGCAGTATTTGATCACCCAAAATTGGAGCAAAACACATACGGCACAAACAAAACAGACACACACAAAACTGAGGCAAAAATTATGGCCTTCACATAAGTTCATTTTTTAGACAAGTTATTCCAAATCTGGGCAAAAATTTTTATTAGCGCAAAATAACGATCTAGATAGCCCTTTGTTTGTAGGTGTCAAACAAAAAGGCGGGCATTAGGGTACATCTCCTCAAAATCCAAATTCCAATGTTTGCAAACATGCAAACATTGAAATTTGGATTTTGAGCAATGTACCCCATGGCCCGCCGTGTTTTTTTATCTCAAACAGTTACAATATTCCTACCCAAAAGCACAAGGAAAATTATCCAGGAAAACTGTTTTTGTCACCGGGTCACCTAACCAACCGACTTCGTCGCACTTAACATCTTACGACCCGAAAAACCAAAGTAAGAAGTATCGAAAACTTTTTTCTTTAAAAACTTCATTTTTTTCTGGACTTAATTAAACGTTCAATACTGTCATAAAGCATTAGCAGACGCTAAATTGTAGGGAAAACTAGCACAACTAACACACAACTGCATAACTTATTGCCGAGCACGTTAGAATGACATTAGGTTTCCTCGGAAGAGCACCAGAACGCTTGTACGAAATCACCCCACCAACACAAGTTGAACGGAATTTTCTCCATTAATCAAACGCGCAAGTTGAAAAAAGCTGCCTTAATTCATCTGTCACAACAGAGGGTCCTTAGCTATACTCTACTCAATGTCTGAGTTAAAAAAGGACATTGTTCTGAGTGAAATCAAGAACGGTCGCCAAGTTTTTTTCTTGGAGACAGATAAGAAACGTTTTTTTTTCTCCGCAAAACAGACAAAACTGCTTTTGATATTCGACGAGCGCAGTATTTGATCACCCGAAATTGGAGCAAAACACATACGGCACAAACAAAACAGACACACACAAAATTGAAGCAAAAATTATGGCCTTCACAAATTCATTTTTGAGACAAGTTATTCCAAATCTGAAATTTTCAAAAATAAAATTGCGTACGAAGAGGCGTCAAATTTCATTTCTCACAACAGAAGGTATCTAAACACGCGCTGCTATGTGCCTGGCCGACTCATCTTGCTAAAAAAAAATGCATTTACCTATTTATTGACTGAAAGATTGAATCAGTGAACAAATTTGATAGAGTCTTCTGCGAATTAAACTGCGGCTTACGAAATTTTAGATATACACTGGGAGCAAGCCAAGTCTTCTCCGAAACAAATACTGCAGTTCCAGATCGAGCAATGTAGACACAAGAAGAAGTCGATGGAGAGTGGATTCCTCCCACAAGCACACTCGCCGACAGGTGCAATTATTTGATCGGGAAGCCAGCTCGGCTTTTTGTCCGAAAGCAGCACATTCTTCCGTTTACGGAAACCAGAAAGCCAATCTTTCGATGCTTTGCCGTTTTTCTTCCAACTTTCGGGCACGCTATTCCTTCCCTTTATGACATAAATGAGTTGCAACAACTTCTCCCGTGCCACCTTCCAAGAATTTACAATTTCTACCTCCTGTATTTTTGAAAAAAATTTGCATAGGTCTTTCTCCGT
Organism: Convolutriloba macropyga; assembly: GCF_964194025.1. Taxonomy (NCBI): domain Eukaryota; kingdom Metazoa; phylum Xenacoelomorpha; order Acoela; family Convolutidae; genus Convolutriloba; species Convolutriloba macropyga. Next base: position 54,093,136 of record NC_134470.1, on the reverse strand, counting down.
TTGCTCGTCGAGGATATGCATCCGTGACCTGTCACGCTTCTTTTTTAAGTTGTCGTACAACGTTTGTCTGGGTATGCCGATATGCTTTGCAACATCAGCAACAGGATAACCATCTCTGACTAACGACAGAGCAACCTCCATGTCCTTCTCAGAATACTTGCGCTTCACTTTCCTCACGTAATTTCGAGGCATTTACAAACAATCTAAACAACGAATAACTCTCTTAAACTTTTTCACCTTTTTATGATGTGCTCCACCTCTTAAAAAATAAATTGAAAACAAACATTAATGACAAAACAATAGCGTAAACAGTGCAAGAACATATAAGAAAACTTCAATCTCTTTCAAACACAGAGCAAATCTCGGAAATCACAACAAGGTCCCCAATGGATCGAACAATACACGGAGCTAGTAGTTTTGTTATATCTATTTCAAAAATTTCGCTGGTTAAAGATTCTACAACAAAATGCCTTTCTGCCGTAGAGTTTAGTAGCTCCAAGCTCTCATCTAAATCAGAATCCATATCTATATTGTCGATGCTTGAAGCCTCGAGCTGTTGAAAACGTTCGCTGAGTAGTTCACGAAACGACTTGAATTCCTCAAAAAATTTTACATGTGCAACGCCGCAGCAATTTTTGATGTCAACATATATAGCCAAGAGTTGTCCAAAAGAAACGCATTTATCCTCGCGCTCAAACTTAACAATATGCACGCAGGAACCATTCTCGAGGTAACGACATTTCGAATTGTGACAATAAAAATTTTTCTCGAGAAAAGAAAAAGCGGAAGAGCTTCGGAAGATAGCATGCTCGTCCCCAACGTTAACTGCAACTTCATGACTGTTCCTCAAAACAACAGAGCCAATTGCCATTACATTTGTATGGAAGTCGCGCTTTCGACCAGCAAGCCTATTGTGTCGTTTGATCGCTAATCGCGTGAAAACAGATGTGGAAGTAGTTTCACTGATTCGTCTCTTCAACTGAAAGTGAGCAGCTTCGAAAGCAATGCTGGAACTTGTTGAAAGAGGACCACACCGCTTAACTTGGTCAGCCAAGTGACTCAAGGAATGAACGTTATATGTTTCGGACTTGTCACCGTAGAACCTCACTAGTTGCTTGCGGAAGGTAGCAAGAGATTTAGCGGCAACATCAATGTCTTTTTCAGTATCAGGATCTAACAATAATCGAATAGAAGCGCTCAATAAAAAGAAATGCGTAAACATTTGATCAGAAAGGAGACCATAGAAAGAAATAAAGCCATACAGTAGAAAAAGTTTCAGCTCTGAGGCTTTCCACAACTTCACCGAATCAACGCCCCTTAACTGTCGATTGTAATCATTGCTAGGAAGCTTGCAATTCAGAAGACGCTTAGACGCTATTTCTTTTAGTATTTTGTTAAATCCTTTTTGGCACACAATACTGTATAATGATCGCTTCACAACACCGAGGAGAACCTGATGCATGTAGTCAATGACAACATCCTCAGGAATTGACACTAACTGCTCGATACACGAGATACCCTTCAATCCAAATCTTGGGGCCTTTTGCGAAGGATTGAGGGATAGGTCATTCTGACGTTCAGTATGAGTTCGAATATCTGATGGCGTCGGCTCATACTTATACAGCCAGGGTTTACCAGAAGGGTGACTGGCACCGGGTATATAGCAATTACTGCATCCGTACAAACCATTGAACTGAGTTTGATTTAAGAGTGGCGCTTTCATGATCGCATCAACTGCCACCAAACGGATGTTTACTAAAACGTTGTATGTATTTTTGCAAACAGTTAGCAGACGCCGTTTGTTGAATGAATTCACAAATCCGACCAAATTCTTGACCAAAGAAGTACAATCAGGCTTTTTATCACCACCGAATTGTGAAACAAGAATTAAGTTCCTGTAAGAGACACGTCGCTTCCGCGGCAAATTGAGCAGCATCAACCAGACAGGATAAAGGCTAAACCTCTTCGATTTCGCCGGCGAGACGCCGTCAGTGCTCATTACAAAGTGAAGCACTTCGCAATCGCTCTTTGCCTCTAATCTCACATCATTGTTTAGCTGCCAGTTTGGAGCCCTCAGTAAATCTAAATTCCGCTCAATCAAACCAACCAGCTGAGACTCAACGTTCAAATGGCAGATAACGCCACCGGGAACTTTTTCTTCCTCACAAATGAAAGACGTGTTCTCAATTTGTTGAAGACGATAAAATGTCGGCAAATTGTTTTTCATTGGCAAACACTTATCCATCAGTGAAATCAGAGACTTCGCAAAGCGGTCACTAATGGCAAATTCATCAGACAGGCTTAAAAAAGTATCGGTAAATTCTGACACGGACATTTTCGAATTATCACAAATGAGACTATCAGAGTCACTAAGAGTTTCGTCGGTCTGAGTTTCGGATTCGCTCAAACTGGAAGAGTCGATCATGTTATCTACTCTACCCAGTGCACGCGGGGTTGATGACTCTACCGGAAAAGGATTTGCTAACACCGAACTTTCTGAAACTTGCTGAAACGAATCTGTATTCTGTGTTACCTGACTAAGAGAGGGTTGCTCAATAAAACCGTTGCAACTGCTTGATTCGCTTTTTTCCGACTCCGAATCTGATATCAAAGTTTTAGCCTTTTTGCTAAGGTAACGGCGCTTTCGAATGCGTCTTGAGTTATAACTACAATTTGACCTTTGTTTGAATTGACGTTTCCATTGAGAATAAGGCGTGCTCGAAACTGACGGAAACACAACGAGAGGAGACGCTGTTTCATCAATTAACGATGAGGAGGTGGGAATTGCAACAACGGGCTTCACTCGTCCCGATCTCGTCCACGAATATGTGACTGGTTGGTGACCGTGTAGGGATGCGTGGGGACACTCGCAGAACATACGGTTTGGTCCGAAATACTCTCCGCCATAATTGACAGTTATTTCCTCTCCCTTCTGAACACCTAGCACAGCAGTCACTCGAATCTGTATCATTGTCTTGCTTTTATTTGGCACGTAGATGCAGTTTTCTTTGCAACTGGAGTTAATGAAGGAAGCTCCGCCTAACATAAGCTTAGGACCAGATGCATGCTGTATAATGGAAACGTCGTTTAAACCGGGAACAATAGATGACTGAGGCATTGGTGCAAGAAAGCCAGTTAGGCCCTTCACAATTTCGTTTTTCTTCAGGTTGATTTTAGAGAAAACGCCTAAGCTTGAATGCTGACTGTCTTTAGAAAAAGAATCAGTAAGGGGTCTCAGCTCAAAGAACTCGCTGAAAGATAAATAATCGGCTCGCATTTTATTTTCCCACTCTTTCTCTAACCCACTTAAATGATCAGTGTCATCTTCGATTGGAACTTTGTGAGTTCTTATCAATTCACCATCAAAAAATTCTGCTGTAAGTTTGGCATCAATTCGCGCTAAATCTTTCCAAGATAATTTATTACACATTCTCATCTGGAGAAAAAGTTTCGATTGAAACCCGAAACAAGCTGTTATCAGAAACTCGCCAGATTTCCTATCTTTTGTGGAAAAAGACTCGCATGACTTTAAAAAGCCGTGCTTAAAACTCAACACGCCGGTTGAAAAAAAAACAAGTTTGAAAGCAAGCTTTGTTTTTAGTTAAAACAACTGGATAACTTCAAGTGTGCAAAATGAAATCGGACAAACAGATTTCACTTTCTTTTCACACAAAATAAAATAGGTGTAAGATGAGATAAACAAAGCAATATTTTATAAATTTGCATACGTAGATTGGCAATCAAATATATGCACAGGAACAGGAACATAAAAGAATTGCTCTCAAACGACTAACGGCTCCGCGAGGCGGTTACTATATGGAGGGGGGACTGGCGGGTGCCAGGGGGGGTTTCAGACAAAAGAAACGGTCTAGCAAAAAATCGCACAAGGTAAGACCAGCAGCATTAATATAGTCGCTAGAAACTCCGTTTGAGAGCAATTAATAATTAAAGAACAGAGCATCAAATTAGCTTAAGAAAGAAACATAACTGAGACCTCATTAGGCAATATAAAGGCAATAACAGTCACATAAAAATCACAAACAGACGTTTTAAATTCCCAGCTCAAATCATCAAGCTCATTCAGTGGACGATGTATCTTGCGACAACTCTGTTTGCGTTTTGGCCGTTTCAGAATTTTTTTGCTGTCGAACCATCTTTTTCTTAATGTCCCTCCCGAGATCGTCAATGGCCTCAAAAGCATCAGCCCATTGTCCAGGAAACCTTCCTTCAACTAAAACCCTAATCACCTCCAAATCATTGGGATCAAGGGAAGGTAGAGAGGTGCTCTTGCGGGGGTTCGATCGCTGATTTAGAATCTCTTCTTCGGTAAAAAATTTTCGTGCCAGATTTCTACCATACTTCTTTGGCGTTTTTCCCTGAACTTTAGTCATGTCTTCCCCATTTCTCAAAACAGGTGCTAACGAATTTTCAGTAACAGCTACAGAATGAGAAACACTTGGACATTCTTTTAGTTGACTTTCAAGAAACAAACGCAGTTGACGAGTTTCTCTACGTTGAGCATCCATCACTTTCTTCACACTTCTTACTGCCTTACAAACACTTTTCAAGATACCACTTGAGCTGTCACTGTTCTGATCACCAAGATCACCGACCTCATTATCATCATCGTCGTCATCATCCTCATCGTTATCAGAGTTTTCAGTTTCACTTTGGACAACGACAGCTGGGGAATCATTTACATCTTCAACGGGATCTCCAATACCATGACTCTGAGCATGATCTTGATTTCCATTTTCGGGATAGTCTTTTCTCTTCAAAGTAAGGCTCGCAGCTTCAACGAGGGGAAGTTTAGATTGGAACAGCTTTTTAGCAGGTGGGGTACAGGAGGACTGCGACAGGACCTGTATATCCTCATCGGCAGTTCTCTTTGCCTTGGCGGGATCCACGTTTTCTTTTAGAGACCGTAAATCTCCGAAGCTTCTTTTCAACAGTGGTTGACTGGCCGCTCTCCTGTCATTTTCCGATTCAAGAGTTTCACGTCCGAAGGACAAGTTCGCAACCTCTGTCGACGTGTTCGCTTTGTCGATTTTTTCATCCATTTTATCACTGAGCAATTTCACAAGGTCCACATCACCCTTGGCAACAAAACGCCCGTAATGGAAATCGTTCTCGAAGTAGAGAAGAATCTTTTCGTCTTTCTTGACAAGAGTTCTCTCCGTATAACTTAATGTGTCGGGCCACGCATTGCTATCAAGAGAGATTTCTCTGTATTTTCCTTTTTCAAAAAAAAAATACAAAATAAATGTCTTTGAACTGCTCTAACAACTTTTTATCGTTCACCCGAGACGAATGGGATTTCTGACTCCCTAATTTCGTGATGGAGTTAGAAAACATCAGTATTTCTGAAACAAAGCAACGGTGTAGATTTTACTTCAAAAATGCAGAACGCAGAAAAACTAAACCACTGTACGCTCCTAAAACTCAATTTTTGGTAGATTTCGAAGACAACGTTAATTTGACAACAAGATTTAACAAAAATTGCTGCAAAAACAGTCATCTATCTCAGAGTTATTAATCAGCACTGGATTCCATACGATCACGCTTCTGCTCTGATCTCTCATTTGCCTTTTTCTTTCTTTTCAAGTCCCTTCCCTTTTGATTTATTGACTCTCGCACTTCCGGCCAGGAGTCAGGGAATTGGTTTAGAACATTCTTTTTGATTTCAGTAATCTTCATTTTGTCCAGAGGGGGTCTAGAAGACTTCTGTGGACTGACTATTTGCTCAATGAGCTCGTCTTCAGTGAAAGCATCTGACGCCAAGTTGAGGCCAAGTTGGGTTGCTGACAACCCCGTTCTGTTTTCAGCTGCTCGTTGAACGTCCTGAACGGGCTCACTAACGGTTCCACTAGCCACGACTGAAGAAGACACTGCCGAATCAGATCTCGCATTTAATTGCAAACAGTTCTGCCCATTGAAGGAGTTTTTATACTTTTTCAGGACAACAATAAACCTTTTGTGCTCTGCTTCTGAGCGTATTCTGCTCCGATTTAGATTTTCCAGCGACTTCGTAAGTTGATTTTGAGCACTTGAATTTTCCATTGAATCTGAGGTCAAACAACAAAAGTCAGGACATGTAACCAGATAGGTGAATCAGATAGGAACAACTTTTTAAGTTACTCAAAAAATTTCAGAACAGAGTTAAGAAACAAGTTTGCTGACCTCCACTTCAATCAGATAGCTAGTAGCGTATTGTTTCACCGCATAAGAACAAGAGAAAAAATCAAAAAACTTATTTCCCTCAACTTGAATCAGATATGAACAACTTTTGCAGTCATCCACACAATCCGCTGTTCAAACTATTTAATTACCTATTGCTTAAGCCACGCTATCGGCTTTTCAACCAGCCACACAATCGGCTGTTCAAATGCTATTTATCTACGTATTGTTTTGGCCACACAATCGGCCTTTCAGTTAGCCACACAATCGGCTGCTCAAATGATTTAATTACCTATTGTTTAAGCCACGCTAACGGCTTTTCAACCAGCCACACAATCGGCTGTTCAAACTATTTAATTACCTATTGTTTAAGCCACTCTTTCGGCTTTTCAACCAGCCACACAATCGGCTGTTCAAACACTATTTATCTGTTTATTGTTTTAGCCACCCAATCGGCTTTTCGGTCAGCCACACAATCGGCTGTTCAAACTATTTAGTTACCTATTGTTCAAGCCAGGCTATCGGTTTTTCAACCAGCCACACAATCGGCTGATCAAATGCTATTTATCTACTTATTGTTTAAGACACACAATCGGCTTTTCAGTCAGCCACACAATCGGCTCTTCAAACTATATAATTACCTATTGTTTAAGCCACTCAATCGGCTTTTCAACCAGCCACACAATCAGCTGTTCAAACTTTATTTATCTACTTATTGTTTAAGCCACACGATCGGCTTTTCAGTCAGCCACACAATCGGCTGTTCATACTATTGAATCAGCAATTGTTTAAGCCACGCTATCGGCTTTTCAAGCAGCCACACAATCAGCTGTTCAAATTTTATTTATCTACTTGTTTAAGCCACACAATCGGCTTTTCAGTCAGCCACACAATCGGCTGTTCATACTATTGAATTACCTATTGTTTAAGCCACGCTATCGGCTTTTCAACCAGCCACACAATCAACTGTTCAAATTCTATTTATCTACCTATTATTTAAGCCACACAATCGGCTTTTCAGTCAGCCACACAATCGGCTCTTCAAACTATATAATTACCTATTGTTTAAGCCACTCAATCGGCTTTTCAACCAGCCACACAATCAGCTGTTCAAATTTTATTTATCTACTTATTGTTTAAGCCACACGATCGGCTTTTCAGTCAGCCACACAATCGGCTGTGCATACTATTGAATCACCTATTGTTTAAGCCACGCTATCGGCTTTTCAAGCAGCCACACAATCAGCTGTTCACATTTTATTTATCTACTTGTTTAAACCACACAATCGGCTGTTCAGTCAGCCACACAATCGGCTGTTCATACTATTGAATTACCTATTGTTTAAGCCACGCTATCGGCTTTTCAACCAGCCACACAATCAGCTGTTCAAATTCTATTTATCTAACTATTGTTTCAGCCACAATACCGGGTTTTCAGTCAGCCACACAATCGGCTGTTCATACTATTGAATTACCTATTGTTTAAGCCACTCAATCGGCTTTTCAACCAGCCACACAATCAGCTGTTCAAATTCTATTTATCTACTTATTGTTTAAGCCACACAATCGGCTTTTCAGTCAGCCACACAATCGGCTGTTCATACTATTGAATTACCTAATGTTTAAGCCACGCTATCGGCTTTTCAACCAGCCACACAATCAACTGTTCAAATTCTATTTATCTACCTATTATTTAAGCCACACAATCGGCTTTTCAGTCAGCCACACAATCGGCTCTTCGAACTATATAATTACCTATTGTTTAAGCCACTCAATCGGCTTTTCAACCAGCCACACAATCAGCTGTTCAAATTTTATTTATCTACTTATTGTTTAATCCACACGATCGGCTTTTCAGTCAGCCACACAATCGGCTGTGCATACTATTGAATCACCTATTGTTTAAGCCACGCTATCGGCTTTTCAAGCAGCCACACAATCAGCTGTTCACATTTTATTTATCTACTTGTTTAAGCCACACAATCGGCTTTTCAGTCAGCCACACAATCGGCTGTTCATACTATTCAATTACCTATTGTTTAAGCCACTCTATCGGCTTGTCAACCAGCCACACAATCAGCTGTTCAAATTCTATTTATCTACCTATTGTTTCAGCCACACAACCGGCTTTTCAGTCAGCCACACAATCGGCTGTTCATACTATTGAATTACCTATTGTTTAAGCCACTCAATCGGCTTTTCAACCAGCCACACAATCAGCTGTTCAAATTCTATTTATCTACTTATTGTTTAAGCCACACAATCGGCTTTTCAGTCAGCCACACAATCGGCTGTTCAAACTATCGAATTACCTATTGTTTAAGCCACACCGTCGGCTTTTCAGCCAGCCACGCGATCGGCTGTTCAAATGCTATTTCTTTTTTTAATGCTATTATTTAATGCTATTTCTTTATGTTTAAGCCAAATTATTTATTGTTTATGTTCATGCTATTCTTCCACCATATACACAGAATACTCAAATGAGCAAAAATTCAAAAGTGTAATATAACAGCTCAGTCGAAAACTATGTTCACGGAGAGAGTTTTTAATTACTTTGAATCAGGCAAAAATGGCATAACAAAGGCAAGTGTCAAAAAATTCAAACTACAGCTCAAAACTTCAAAATTACGTAATTCACAAAACTAATTTCAAGTGCAACAACAAAAGCACACGCAACAGTTACAAATTTCAGGCGAGCAAACTTTTAATTCACATTCTCAGCGAGTAGCTTGATCTTCTTTATAAGATATTGGCTCAGAAACTCATAAGAACTGAGGTGAACCCCATCAGAGAAATCGCGACCAATGGCTTCCGCTAATTCTATATGTTTTCTCTTGTACTTGTTCAGCAGCCTACTATTCATTTTGCGGATTCCGTCAGGATTGTTCAACCGCGGAATAATATCTGCCGTCAACACTACAGTATTGTTCTGCTGGCAGTAACTGAACAAATCGCGGATTTCCGCTGTTAACTCTTTCAGGGACATATCAGCGGGTGTAAAGATATCCCTGGGGCAAATATCATTTCCCCCAATCATGATGACTAATACATCGTAACCTCTTAGCTCATTTGTGTAATTCCTCCAATTGCGGGCTTTCTCTCCGCCTTTGCCCAGAGCAACAACATTTTCGGGTAATTGGAGCCTTTGAACATGGCTGTCCCCAAAAACTCCAATCTTTTTCTCTGTAAAAGTGCTCATTTTTAGCTGAAACAGAATTGAACTTTTTTCTAAATTTGTTTATGCCCAGCTTTTATATATACATAATATCAACACCTAAGACAAGACAAGATTGAATATCATGGAGCTTTCGATACAAACAACCTATCAAACAACATTAGTTGAAAATTAAAAAGTTTGGGTGACCTGTAAAAATGGTCAATAAATTAGCCCCCTTAAAAAACGTAGCCCACTCGTACCCACTTTTTATTTATACATACACACATAATATCAACACCTAAGACAAGACAAGATTGAATGTCATGGAGCTTTCGATACAAACAACCTTTCAAACAACATGAGTTGAAAATTAAAAAGTTTGGGTGACCTGTAAAAATGGTCAATAAATTAGCCCTCTTAAAAAACGTAGCTCACTCGTACCCACTTTTTATTTATACATACGCACATAATATCAACACCTAAGACAAGACAAGATTGAATATCATGGAGCTTTCGATACAAACAACCTTTCAAACATTAGCTGAAAATTAAAAAGTTTGGGTGACCTGTAAAAATGGTCAATAAAATAGCCCCCTTAAAAAACGTAGCCCACTCGTACCCACTTTTTATTTATACATACACACATAATATCAACACCTAAGACAAGACAAGATTGAATGTCATGGAGCTTTCGATACAAACAACCTTTCAAACAACATGAGTTGAAAATTAAAAAGTTTGGGTGACCTGTAAAAATGGTCAATAAATTAGCCCTCTTAAAAAACGTAGCCCACTCCAACCCACTTTTTATTTATACGTACGCACATAATATCAACACCTAAGACAAGACAAGATTGAATATCATGGAGCTTTCGATACAAACAACCTTTCAAACATTAGTTGAAAATTAAAAAGTTTGGGTGACCTGTAAAAATGGTCAATAAATTAGCCCCCTTAAAAAACGTAGCCCACTCGTACCCACTTTTTATTTATACATACACACATAATATCAACACATAAGACAAGACAAGATTGAATGTCATGGAGCTTTCGATACAAACAACCTTTCAAACAACATGAGTTAAAAATTAAAAAGTTTGGGTGACCTGTAAAAATGGTCAATAAATTAGCCCCCTTAAAAAACGTAGCCCACTCGTACCCACTTTTTATTTATACATACACACATAATATCAACACATAAGACAAGACAAGATTGAATGTCATGGAGCTTTCGATACAAACAACCTTTCAAACAACATGAGTTGAAAATTAAAAAGTTTGGGTGACCTGTAAAAATGGTCAATAAATTAGCCCTCTTAAAAAACATTGACACTCCTATGTAGACCCTCAGTTCCATTGAACAAGTCTTTGACTGCAATGAAATTCACTTTTCATGAAAACGAACAAAAATAATTTTTGAGCTCGAATTCTGACAACGTATTAAGCACTTTTTACTCAGAACAGCTAGATCAACAATTAGCCCTGTATCAGAACCTACTAGGACTATGACACTCCTACGTAGACCCTCAGTTCAATTGAACAAGTCCTTGACTGCAGTGAAATTCACTTTTCATGAAAACGCACAAAAATAATTTTTGAGTCTGAAATCTGACAATGTATTAAGTACTTTTTACTCAGACCAGCTAGATCAACAATTAGCCCTCTATCAGAACCTACTAGGACTATGACACTCCTAGGTAGACCCTCAGTTCAATTGAACAAGTCTTTGACTGCACTGAAATTCACTTTTTAAGAAAACGCACAAAAATAATTTTTGAGCTCGAAATCTGACAACGTATGAAGAACTTTTTACTCAGACCAGCTAGATCAACAATTAGCCCTCTATCAGAACCTACTAGGACTGTGACACTCCTAAGTAGACCCTCAATTCAATTGAACAAGTCCTTGACTGCACTGAAATTCACTTTTTATGAAAACGCACAAAAATAATTTTTGAGCTCGAAATCTGACAACGTATTAAGTACTTTTTACTCAGACTAGCTAGATCAACAATTAGCCCTCTATCAAAACCTACTAGGACTATGACACTCCTACTTAGACCCTCAATTCAATTGAACAAGTCCTTGACTGCACTGAAATTCACTTTTTATGAAAACGTACAAAAATATTTTTTGAGCTCGAAATCTGACAACGTATTAAGTACTTTTTACTCAGACCAGCTAGATCAACAATTAGCCCTCTATCAGTACCTACAAGGACTATGACACTCTTACGTATAACCTCAATTCAATTGAACAAGTCCTTGACTGCACTGAAATTCACTTTTTTATGAAAACGCACAAAAATAATTTTTGAGCTCAAAATCTGACAACGTATTAAGTACTTTTTACTCAGACCAGCTAGATCAACAATTAGCCCTCTATCAGAACCTACTAGGACTGTGACACTCCTAAGTAGACCCTCAATTCAATTGAACAAGTCCTTGACTGCACTGAAATTCACTTTTCATGAAAACGCACAAAAATAATTTTTGAGTTTGAAATCTGACAATGTATTAAGTACTTTTTACTCAGACCAGCTAGATCAACAATTAGCCCTCTATCAGAACCTACTAGGACTATGACACTCCTAAGTAGACCCTCAATTCAATTGAACAAGTCCTTGACTGCACTGAAATTCACTTTTTATGAAAACAAACAAAAATAATTTTTGAGCTCGAAATCTGACAACGTATTAAGTACTTTTTACTCAGACTAGCTAGATCAACAATTAGCCCTCTATCAGAACCTACTAGGACTATGACACTCCTACTTAGACCCTCAATTCAATTGAACAAGTCCTTGACTGCACTGAAATTCACTTTTTATGAAAACGTACAAAAATATTTTTTGAGCTCGAAATCTGACAACGTATTAAGTACTTTTTACTCAGACCAGCTAGATCAACAATTAGCCCTCTATCAGAACCTACAAGGACTATGACACTCTTACGTATAACCTCAATTCAATTGAACAAGTCCTTGACTGCACTGAAATTCACTTTTTTATGAAAACGCACAAAAATAATTTTTGAGCTCAAAATCTGACAACGTATTAAGTACTTTTTACTCAGACCAGCTAGATCAACAATTAGCCCACTATCAGAACCTACTAGGACTATGACACTCCTACGTAGACCCTCAGTTCAATTGAACAAGTCCTTGACTGTAGTGAAATTCACTTTTCATGAAAACGCACAAAAATAATTTTTGAGTTTGAAATCTGACAATGTATTAAGTACTTTTTACTCAGACCAGCTAGATCAACAATTAGCCCTCTATCAGAACCTACTAGGACTATGACACTCCTAGGTAGACCCTCAGTTCAATTGAACAAGTCCTTGACTGCAGTGAAATTCAGTTTTCATGAAAACGCACAAAAATAATTTTTGAGCTCGAAATCTGACAACGTATCAATTACTTTTTTCTCAGACCAGCTAGACCAGCAATTAGCTCTTTTTCAGAAACTAATAGGACTATAACACTCTTAGGTAGAATGTCAAATTTTTAGAATAAGTCCTTTGCTGTAAAAACTGAAACTGTGCGCTGCACAGAAAACCAGACCAAAAAAAAGCGGAAGCAAACAAAAAAAGCGCAAAATTGAAAAACCAAGAAGAGCGCAAAGCTTCGGCGAACCTTCTTGCTTTGCAAGAACACATTCCCACGATGTGGTAACACGGACCAAAAAACCGGTCCGAAAACCGCAGCTCTGCGGTGCAGAGCAAACCAGACCGAAAGAAAGCGCCAGCTAGCCAAGCTAGCAAGCAAAGAAGCGGGAAGAACTCACCTAGCAGCAGAGACGACAGCAGAGAGAAGAGAAGACAAGACAAGCAAACAAACTCTGAAAAAATACTTTGTTAATATACATAGATAACACAGAAAGCGCACGGAACCCACGGCGAAATTAGAGCTTCAGCTCAAAACGAAAACAAACACAGACGCAGCGAAACACAAACACAAAGAAAGACGCCCGAAAAACGCCCGCACGCACGCACCGCACCTACATCCCCATCATGGGGTGCACCAAAGCCCAGCGGGGGGGAGCCAACTAACCGGCGTCTCAACGGGACAGGGGGGGGGGGTGCAACCCATGGGGCGAAACGCCCTCACCTTAGAATAATAGTATACATATAAGTAATAAGGGGAGTGAACATCAACCCCTCAACCAATATGGCTGACAATTGGAGTAGAGTTTCCCCACATTACATGGGGACTACAGTGCTTATACTGGTACTCCAAAACAACAATTTTCCCATTTTCCCAAGGAAATTACGTGATTTTGGGAATATATTCACGGGGGATGGGGGGGTCACGTGCAGAGTGAAAATTGACCTCCTAGATCTCGGAAAACCCTATACAAAATATATATGGGAAGATTCCCCATTACAAATGGAGTTCAACGAGCCTATTCCTGCAGTCAAAGTCATAAATTTCAACATTTCACATGTAGAAACGTGAAACGTACCAGTCACTAAAAGGTCAAAATGACCGTATGTGTCTTGGCCAATTTCTCGAAAACGGCTGAAAGAAACAAAACGCTATTTACAGGGATTCAAGTACGGCTCAAGCTGAGTTCAAATCAACAAACAAATCAAAAATCGGTTCACTCTACAAGGAGATATTCCAACATCAAGGTACCGTACCAAACGACCAAAGTGACCCATTTCGGGTCCGGTTTCTCTACTATAACCAATCACCACTCATTATAACAACCTGTAAAATATATATGGGGACAGTCCCCATTATGGGGAGACTCCACTCTAAGGCAGCAAACTGAAATTCAACACAAGTAACAATTCAAAGCTTCAAGGTGTACCCCATCCGCCGTACAGGTACCCTGCTTCATCAGGTCAAAATTGGGGCACATGTCCTGGCCAATTTCTCAAAAACGGCTGAACAAAAAAAACGCCCTTAAGACAGTTTGAAGCACTGCTTGAGATACGCATCATATTAAAAAATGAACCCAATCGGTGCATTATTCAAGGAGTTATAGCAAAAATAAGGTACCGTACCAAACGACCATAAAAGCAGAGTACTCCAGCTCCAGACCCAAAATTGAGCATCTAAACCTGCGAAAACGCTATACAAAGTACACATATTCGGAATCTACATTAGACGGGCTGTTCAGAACACTAATTTTGTCACCCGAAGTGATAAAATTCAAAGCTTCAAAGTGGCGCCGGATGGTGTCAACCGCTTCGGGTGCTAAAATCGAGGGCAAGTTCACTGGCCAATTTCTCTAAAACGGCCGAACAAAAATGAACGCCCTTAGTACAGTTTGTAGCACTGCTTGAGATACGCGTCATATTAAAAAATGAACCCAATCGGTACATTCTTCGAGGAGTAATAGCAATTATAAGGTACGGTACCAAATGACCAATAAAGCATGGTGACCTGACTTCAGAGCCAAATTTGACCATCTCAATTCCGTAAAATGCGATGGAAAATATATATGGGGATACTCCCCACTAACTGAGGATTCTAAAACACTAACATTTATTCCGCAAATCAGCTGTTTTGTTGTACCGAAATTTGGGTCATCCCGAATAGCCCAAAATTTCGACCTATTTCAACTTTGAACATTAATAACTTTTTGATTAGGCCGATTTGGGAAACCAATCAAACACTGCAAGCAAGAAGGGTTCAGTGCCAACAAAATGCGACCACTCCCGTTTGATTTGGTCCAGTACTTTAGAAGATATTAACAAAGTACTGTTCTGTACCCCATTTTTTGGGCTAAAATCGAAGCCCAAAATCTCCGGAACCGACGTAAAACAACGTGAAACAGCGTTCCCGGCGTATTTGTGGGTGTAATTCTGGTCCACTTCCACGTTTTAGGTCACGGCAAACCTTCATGGTGAGGTGGGAAAAAATTTCACACCTCACCATGAAGGTTATGATGTTTTGTGTGTTTTGACATAAAACAACATCAACAAAAATTTGATGAAATCGTGAAAACAGAAAAATTGTTGAATTGATAAAAACTATTGATTCAAATAGCTTCATGGACCCGACACTAGCGTAAATAACACAATTTGCAAGTAACAACAACCCTCATTACAATAAAAACTACATAAATTTATAATAACGCTTAAAATCATATATTTTTTAAGTTTACACCCTAATTGTTATTTGCACAGGCCGACACAAAAAAAGACTGCAAAAGGCTAGCAAGAACAGATCAATAGAAACAAAATGCTACCTCGTTTGTTGAATTTGATTCAGTACTTTAGGAGATATCGATCAAAGAGTAAACTGTAACCTGACATTCGAAATCTGAAAAAAAAAAAGAAAGTTTAAAGAGAAGCAATGCAAAATGGTCCTCAAAAACCTAAGAAAACCAGTTTTACGATTAAAATAGCTTCATGGACCCAACAGACGGTGAAATAACAGAATTTTCAAATACGAACATTGCTGATTACGAGAACGACTACATCATTTCAAAAAAACGTTTATTAAATTTTTTTTTTCAAATTTACACCTTAATAACTTTTCGGTCATTTTGATATAAAAAGTCAACAATGCAGGCAATAAAGAAGAGTTTAGCAGCAAGAAAATGCTTCCTCTCAAGCTTAATAAGTTGAAGTGAATCAGGAGATATCGATGAAAGCGTAAAATAAAACCTCGATTTCAGCCCTCAGGTCAGATATCAATTTCTTGTCTTTGGCCTTGAATAAATTTTTTACCAGAAAGGTTCAGGCTACAGCACAAAAGAAAGAAAAAGAGCAAGTCAATGTTAATCAAAAGCGACTAAAAATGATTAATTTGGAAAAGTACTTTAAAAATACTCCTGAAATACTACATCAGTTCACAAAACGCTAAAATTTTTAATTTTTCAAATTTGCAGCTTAATATTTTTTCTGATCAGGTTGAATGGAAAAATCAAATAGATGTGCAGGCAATAAGGGTTTAGGATCAACAAAAAAAAGCTCTCAAGCTCGGCTTGATATAGTAATTTGGGAGATATCGGGAAAAACGTAAACTAAAACCTCGATTTCAGGCTCTGAGGGACAGATATCTATTTTTTCACCTTTGTCATTGAATAACTTATTTACCAGAACTTAACAGGCAACTGCACAGATGCGAAAACAAGAGCTAATCAGTATCAAGAATATGTGACCAACCTCGATTCACTTGGTACGGTACTTTGAAAATATGGTACTATTGAAATATTCTTGAGATAGTGATTATTATCTCGTTTTTGGGCACAAGCGCAGCCCATTTTCTCCAGAAATGAGTCGGAGCAATGTAAATGAGCAGTTCTATCTTCGTTATCTCTGTTTTTTTGTCCAGGTTCTACAACGATTATTATATAAAGCAGCTTGTTCCGACATTTGTTTCCAGAACAAAAATTAGTGACCTGTCGGGAATATGTCACTAAAATTTCAAAGAAGGCGCAACCTACTTAAACCTACTTAAACCTACTTAAACTGCTAATTTTGTTACCCTTGCCCATTTGTCTATAATAAACTTTTGTTATTGACAAATTGAATGATTCAAACGGGCAGTGAACTATTCAAACGATCAACCAACTAATTTTCGACGTTAAAGTTTTTATGAAACTCTTGGATTAGGACCAAGAGAAAAGTCATTATGAAGCGAAGAAGTTTTGGATCCCAATCTTTTTTTACAGAAAGTTTAAATTTGAATGGGAGGGCAGTTCAACTATAGAATCAATCGAAAATGGATCGGAAAGTTGAGGAATATTACGGTTTACGATTTTCGGAAGGTACAAATTTCACCAAAGAAAACTTTATGTTATCACAACACCAAACGTATGATTGACTATTTTACAGGGACTACGTGCTTTGTCACTTTAACCGACGTATGGCAGTTGTGTTTTGTGGTACTTGCTACCTAATAAATGCTCAAAATTAATCGCATAACAGAAAAATTCCACGCTTCTATAGACTAAAGTCTGACTAAAATTTCTAAAATAACGTTACATACCAAAACGGTAAAAAATTGTTATGTTATTTTTCTAGCGCCTCTGTCTATTCAAAGGTTGTTTACAAACCCAAGGCACCTGGTGCTGTTTTATTAAGAGTGTTCCAAAAAAGCTTTTTTTTAAACAAGTTGTCAACACTAGAGATTTCACTTTCCACTGATCCTAGAGGAGATACAATAGAAGCCTCCATTGGTATAAGTTAATAAAAATGGCTCAACAGCCCTTATCAGCGCTTTACGACCATTTTTGCATATTGGTTTAAATTTTCTTTCATTTCTCGTAAAAAAAAGATTAGTAACTTGTAGCTAATAGCTCATTAGAATTTCAATGAAAGCGTAACCTAACTAAACTGTCAAAAATTGCTAGTTGTTTATCTTTGTGCCCATTTGTCTGGTTTAAACTTTTGATTTCAACAGAAAAAACTATTCAAACGATCATCGAACTATTCAAACGATCAATGAACTAGTTTTCGACGGTAAAGTTTATACGAAACTTTCCGTTTTGACCCGAGATAAAAATCTTTATGAAGCAAAAATGTTTCAGATCCCTAATTTCTTCTGTAAAGAATGTTCAAAGTTTAGTCGGTGTGCCGTCCTGTTATAGGATGAGTTTAAAACGGATTGGAGGGTTGAGAAACGTTACGGTTTACGATTTTAGAAGGGTCCAATTTTTATCAGTGAAAACGTTATGTTATCGGAACACAAAACGTATGATTGACTATTTTGCAACTAACGGGTTTCCAGCTTAACTAATTAAAAAACTTACTATTCTCTTTCTTCCGGCTGAGATCATTGGAAAAGTTGACACTCCCCAGTTTCCTACCAAGATTACCGAAAAAAAAGGTTCCCGGGTTTCACACAAAGAAAACCGGACAAAAATTAATTCCCGGGTTTCCCACCAAGATTACCGAGAAATTATAGTATTCCCGGGTTTCCCGCCAAGATTACCGGGAAATTATAAGATTCCCGGCTTTCCCGGCAGGGTTTCCGGGAATCGGATCACTGGGATGGCAAAAACTGTATAGAAATTAATGTTTCTGGGATTAGATTCTGGATAGATTATTGGAGTTTCCCAAATTTTCACCTGATAGATTCGTTCTAACTAATGAAAATTGAACATGAGAACTCAAATAATTAACTGCATTGTTTTCAGAAATTTTACCTGATTTCTCCTGCAACGGCAAATAAATCTCCGAAATATCAGTCAAACTGATTTTCCGTTAAGTTGCCCAAGATGCGATTCAAAACAGTCCAGCTGTAAGAGCAAACAGTAAGTCAATTCAGTATCTTTATAACTTCAACTGTTCATGCATGTCTTTTCGACTGCCTTTTTGCTGTGTTTAATATTGTTATGGCACGCACCAACACGTTTGTCTGATCTACAAGGAAGCTATAATCTTGCAGAATTACAACGTAATTGTATCAGGTTTTGCTGAACAATCGTTTTTACTATAACAATGCGCAAAACAAAAACAAATGGTAAATCTACTTTCCGAATACAGTTGGCTCTGTTTGTCATAAAACGTTAGGCCCCCTTTTCGTTTGTGCTTTTGTCCTTGCCGACGGAAATCATTAGTGCAAATGCTTTTCAATCTATCAGAAAAATTTAAAAATGTCCAAAAAGATCTTAAAAGAAGTTTTTGTCCGCCTTCCTTTTCTCTTTTTATGAAATAAAATAACTATTCTAGTGTGCCTGATAACACCAATTAAACAGTTCCTTACCAATAAATGTGCAGTTGCTTATAGGGAATTTACAGTCATTTTATCATAATGATTGGGCTTTGAGAATAAGTTTTTTAAATTTTTTTGTGGGGTAACGTTGGATTTTTTGGAAACTATCAATTGTTTTAGAAAAGCATTTCATTCCTTTTTTTCTGTTGATATGAAGATGGGTTCACTTCGTTCAATGTTCTCTGCACATCATTCTTATTCTTTCTGACAGCTTAATTACTTCGCAAAGCAAATTTCGATTTTGTTTTTTTTTTTTGATAAATTTACATACATTTTTTTTCCAATTTCACTACTCAGTTCTGTCCCTTGTTTGTTTTCTCTAGCTAAATACATTTCAGACTAGTTCAATAGTTTAGAAAACTAATTAAATTTCTCAAAAATAAGATTCAACTGAAAAGTTCATGAGTTCGAGTTTTGAAACAGGTTTTAATTTTATGGTAACAGCCAGTTCTACATGGTCATTTTATGGTAACAGCCAATGGGTTTTCTAACAGCCACTTGGTTTTTCTTGGTGCTCTTCTATTGAAATAATATAGTGTTAAGTTTAGCTCCAAGTAAATTTTCAATCACATTTTGCGTTTTGGAAACCGATGGCCTGCTAAAAGACAACCAATGATTCCCTCCATATTTTGTGTCATTTTCTGGCTCACGATTTTGTTACTACGAACTGAAAGATAACGCTTAAAATCAGCGGCGCAACTTTTTGTATCCTTAAAATTAAGGAGAAATTTCGGCATATCCTGATACAATCCTATCAAAAATAAAACGCAATTTTTTCTAATACACAGCGATCTTATGAGTTTGTTCATGTCTCAACGTTTTCATCACAAAAATCATATCGACAATTTTTTTTCGTGGAACTTTTTTTTAGTCATGATCACAGTCATAACAATTGATATAAAATTGCTAGCCAGATATTTTGCGCTTTCACAGCATTTTTATAGTATGTATTTGTATCACTTTCAGGTGAACAAGTACATTTGATATTAGCATGTTTTAATTGAGTTGAGCGGGAAACGCTGTCCAACTCATCTTCCTATTTTAAATTTTGTCATCTTCCTATTTTAAATGTTGTCATTTTGCTGAAGCCATATTTTAAATTTTGCATAAGCCATATACAACAAAATCTTAAATCATCCAAAACTGTTGATTTTATGCATGGAAGAGAAGACTGTTAGACTTAAAACAACACTAACACGTTAATAGTTGCTTATTAGTTCAATCAATTCAATAAATGTCCCCAAGTTATTCAAGTCGTTATAACAACTGGCTCCACGCGTAACCAAAAAGTTCCTAGACTTATAAGCGACCTGATCCACTCACCCAACCAACACAGAGAACGAAAGAGAGAGAGAGAGAGATACATACACGCCTACGGAAACACATACACACACACGCACACACGCATGCACACGCTCGCACAAACACGCACGCACACACACGCACGCCCACACACACAGAGACCCACACACACATACACACACACACGCGCGCGCATACATACACGAACACATACACACACACAAACGCTCGCACAAGCACGCACGCACACACACAGACACACACACACGCACACATACACAAACACATACACACACACGCTCGCACACGCACGCACACACACACACACATACACAGACACACACACACACACACGCGCGCGCACACATACACAAACACATACACACACACACACAAACGCTCGCACAAGCACGCACGCACACACACACAGACCCACACACACACACACACACACACACACACGCACGCACGCAAGCACGCAGACACACACACACACTCACTCACACACACACACAAACACACACACACGCACACATACACACACACACACACACGCTCGCACACGCACGCACACACACACACAGACCCACACGCGTAACCAAAAAATTCCCAGACTTATAAGCGACCGGATCCACTCACCCACCCAACACAGAGAAGGAAAGAGAGAGAGAGAGAGAGAGAGATACATACACGCCTATGAAAACACATACACACACACGCACGCACGCACGCACGCACACGCTCGCACACGCACACGCACACACTCACACAGACACACACACACACGGTCGCACACGCACGCACGCACACACACAGACCCACACACACACGCACGCGCACACACACACACACACAAAGACACACACACCGACACACACACAGACACACACACACACATACATGCACGCACACATACACACACTCATACACAAACACGCCCAAATACACACAGGGTAATGAGAAGACGCACACAACATTTCAGACTAGTTCAATTGTTTAGAAAACTAATTAAATTTCTCAAAAATAAGATTCAACTGAAAAGTTCATGAGTTCGAGTTTTGAAACAGGTTTTAATTTTATGGTAACAGCCAGTTCTACATGGTCATTTTATGGTAACAGCCAATGGGTTTTCTAACAGCCACTTGGTTTTTCTTGGTGCTCTTCTATTGAAATAATATAGTGTTAAGTTTAGCTCCAAGTAAATTTCAATCACATTTTGCGTTTTGGAAACCGATGGCCTGCTAAAAGACAACCAATGATTCCCTCCATATTTTGTGTCATTTTCTTGCTCACGATTTTGTTACTACGAACTAAAAAATAACGCTTAAAATCAGCGGCACAACTTTTTGTATCCTTAAAATTAAGGAGAAATTTTGGCATATCCTGATACAATCCTATCAAAAATAAAACGCAATTTTTTCTAATACACAGCGATCTTATGAGTTTGTTCATGTCTCAACGTTTTCATCACAAAAATCATATCGACAATTTTTTTTCGTGGAACTTTTTTTTTGTCATGATCACAGTCATAACAATTGATATAAAATTGCTAGCCAGATCTTTTGCGCTTTCACGGCATTTTTATAGTATGTATTTGTATCACTTTCAGGTGAACAAGTACATTTGATATTAGCATGTTTTAACTGAGTTGAGCGGGAAACGCTGTCCAACTCATCTTCCTATTTTAAATTTTGTCATCTTCCTATTTTAAATGTTTTCGTTTTGCTTAGCCATATTTTAACTTTTGCATAAGCCATATACAACAAAATCTTAAATCATCCAAAACTGTTGATTTTATGCATGGAAGAGAAGACTGTTAGACTTAAAACAACACTAACACGTTAATAGTTGCTTATTAGTTCAAATCAATTCAATAAATGTCCCCAAGTTATTCAAGTCTTTATAACAACTGGCTCCACGCGTAACCAAAAAATTCCTAGACTTATAAGCGACCGGATCCACTCACCCACCCAACACAGAGAAGGAAAAAGAGAAAGAGAGATACATACACGCCTACGGAAACACATACACACACACACGCACACACGCACGCACACGCTCGCACACACACGCACGCACACACACGCACGCCCGCACACACAGAGACCCACACACACACACAAACACTCACTCACACACAGAGACACACACACACACGCGCGCGCACACATATACACAAACACATACACACACACACACGCTCGCACACGCACGCACGCACACACAGACCCACACGCGTAACCAAAAAATTCCTAGACTTATAAGCGACCGGATCCACTCACCCACCCAACACAGAGAAGGAAAGAGAGAGAGAGAGAGAGAGAAGAGAGAGAGAGAGAGAGAGAGAGAGAGAGAGAGAGAGAGAGAGAGAGAGAGATACATACACGCCTATGGAAACACATACACACACACACGCACGCACGCACGCACACGCTTGCACACACACACACACTCACACAGACACAAACACACACGCACACATACACACACACACACACACACACACACACACACACACACACGGTCGCACACGCACGCACGCACACACACAGACCCACACACACACGCACGCGCACACACACACACACACACACACACAAAGACACACACACCGACACACACACAGACACAGACACAGACACACACACAGACACACACATACATGCACGCACACATACACACACTCATACACAAACACGCCCGAATACACACAGGGTAATGAGAAGACGCACACAATTTTATGGTATTTTCCATTATAGCCCCCCCCCCCAGCTTAGTGGTCAGATAACCTATACCCCCTCCCCCCAATCATGGTAAACATACCATAATGGGGGGCTATAATTTCGTGGGGGGGGGGGGGCTATAATGGGAAAGACCCAATTTTACATCACAAGTTGTTATATAACGACGCTTCAAACACACTCGAGCAATTTTTAAGGTGCCAGATCTCTAGTCCTAGATTCTACAATACCAGAGTTTCTTATTCACACTGCCAGATTTCAAACTTTCAAGTTCGTGCTAACAAAACTTTCGTTACTCCAGCCAAAAACCCTTGGAAATTCTGGCTTGATTTTTTCGATGACTTCATCAGATTCAAATAGTCTGTAAATCATGTGTCTGGAGTTCATATACAGCACCCTTAATTTCAGGTTACGCAAGATGAGCTGTGGCTGGGTGTGAGTAGAAACAGTGTCGGAACACCCTGGATCAACACGAGAGGCGAGATAATGGGACCAGATCGTTTACTCTGGCGATTTGTTGGTGACCATAAAGTGCAGTCTAGAAAATGTTTGCTGACTAGCAATGAAAGCGGACATGTCGAATCCAGGTTTTGCGGGAGAGAGAAACATTGTGTATGCCAAATGATGGTTTGATCTGGTATCAAATGTGAAAGGAACTCAGATACTCATTAACTCATCATTAATCGCCCCCATCCCATGCCCAATTGAGTAGTTATAAAAATATTATACCCTACCACGCTCATATTTTTGTACATAATGTGCTATATATCAGCTGTTATTTTTTTAAAATTTGCCACTTGAATTGAAAAACAGAAAAGATGTTGACGATCTATCAAGAAGGAAAACAGAAAGTGTTTAATTTTTATTTGACATTTAGATCTCATCGGTTTTAGAAGCAAATGTTAGGACATCAATGAAATATTCACATTTATAAATTCATATTTTTCACTTTTCGATTTTTTTCTCAATTTTTGTAAACACCGTTCTTAGCAAATCACCCAAGAATCTATTTCTCATTTTGCCCACTGATAGAAATCAATTAATATTTTTTAAACTTATGTCAGATATATCCGGTATACAACTGGAGCAAATCTATTTTGATTTCAACGAATATTCTTTATGCTGATTTTTTATTCTATCAACTGCAGATCAAATACTTGCGCATGCTCAAAAAAAGATTGTAGTTTCTCTTAATTATTGCTCGTATTATTCAGAAAAAAGTAAATACTTCTCAAATCTGCTTCTGTAATGTGGAAAAAATTCTCATACAAAAACTGAAGCTTGGATCATAGAATAGCAAAATTGTCTGCTGATATAAATAAAAAAAATTTATACAGAAAGCATGATCAGGTGAAATTAGAGTACAAAGAAGCGACGATGTAGTTGCTTAGATTTCACATTATTTCAAAACAAAACGTAGACTTGAGTTTGAATTAGCTGATGATAGCATTTTTTTAGCTCATCTGTGTTAAAATTGAGCAACCGTTATTAGAAAAATGTATGACAAACATCTCTTAACACTCCAGAAGAAATTTAAGCAAAAAATTGTCCTCAAAAAACAGAATTTTAAATTTTTCACGGATAAACGCACTGGAATAAGAATGATTTAAATATCCCAATTATAGTCCAACATGGTGATCCTCAGGGCATTGCTTTCGAACTTCTAATTTTTTTATATGCTATTTACATCTCAAAAATAGAAAAATACAAACGATGACAGTGATGTGACCCAACTTGCAGACGGTAATAGCACATTCTGCCAGTATTTACCGAAAGAAAAGTTTCTGAATTGGTTGAAAAAAAGTCTCGAAAAAATTGACACCTGCAACAAAAACAATCAACATTTAATGTGTATGAGACAGAACTGCTATACTCGCCGTTTAAATGGGAGTATACAAACAAAGTTTAGCTTTGATGTTTCAAAGATACAAGAAGAGGTTGAATTTAAAATTTTATTAATAAAAAAGTTTGGGAGGTACAATATAAATAAAGACTTAAGTAGAATTGATATCATATCAATTAACTGCAATATGCGACTGAAGGGATATAACAGGATGAAGGAAGTACTAAGCCATTGAAGTGAAACTTATTAATAGAACTGTTTTTATTTCACTAACTGGATGTTACAAGCATTTCCTATTTATAGGTGGTAATAAGGGATCTTATTGCCCCTTTTTATATAAGGGGGATAATTTATCCATTATGGGATGAAAATTCCCTTTTTCATTTTGGGATAAAAGTTCCCTTTTTTGGGATAAAACTTCCATTTTAGTACAAGTCAACCGGCGGCTGAGCAGATTTTATTGTAACTGGCTAGATATAATTCTTACAAGGTAAGATAAAATTTGTACATAATTTACAGCAGTGTGTAAAACAAATAAATTTAATAGCAAAAGTTTTAGTTTTGATGCCCTTCAAGTTCATTGATTTTATTCTGTAGAAATTTGATCCGATTTAACAAGTTTGCAATTTTCTTCTTTTCTCGTAAAAAAAATCTGTTCTAATCCAAAGGTATAGGCATCCCGTTCGTTGTTTAGGTCCGCTGTGATGAATTGATTGGGCACTTTTAGATTTTGTTTTGTCTAGCGCGATTTTTTTAACCGATACGTTTTGAGTTTGGAGTTGTAGGATTGGATTTTCTATGCGTTTCCTTCGGGCAAAATTCTATACTGTATACCCCAGTCGTAATTAGGGTGTCCTCTGAAGCTATTTTTTGGGCGTTTTCTTCGAGAAATTTTTGTCTTTTGAGTCGTCGCTTCATACTAATTATCCGCGGTTGAATTGGTCGAACTTGGGCTGTGGGTCTGAAGTGCACTGCGGTGGAGCCGATTGCTATCTCCGTCAGATTTTGTATTTGTTTTTCTCCTTTCCCACTTCGTGAGGGCGGAATGCTTATTGAAGTTGTTGCTTGTGGTTGCTCCTGTTGCTGATTCATTATTTCTTCAAATGTTTCTGGAAGAATAACGTCATCCAGATCTGGCATGTCGTTGTCACCTTCGTATCCTAAATTCTAAAAATAGAAACAGTTTAAGTTCTTAGTTCAGATAAAATTTATTTATATAAAACAAAATAGTGATTTGTACTTTTATTCCTTTTTTGATGTATATTTGTAAGTTTTTATACGGGGAAAATTGAATTATCTCCATTATTTTGTAATACAACATTGCCTTCATCTCTCTCATTCCTAATTGCAGTATATAATGGTTGCGGAATATGTGGATATAGATTAAAGTGCGTTTCTTTCATTTCAATTACTAAATGCTCAACATAATCTGGCTGTTTTTCATTGGTTGTCTCATTTTTATAGATAGAAGCCATAATTGAAGTAAATAAAATATTGTGATTTGCAAATAAAATGATTTTGCCAAAACTAACTGAAGCTTCAGTTATTTTATGTATCTGTAGGGCTTTAATAATTTATACAACAAATTGGATAATAAATTTCAAGAAGAAAAAGCGGCAAAATAAATTTCGCATTGCTTTATGAAAAATTGTGTATAATCGAATATTTCTATATAGCCCTCATGAAAGAAGTTAGGAGAAATAAAAAAACTCTAAGTAGACTGTTTTCATTGAATAATTAAGATAAGGTCTATCCTTACTTTTAAAATCATCTTGTGAAACAACAAGTTCTTTAGAGAAAGTTTTTTATAGCATCTTTTATTTCGTTATTGAATTTAATTCCGCGCCAAAATGTCTTAATTCTTGTTCAGTAAATAAATATATTTCATCACTTTCTTAGAATTTGTATTTGTTTAATCTTTTTGGAGCAATATTTGGCTCAAAAATAGAAGGTCCTTTGACTCTAGTTATACCTGGTGTTAATTCAACCCAGGAGTTTTCATCTTCAATATCTATGTTTATGTATGAAGTTTTACTCACAAGTAATTTGTCTTTTGGGCTATTTATATAGGTATTTTTGTATACATTTGGAATCGGTTTTTTTGCTTTTCCTGTATCCATATCCAATCCGCCTTCATAATGTATGTATAGAGAGTTATAAGTGGTAGGATAAACTATTTTGTTTGAGTCACATATTGACTGTGGATTATTGTAAAGCCGAAAAGTAAAAGTATTCCATGGCCTTTAAAATGTTTGCGGACGTCTAATAACAGCTTGCGTTGATTCAGGCTCAGTTTAATATTTTTTTACAATATAATATCATCCATCTATATGTATCAGTTTACTTGAGTTGAGTGTAACTCTTCTATTTTACAATTTTCTCTATTTTCCCATGTATATACATAAGGATCAATTGATCCACTATCACAGCCATTTCTGTTTAGGCTACAAGGCAGGGGAATGTTATAGTGGTTATCTACTGTTCCATCTTCTAAATTTACTGCTAGTTTAATATCTTGTATATATGATTCATAAGTATCGTGATAAATCCATCCTGTTTCTGTGCACTCGTTACTATATTTATCACTAACGTCGCCTTTATTTATAACTGTTTGTTTCTTTACATTTTTAGTAAAATGATTTTTGTGATTGTTAACAATTGCAGAGCTTGTTTTCTTAGCGTCGAGACATTGCTCTGCGGTTATTTTAATATCCGAGCTAACAGTTGCTTGTGTAGCGGAGAAACCACTATCGTCAAAAGTGTACCAATACCACTCTAAGCGCTACACATCGTGGCTTCTAATTTAGTCTTATAATTGCGCTGCATATTAGTAGCAGTTGCCTCCTTTACGTTTTTTCTCGGATTCAAAATCGCGCGGAGCTATTTTGTTTAATGAATACATTTTATTAGAACCCATTTTAGAACAATAAAAGTGTCCTACTTTTACTTGCTTTAGAGTATTACTGAATTCGGAGTCTGCGTCTGCCATTTATCGAGTGTAACGTGGAAATTTTTAGTGGTAGAATTACAGGTACTCTCATATTAAAAGGATAGAAATTTGCTGAAAGTGAAAAAAAATATTATAAATTTACTTACTTCGATTATTTCGTCCAACAATTCTGGATCTGGCTCGGGGAACTCAATGCTGAGTTCATGTTAGTGTTCTATTATGTTACTGAAAGTATGAATACTTGAAGGGACTTTATATTCAGAGTTAATTTTTAAGACGGCGAAAAAAAAATGATGTGTCTTTGACTAGAAAGGTCTCTTTTGTTAGATCAGCAAAGAGGAAAGTAGCGTGAATATTGCTCAAATTTTTAGCGGGGAAGAAAATAGATTTCAGTTTGGCTAAATTGCCGTTTATTCTAATAAGCATTTAGTCGATGAAGAAGGAAGAATGATTTTGTTGCTTTTGCTTTCCTATTTATAGTGTAGAAGATGGACTGTTTTATCTCACTTCAGAAATGTGTCTGAAATATTCCTATTTTCAGTGGTGGTTTCTTCCTTTTTATTGGCTATGAAGATATTCCCATTTCTTAAACCAATTTGTGCAACTTCATTGGTTTTTATTATTTGGGAAGATTTATCCCTTTTTCTATTCAAGTTTCCATTTTTTATTGGTTTTCAGAATTAGAGTTTTTATTTTCTTTTATTTATAAATGCTAGAGTTTGACTGGCTAATAATAAAATCATTTTATTCTGTATAAAAATTTGCGTATACTAAAAAAATGTTTATTTCTTTTTTATCTTTTAAAGCGTTCCATGGAATAGAATCACTAAATATTTTTGTAGCAACTGCTTGTCTACCTGACCTTCTAGGTTCAGTAGGATACATCTTTTCATTTAATGATTTATTAGCTAATGGGGTTGTAGGTTGTGTAGTATTTACTTGTGAACAACTCTGAAGGTGAAAAGGACTTAGATCATGTGCTAAGGGTTGGGGGGAAATGAGGTGTTTGTGGATAACTAAGAGGTCCTCTTGGATATGGGGCAGATAAATGCTGGGGCCTAAATTACTTACTAGGCGAAGTAACTTGTTGTTGTCTATTAAATAATTTTCGGAGTCCTAATGTATCAATGCCGGAATCAACCGGAGGATTTTCTCTACTACATCTAGCAGTAATATTAGTAGAAGCAGTAGTTGTGAGTCCACTATATTGAGGTTGCGGCGGCGTTTCATCATTGTTGAATACTAGCCAAGATATATAATGCATATTATTACTAGGTTGAGCAGTTTTAAATTTGTCTATGTAATGTCTGTTATACTTACCATAGAATTGTTCGGGTTCAGCATATACAATATTATAATCGGAAAATAAGGATTGTATTTCTCTTTCCTTAGGAAAGTATTCTACTATATGATTTCTATGCACTACTTTTTTTTGTTGGGTCTCGTCTCTTTGTATTTCATATGTTGTTTTAGTTATATGTTTTGAAACAGTGTATGGACCGGACCGAAGTGATTGTAGCTTCTTAGATATAAATAGGCTTTTAGAATGACTTTTTAGTAGAACTTTGCTTCCAATGCTGATTGATCTTCCGAGCGTAAATCTATTTCTATATTCATTGGCTTTTTTTGTAAATTGAAGACAACAAGTATAAATGTTACAATATATATTCTTAAAATCTGTCTCACGTTGTTGTACAGTATTAGATAATTTATTTTGTGGTAAATTATCTACTTTTTGTTTCTACACGAATTTTTTCAATGTGTATGTGTCGACATGTCCTGACAATATTGAGATGTACATTTCTTCTTATTATCCCGTAGCAACCCTAGTCTAAGTGAAACAGGTTTATGCGGCTTTATTCCAAATATAATCACGTACGGCGTACAACCAGTACTATAATTCACTGCTGTATTATGGACAAATGCAAATTTGTCAGCGAATTTTGCCCAATTGTTTCTAGTATTATTTAGAAAGTGCCTAAGATAGTTTTTCAGGTGCTTATTTTGGATTTCTACTTTCTCATTAGTCCAAGGGGAATATGCCGTTCGTGGCCTCAGTGTAATTCCAACCTCAAAAGTCCAGTTTACAAAATCACTATTCATAAAAGCAGTACCGTTATCATGTACTATGTGGTGTTGTATTCCAAAGTTAGTTATGAATTTCTCCATCTGGTTTATAGTTTCGTCAGAATTAGCAGACCTAGCAGCATATGCTTAACATATCTAGAGAATGAATCTCCATTTACAATACAGTAGTGCTTGCCATTACTAGAAGGCCGAAAAGGTCCTTTATGGTGGATATGTATAGTGTGGAAGGGAGTTGTCTCCAATTCTCCCCATTGTTGTAAGGGTTCTTCGTTTCAATCGTGTCTTTTACTTTTGTTTTTTTGACAATCTATGCAATCGTGGATTAACATCGTAACATATTTATACATTCCAGGGCAGTAAAAGAATCTGGATATGTTATTTAGGGTACTAGCATCGCCACTGTGGCCACTCGTAGGAATATTATGCGCTAGCTCAAAACATTTAGGAAAAAGTGAGATAGGAACACATATCTTTAGTTCGAACGAGCCGTTCTGAATAGGTTTATTGTAACATATTAGTTTATAGCTCTCACCTAGTAGTAGTAATTTATATATACTCTTGTATGCTATTAGTGCTTTACACTGTCGAGTTTTTTAGTAGTGTTCAGGTTCGTTGCCTGATTTTATCCATTTCCTTTCTATATGTAATACAGTGTCTTTACTTTGTTCTTGAAGTATAGTGTCAATATCTAGTTGTGTCTTTCTGGCAAATTCAGTTAACTTCGTTAGCAAATCAGAGCAATATGATTTGACATTCTCATTATGCAGTGCTGTCGAATCTATGATAGTATAATTCCTTGTACGCTCTTTGTAGATTTCTTTTGCCTTCTCTTGTGCATGTATTAATGTTGGATCGACTAAGTTATCTATGATGTCATTAGATTTGTTGTCATTATATCCTTAGTCGTCCAATTCTACATAGTTTACTTCTTTTTGTATTTCGCTATATATATTATCCGATCATTTACTATCTGTAAACTTAAATATTTGATTTCTTTTTTTTTGCCAAATTTGAAATAGTCGGCTACTTTATGTATAGCATTACAAGAGTCTGTAAATCCTTCGTGTGCGTCGGATATACTAAAATCTTGATCCGATAAATTCATTACTTTTCTTGTCCCACATTGTACTTGTGCCAGTATAGGATAAGAATCGTTAGACGAGTTTGTTTTATCGTCTTTGTACAACACAGAGTAAGAGACTCTATGCTTCCTCTATTGGCTTCCTCTATTGGGAATTGTCTACTCAGTAATTCAGGAAATGGTAAATTCTTGCCTTCGGTGTATATAATTTTCAAGTTCTGAAATTTAGTTAGAACGACTTGATGCTTGAAAAATCTATGCGATAGTTTTCCACACCTAGACCATAAAAATAGTATTGGCTTGTAATTGCAAAAGAGATATATACGAAAAAGGGAGCCTATTAGATTCGAACTTTTGTAGTGCGGATATTATTCCGCATAATTCTCTATGCTGTGGGGACATTTTCTGTTCAGCTTTGTCGAATACTCTGGAGCTCTCTGATGCAATTCTCTGATGCAAATCAAGGAATTGTTGTATAAGTATAAAACCAGTGCCTAAGTTGGACGAGTCAGCATGCATATGAAAGGGGTAGTTCGCATTTGGAAATGCTAAGGATATATCATGTGCGAATTTTTCTTTTAGTATATAGAGCACTTTCTCGTGTTCTCCTTCCCATTTGAAATTTACATCGCCTCTTGTTAAAACATTCAAGGGCTTAGCAACTATATGAAAGTATATAACATAATTTGAGTAGAATCCCAGCGCCCCAAATACGCTAAGAACGTCAGTAAATGAGTTCGGGTTCTTTAAATTTTTAATGTCGTCAATACGCCATATAACTGGAGAAAGTGTATTTTCTGATATAACGTGTCCGAGAAATTTTACTTTGCGTAAAAAACACATTGTTTTATCCGATGCGGCTTTTAAGTCAGCCTTTCTTAATTGAGCATCATATTCTTTTCTTTTACTGAACATTTCTTCTTTAGTATTAGATTGCCGTCGTGTGTCGTCAATATATGTAATAGCTTTCTTTTCTTTTATAAGAGGTCCGAATGCATAACGCATTAACTTACTCAAGATGTTGTGCAGTGGGTTTAATCCGTAGAAGCCGACTTGATAAGTATACTGTCTTCCTCCAATTATAAATCCTGTTAACTTTTGTGTTTCGCGGGTTATTGGCACTTGATGATATGCACAAGAATGATGGTTGCTTGTAAAATATGAGCCATTTACCCGGGTTATTAGAACTTGTAGTGGTTCTAACGGCCAACCTGAATTACTAGTGTCAGTAATAGAAGTTAGATAGCAAGCATCTATAGATAGTTTGACGTAATACTTCTTGGGGAGGATTATGATTTGTTTAACGAGCCAGCAATTCATATCGTTATGTTCATCTAGCTCTCTTATAATCCCTGCTTGTATTAATTCGTCCATTAGTAAATAAAGTTTTTCCCTAAAATGGAAGGGTATTTTTCTATGTCTTTGCTTTTTGAATTCGGCATTCTTTATAAGAGTATATTAAATAGTCGTTTAGTACGGCCAATGTAGTATTTATGATGTGCATATACATCGTTGTCTGTAAGTAGTGTATCTGCAAGTTGGAAAAATTCGTCGGGTGAATTTATCTATTAATTCTTTTACTGGATAAACTGAGCGGAATATTGGAAATTGTTCTTTTGATTTGGTTTGGCATATCTTTTTGGCCTCTTTATAAGACTCAGTTGCAATTTCATCCACGCTTTTACATTTCTATACTATTTCTCCTGCGGATAGATCCATTATTTCCAGAATATGCTCGTGGGTGAGAGGACGGTTTCTATATTTTCTGTTAATTGTACTTCTTTGCCACTAACGTATACATAAATCGTTATTCCTGTGTGCTAAAAATGTTGCTCTAACTCTTTAGCTATTCTTTTCTATAACCTGGGGTCGCCACCACATGCCATCTTAGGCATAGCAGCAGAGCTTATGCCGTCAAACATAAGTGTCTTTTGTAGTTCGCAAAATGCTGAACAAAATGTGCTTTCTTCGTACGGAAGAGAGTTGTAATATTCCCTTATTATAAGGCTTTATATCATTTGCTGACTA
Source organism: Convolutriloba macropyga (assembly GCF_964194025.1). Lineage (NCBI taxonomy): Eukaryota > Metazoa > Xenacoelomorpha > Acoela > Convolutidae > Convolutriloba > Convolutriloba macropyga. The sequence goes on along the minus strand of NC_134470.1, from coordinate 54,060,093 downwards.
TACTCATCTTGAAAATGTATTAGCTCGTGGTTAGCCTCATTCTCCGATCCAAATTTTTTAAAGTATTGTACGATATTCTTCATTAACTTGGGGTCTCTATTAATGAGAGAGGCAGTAAAACCATTGTCTAATACTAAGTCTCTCAATATAATATGAGTAATAGGCATATTGGTGTTGAATATTGAATGCTCATCAAAATTAATATACCTAATGCACTCAACGGTTAGGTCAGTGGATTCGGATATTGAATTTGTAGTTGAATTTAGCATAAAACAACTATCAAGCTCTTCGCATCTATTTATAACTGAATAACTAATTTCATTACAGTCGCAAATACTATACTTTTGTGCGTTGTTTGAACTATCACATTTAGTAAATCAAATTATCCCTTTAATTAGTTCAACTTGATGATTTTTGTGGTTTTCAATGAGCAAGGGATTTCGTTTTTCTTTCTTAGTACGATTAGTATTTATAAAGCACAACCCGAATTTTACTGTAGTCTTGTTAGGTACCATAGAAGAACTTTTCGGTAAAATATCTTGCTCATTACACTTATGCTTGTAGAGGAATGTAGACTTGGGTTGAATATATAGAGGTTGATGTAGTATAAATGCGTTTATCTTAGAGACTTGAGGATATTCCATTTCATTTTTAAGTGAGCCATAACTAAGAACTCCTTTATCGCTAGCTTTCAGTTTTACCGCTGGAATATCAAATCATAGTGCTTTAAGAAAAGTATGACAAAAATCTACTCCTAACAAATTAGATGTTTTCTCCTCGGTTACCCATACTCTGTGATTTGCTTTATATTTCCAACCTGTGTCAAAGTATGAGGTTAGTATAGTGTAACCTATCAGGCGTATTTTTGAACCATTATATGTTTTTGTTTTATTGCCTGAAGTTTTGGATGTTTATTTTATTTATTATAGTGCATGTTGAACCTGGATCTATCACGAATTTCAAGCTTTCGGATTTCATGTGCTATTCTTCTTTTTCGGAAACCGTTTTAGTTTAAAATCTGAGATAGCGTCAAAATAGTCAGCATTATTTTCTTCTTGTTGAATCCATTGAACATTGTTTTCTTTTTGTGTATTATAAGACTTTGTGTCTTGTTGTAGAGTAGGCCTCATATTACTATGTGCTTGGTTGGATGTTTTCACGCTCATAGAACTGTTTAGCAGCAAATTCATTTTTCCGAAATGAATATTCTCGGAGAAATCTTTGGTCATACTTCTTAATTTGGTTAAATCTATTTCCGTAATTGTAACTGTTCTGGTTATTATAGAAGGAATTTGGGTTTTGAGCTAGGTTGTTAAAAATACTATTTCCACTTTTGTAATGATTGTTATTCCAAGCGCCTTTTCTGTAGTTATTACTTAATGTAGGCTAGGTCTTTTGAATTCGGCATTCTTTATAAGAGTATATTAAATAGTCATTTAGTACGGCCAATGTCGTATTTATGATGTGATATACATCGTTGTCTGTAAGTAGTGTACCTGCAAGTTAGAAAAATTTGTCGGTTGAATTTATCAATTAATTCTTTTACTTGATAAACTGAGCGGAATATTGAAAATTGTTCTTTTGATTTGGTTTGGCATATCTTTTTGCCTCTTTATAAGACTCAGTTGCAATTTCATCCACGCTTTTACATTTCTCTACTAGTTCTCATGCGGATAGATCCATTATTTCCAGAATATGCTCCTCGGTGAGAGGACGGTTTCTATATTTTCTGTTAATTGTACTTCTTTGCCACTAACGTATACATAAGTCGTTATTCCTGTGTGCTTAAAATGTTGCTCCAACTCTTTAGCTATTCTTTTCTATAACATGGGTTCGCCACCACATGCCATCTTAGGCATAGCAGCACAGCTTATGCCGTAAAACATAAGTGTCTTTTGTAGTTCGCAAAATGCTGAACAAAATGTGCTTTCTGGGTACGGAAGAGAGTTGTAATATTCCCTTATTATAAGGCTGTATATAATTTGCTGACTATACTCATCTTGAAAATGTATTAGCTCGTGGTTAGCCTCATTCTCCGATCCAATTTTTTAAAGTATTGTACGATATTCTTCATTAGGTTGGGGTCTCTATTAATGAGAGAGGCAGTAAAAACATTGTCTAATACTAAGTCTCTCGATATAATATGAGTAATAAGCATATTGGCGTTGAATATTGAATGCTCATCAAAATTAATATACCTAATGCACTCAGCGGTTAGGTCAGTGGATTCGGATATTGTATTTGTAGTTGAATTTAGCATAAAACAACTATCAAGCTCTTCGCATCTATATATAACTGAATAACTAATTTCATTACAGTCGCAAATACTATACTTTTGTGCGTTGTTTGAACTATCACATTTAGTAAATCCAATTATCCCTTTAATTAGTTCAACTTGATGATTTTTGTGGTTTTCAATGAGCAAGGGATTTCGTTTTTCTTTCTCAGTACGATTAGTATTTATAAAGCACAACCCGAATTTTACTGTAGTCTTGTTAGGTACCATAGAAGAACCTTTCGGTAAAATATCTTGCTCATTACACTTATGCTTATAGAGGAATGTAGACTTGGGTTGAATATATAGAGGTTGATGTAGTATAAATGCGTTCATCTTAGAGACTTGAGGATATTCCATTTCATTTTTAAGTGAGCCATAACTAAGAACTCCTTTATCGCTAGCTTTCAGTTTTACTGCTGGAATATCAAATCATAGTGCTTTAAGAAAAGTATGACAAAAATCTACTCCTAACAAATTAGAAGTTTTCTCCTCAGTAACCCATACTCTGTGATTTGCTTTATATTTCCGACCTGTGTCAAAGTATGAGGTTAGTATAGTGTAACCTATCAGGCGTATTTCTGAACAATTATATGTTTTTGTTTTTTTTGCCTGAAGTTTTGGATGTTTATTTGATTTATTATAGAGCATGTTGAACCTGGATCTATCACGAATTTCAAGCTTTCGGATTTCATGTGCTATTCTTCTTTTTCGGAACCTTTTTCCTTTTTAGTTTAAAATCTGAGATAGCGTCAAAATAGTCATCATTATTTTCTTCTTGTTGAATCCATTGAACATTGTTTTCATTTTGTGTATTATAAGACTTTGTGTCTTGTTGTAGAGTAGGCCTCATATTACTATGTGCTTGGTTGGCTGTTTTCACGCTCATAGAACTGTTTAGCAGCAAATTCATTTTTCCGAGATGAATATTCTCGGAGAAATTTTGGTCATACTGCTTAATTAGGTTAAATCTATTTCCGTACTTGTAACTGTTCTGGTTATTATAGAAGGAATTTGGGTTTTGAGCTAGGTTGTTAAAAATACTATTTCCACTTTTGTAATGATTGTTATTCCAAGCGCCTTTTCTGTAGTTATTACTTAATGTAGGCTTGGTCTTTTGAATTCGGCATTTTTTATAAGAGTATATTAAATAGTCGTTTAGTACGGCCAATGTCGTATTTATAATGTGAATATTCATTGTTGTCTGTAAGTAGTATATCTGCAAGTCGGAAAAATTCGTTCTCAGTTAAATCCGCTTTTGTAAAATCAAAATTTGGTAAGAATTCTGTTTTATTGAAGTGAGCATTTTGTCCAGCATGTAAACACATAGTGAATTTATCTATCAATTCTTTTACTTGATAATCTGAGCGGAATATTGGAAATTGTTCTTTGGATTTGGGTTGGCATATCTTTTTTGCGTCTTTAGAAAAGTCAGTTGCAATTTCATCTTCGCTTTTACATTTCTCTACTAGTTCTCCGGCGGATAGATCCATTATTTCGGCAATATGCTCGTCGGTGAGAGGACGGTTTTCTATATTATTTATGAATTGTAGTTTTTTGCCACTTATGTATACAAAAATTGTTTTTCATGTGTGCTTAAAATGTTCCTCTAACAATTTAGCTATTCTTTTTCATATCCTGGGCTCGCCACCACATGCCATCTTAGGCATAGCAACACATCCTATGCCGTCAAACATTTGTGTATTTTGTAGTTCGCACGATACTGAACAAGTTGTGCTTGCTTCGTACGGAGGAGAGTTTTAATATTCCTTCATTATAAGGTTGTATATCGTTTGCTGACTATACTCATCTTGAAAATGTATTAGATCGTGGTTAGCCTCATTCTCCGATCCAAAGTTTTAAAATTATTTTACTATATTCCAGTTTAAGTTGGGGTCTCTATTAATGAGAGAGGCAGTAAAGCTTTTGTGTAATACTAAGTCTCTCGATATAGAATGAATAATAGGCATATTGGCGTTGAATATTGAAGGCTCGTCAAAATTATTGTACGATATTCTTCATTAGGTTGGGGTCTCTATTAATGAGAGAGGCAGTAAAACCATTGTCTAATACTAAGTCTCTCGATATAATATGAGTAATAAGCATATTGGCGTTGAATATTGAATGCTCATCAAAATTAATATACCTAATGCACTCAGCGGTTAGGTCAGTGGATTCGGAAATTGTATTTGTAGTTGAATTTAGCATAAAACAACAATCAAGCTCTTCGCATCTATATATAACTGAATAACTAATTTCATTACAGTCGCAAATACTATACTTTCGTGCGTTGTTTGAACTATCACAATTAGTAAATCCAATTATCCCTTTAATTAGTTCAACTTGATGATTTTTGTGGTTTTCAATGAGCAAGGGATTTCGTTTTTCTTTCTTAGTACGATTAGTATTTATAAAGCACAACCCGAATTTTACTGTAGTCTTGTTAGTTACCATGTTACCATAGAAGAACCTTTCGTTAAAATATCTTGCTCATTACACTTATGCTTAAAACTACTATTTCCACTATTGTAATGATTGTTATTCCAAGCGCCTTTTCTGTAGTCATTACTTAATGTAGGCTTGGTCTTTTGAATTCGGCATTCTTTATAAGAGTATATTAAATAGTCGTTTAGTACGGCCAATGTCGTATTTATGATGTGAATATTCATTGTTGTCTGTAAATAGTATATCTGCAAGTCGGGAAAATTCGTTCTCAGCATGTAAACACATAGTGAATTTATCTATCAATTCTTTTACTTGATAATCTTAGCGGAATATTGGAAATTGTTCTTTTGATTTGTGTTGGCATATCTTTTTTGCGTCTTTAGAAAAGTCAGTTGCAATTTCATCTTCGCTTTTACATTTCTCTACTAGTTCTCCGGCGGATAGATCCATTATTTCGGCAATATGCTCGTCGGTGAGAGGACGGTTTTCTATATTATTTATGAATTGTAGTTTTTGCCACTTATGTATACAAAAATTGTTTTTCATGTGTGCTTAAAATGTTCCTCTAACAATTTAGCTATTCTTTTTCATATCCTGGGCTCGCCACCACATGCCATCTTAGGCATAGCAACACATCCTATGCCGTCAAACATTTGTGTATTTTGTAGTTCGCACGATACTGAACAAGTTGTGCTTGCTTCGTACGGAGGAGAGTTTTAATATTCCTTCATTATAAGGTTGTATATCGTTTGCTGACTATACTCATCTTGAAAATGTATTAGATCGTGGTTAGCCTCATTCTCCGATCCAAATTTTTAAAATTATTTTACTATATTCCAGTTTAAGTTGGGGTCTCTATTAATGAGAGAGGCAGTAAAGCTTTTGTGTAATACTAAGTCCCTCGATATAGAATGAATAATAGGCATATTGGCGTTGAATATTGAAGGCTCGTCAAAATTATTATACGTAATGCTCTCAGCGGTTAGGTCAGTGGATGCGGACATAGTATTTGTAGTTGAGATTAGCATAAAAAATTATCATGCTATTCGTATCTATTGATAACTGAATAACTAATTTCATTACAGTCGCAAATACTATACTTTGTTTGCACGTTGTTTGCACTATCACATATAGTAAATTCGATTATCCCTTTATTCAGTTAACTTGACAATTTTTGTAGTTATCAATGAGCAAGGGAATTTGTTTTTCTTTCGTAGTACAATTAGTATTTACAAAGCACAACTCGAATTTTACTGTAGTCTTTTTAGGTACAAAAGAAGAACCTTTCGGAAAAAAATCTTGCTCATTAAACTTATGCTTGTAGAGGAATGTAGACTTGGGTTGAACATAAAGAGGTTGATGTATTATAACTGCGTTCATCTTAGAGACTTGAGGATATTCCATTTCATTTTTAAGTGAGCCATAACAAAGAACTCTTTTATCGCTAGCTTTCAGTTTTACTGCTGGAATATCAAAGTATAGTGCTTTAAGAAAAGTATGACAAAAATCTACTCTTAATAAATAAGAAGTTTTCTCCTCAGTAACCCATACTCTGTGATTTGCTCTATATTTCCCATCTGTGTCAAAGTATGAAGTTAGTATAGTGTAATCTACCATGCGTATTTCGGAACCGTTATAAGTTCTCTTTTTATTCCCTGAAGTTTGAATGTTTATTTTTTGCCCCAATTGGTTAAGTTCAATAAATGTTGGATAATTTATTATAGTACAAGTTGATCCTTGATCTGTCATGAATTCTTTTCCTAAGCCAGTATAATTTTTATTGTCTCCGATAGCAAAGTGTTATAAGTTCTAGAAATTTCGGGCTTTCGGATTTCATGTGCTGTTCTTCTTTTTCGGATACCTTTTTAGTTTAAAGAAAATAAATCTGAGATAGCGTCAAAATTGTCAGCATTATTTTCTTCCTGTTGAATCCAACGAACATTGTTTTCTTTTTGTGTATTATAAGACTTTGTGTCTTGTTGTAGAGTAGGCCTCATATTACTATGTGCTTGGTTGGCTGTTTTCACGCTCATAGAACTGTTTAGCAGCAAATTCATATTTCCGAAATGAATATTCTCGGAGAAATCTTTGGTCATACTGCTTAATTTGGTTAAATCTATTTCCGTACTTGTAACTGTTCTGGTTATTATAGAACGAATTTGGGTTTTGAGCTCGGTTGTTAAAACTACTATTCCCTCTATTGTGTTGATTGTTATTTCAAGCGCCTCGTCTGTAGTCATTACTAAATGTAGGCTTGGTCTCTTTTTGCTCTAATAACTCCTTTTTAATCTTTTACACTTCGTCGTCTAACTTCTTTTTGTTACAGGTAGAAACAGAGTGTCCGTAATTTCTACAATACTCACAGAATCTAGTATTATTGGCTCGTCCCTTTAAATTCTGGTCTCTATTGAAGTTGTTTGTACCTTGTATAGCACTAACTTCGTTGCTTCTTATTAAGCTTGTAAGTTCCTTATTGTGAGTCTCTAAGGACAATATTTTGTCTAAAGGTTGTTTAGCCGAATTCTCATTAATAACTATACAAGCTAAATCTTGTGTTATTAGATGTTCTTTTAAACCATCCCAACTTTCGTTGGGCTTCTTGATACGCCGTTCATGGGCCTTTCGCTTTGGTCATGGGTGTTGTAGTCCCATTATAGCAAAATCAATATTTTTTTCTTTTTTTCCAGATTGTATTACTGCTTCTTGCGCTCGATTAGTATTAGCTACATTTGTTAAATCTTCTGGCCAACCTTTATTAACAGCGTGCTTGACTCTATGAAAATAATTTTTAATTAATTCACCTTCCTGTCTAGAAGCATTTTCTACTTCTAATCTAAAATTATCACGACCGTCAGTGAAGCTTAAATTTATCACGACCGTCAGTGAATCTATCGAGTAAGTCGTCTTTAATATCATTTAAGACCTTAGCCTCATCAACATTGTTATACCATTCTAAAGCCGTATCAGTTAAAAGGGACCCAAATGGTGATCTCTGTCTGTTTTCATAACTCTTTTTCTTCTTTTTCTTATCAGGGTCAGTAGGAACAACTCCTATCAAAAACTTTGCTCTTTGATCAACAGAATTCAAAAAGTTAAGAGCACTCTGAATTGGATCGTTACCTGAAAATGTAGTTAAAGATACATTCCTCAAAGAAATCGGAGCATCAGCCATTTTTATTTAAAATGCTTGGACGTTGCCAAATTTTTTTATCTAAGATAAGTTTAAAATTTTTGTATGAACCAGAGACAACTTTATATAGTCTAAGAATTACGTCCTCTGGGTACAGTTTATTTTTTTGAGAACTTAGAAATTGTTCTAAGTCTTTTGTTAAAGTCAGATAACTTTTATCAAAGTCAGATAAATTTTAAGAAATAGCTGATACAAATGTAATATAGAATTCAAAACAAAGTGTTAAGATCAACTTTTTTAAGTCAGAACATAGAAATGAGACAACTTAGAATATTTTCCTAATTTACTGCCTCGCAGCATAATTTATTTAAGTTAAAGATTAAATTTAGAGTCTTTAGAACATAGAATTTACTAACCTTGAGTGAGCTTCATTGGTCGCACCAATTTATACTCCCCGTTTAAATGGGAGTATGCAAAGAAAGTTTAGCCTTGATGTTCTAAAGATAAAAGAAGAGGTGGAAATTAAAATTTTTTTAAGAAAAAAGTTTGGGAGGTACAATATAAATAAAGACTTAAGTAGAATTGATATCAGGTCAAATAACTGCAAAATGCGACTGAAGTGATATGACAGAATAAAGGAAGTAGTAAGCGATTGAAGTGAAACTTATTACTAGAAAAGTTTTATATCACTAACTGGATATTAAAAGCGCCTCCTAATAATAGGCGGTAATGAGGGATGTTATTTCCCATTTTTATAAAAGTGGGATAATTTATCCATTATGGGATGAAACTTCCTTTTTTCATTTTGGGATTCAAGTTCACTTTTTACTTTTTGGACAAAACTTCCATTTTAGTATACTGCATCTTTTGGCAAGTAAATGTTTGGCATTATTTGATGAAAAAAGGTTAACATTAGGAGAGTTTTTGAGAAGTTTCTGTATCTAGGATTTTATCGTGACTAATAGCGGAATTTTGATGATAATCTGATCATTGTCTTGTAGAATTTGGCTATGGATGGATATTTGGTCCCTGTTGCTTGCAAGATCTCAGATCCCACTAGAAACGAGTTGAAAATAATGAAATCAGTCGTTTGCTTTCACCTTTCATGGCTGGAATCTTTTTCGAATTTTGATAGCTAATAATCTACAGCGCGTAAACCTGGAAATAAACTCGGCCATAAAAACTTGTTATGAGCGCAGAAAATGCATCACTGTGGTGATCACTCCAACAAAGGTGACTTTTTTCTAGTCGTATTAATCATTCCAAAGTTTAGTTTAAGTAGTCTCCATGTACAATCAACTTTTAAAAAGTGGAGGCCGCTTGCAATTTTTACAGGCTGCTACAACTAATTGCACTCGTTGCAGAAAACAAAAAACAGACAAAGGATGTTGACAGATTTTTTTGTTGAAAAAACTTCAAAAAATGGAATACTCTACCTTGTCAGATAAGTGACAAATGATGAAAAAAATCTTAAATGTTTTATTCTAAAACTCGCTACCTCTATCAACCCAGATCATTTCTGGAACACTCCTTTGTAGAAAAAGAGATATATCATTGTTCTTGTTGTTGTTATTCTTGCTGTTGTGGTTGTTGTTTCTGCAAAATCAATTTATCCCCAGAACTTGAAATAAAGTAATCTAAATGTCCTTGGATATTAATGTGCCTTAATAATAACTGCGTAAAAATCTTTATATTTTCCTTAAAAAATATCATGTCAGGAGTCTGTTTCTAGCATTAATCTAGGCCACTTGTGGGCAAGATTATTTATACCACATCGTTTAGCTTGTTCTTGTTCACTCTGTGATATATAGGTATATTCATCACCAATTGTTCATTTTTTAGTGTGGTAAAATTTAATACGATGTTATAATTCAGTTCATATTTCAGTTTGCCCGACGTTTTTATTTCTTGTCTAATCAGTATTTCAGGCTTCTCACTTCAAGTTGCTTTTAATCAGTTGATTAGTATTTCCCAACTCGTGATCAGACACGTCTGATCACATGATTTCATTTGTTTATTCTTGACTTCATTTTTACTATTTTATTCTGAACACTTCAAATTTATTCTTTTTATTTCATAATTCAAAATCAGTTGCTTCAATCTCTTTGATTACGCGCCGCAAGATCAATACTTAATTTAAAACGTTTTTGGCACAGCGAAATCGAACTGTAGTTAAAAGTGTGTTTTCGCGTGGCAAAGCCTACAGCAATTAAGTAGAGTACGACATACTCTTGACTTCATTATCCTCACTACCAGTAGGTAGTTTTGATCAACTTCTCTTCATTCTTGGATGTTTTGTTTAGATCTTAAGAACCTAATAACATTTCAACAATCCCCTTTAGTATCTCATCCAAATCTTTGTGCTTAATTGATAGCATTTAGAAGCTCTTTTTTATTTCTGAAAATGAATCTGAATTGTTTATCTTTGAAGGCGAGAGCGCGAGAGAGTGTATTCTGCATTGAGTGATCACGTGATTTTCTTAGTGTCTTTGTTTTGCAAGTAAAGAAACCTTTGCCTAGAGTACGACATGGCACAGTCAGCAGGATATGAACCTGCGCGGGAAAAAATCTTCAATTTTCATCTGGACTGAATCAAACGAAAACTGTTTTCTTGAAATAAAGAAACGCATTGCAGATGCAACCGAAAATGCCATTACAACCCGCAATTCGAAATTGGGCTAAAATGTGGTGCTTCCCGGAGCTGCGGGCTGGGAGCTGCCCTTGGACAATTAACAGTGGATGGGAGGAAACCGGTCGCATTTACTTCTAGATTTTTGAACTCTTTTTCGTATCAGGGTCAGTAGGAAAAACTCCTAACGAAACTTTTACTTTTGATCAACAGAATTCCAAACGTCAACAGCACTCTGACTTGGATCGTTGACTGAAAATGTAGTTAAGGATACATTACTCAAAGAAGTAGGAGCATCAGCCACAAGATGCTTGGACGTTGCCAAGTTTTTATTTTATCTAAGTTAAGGTAAGTATTTTTGTATGAACCAGAGACAATTTTGTTTAGTCTAAGAATTACGCCCTCTGGGTACAGTTTATTTTTATTTGAGAACTTAAATTTTTGGTCCATTGTTAAAGTTAGATAACTGACGAAAGATAGAAGTTTTTAGAAATAGCTGATAAAAATTCAACTTAGATTTTAAGACAGAGTGTTAGGATCAACTTATTTAAGTTAGAACATTGAAATGAGACAACTTGGAATATTTTCCTAAGTTTTTGCCGCGCAGCAGATTTTATTTATTTTAAAGATTAAAGTTAGAGTCCTTAGAACATAGAATTTACAAACCTTGAGTGAGCCTCACTGGTCGCACCAATTTATACTCGCCGTTTAAATGGGAGTATACAAACAAAGTTTAGCTTTGATGTTCTAAAGATTAAAAAAAGAGGTGGAGTTTAATTTCTTTTAACAAAATGTTTGGGAGGTACAATATAAATAAAGACTTATATAGAATTGATAGCATATCAAATAATTGCAATGTGCGACTGAAGGGATATAACAGAATGAAGGAAGTAGTAAGCGATTGAAGTGAAACTTATTACTAGAAAAGTTTTATATCACTAACTGGATATTAAAAGCGCCTCCTAATAATAGGCGGTAATAAGGGATGTTATTTCCCATTTTTATAAAAGTGGGATAATTTATCCATTATGGGACGAAACTTCCATTTTTTTATTTTGGGATAAAAGTTTCTTTTTTATTTTTGGGATAAAACTTCCATTTTAGTACACTGCATCATTTGGCAAGTAAAAGTTTGGCATTATTTGATGAAGAAAAGTTAAGATTAGGAGAGTTTTTCAGAAGTTTCTGTATCTAGGATTTTATCGTGACTAATAGCGGAATTTTGATGATAATCTGATCATTGTCTTGTAGAATTTGGCTATGGATGGATATTTGGTCCCTGTAGCTTGGAAGATCTCAGATCCCACTGGAAACGGTTTGAAAATCATGAAATCAGTCGTTTGCTTTCACCTTTCATTGCCGGAATCTTTTTCGAATTTTGATAGCTAATGATGTACAGCGTGTAAACTTGCAATTGTAAAAACTCGTTATGAGCGCAGAAAATGCATCCTTGTGGTGAACACTTCAACTAAGGTGACTTTTTGCTAGTCGTATTAATCATTCCGAAGTTTAGTTTAAATAGGCTCCATGTACAACTAGCAATTTTTACAGGCTGCTACAACTACTTGCACTCATTGGAGAACAAAACAAAGACAAAACTTGTTGACAGATTTTTTTTGTTGAAAAAACTTCAAAAAATGGAATACTCTCCCTTGTCAGATAAGTGAAAAATGATGAGAAAAATCTTAAATATTTTATTCTAAAACTCGTTACCTCTATCAACCCAGAACATTTCTGGAACACTCCTTTGTAGAAAAAGAGATATATCAGTGTTCTTGTTGTGGTATTCTTGCTGTTGTTGTTATTGTTTCTGCAAAATCAATTTATCTCCAGAATTTGAAATAAAGTAATCTAACAGTTCTTGGATAATAATTTACCTTAATAATAACTGCGTAAAAATCTATAAATTTTCCTTAAAAAATATCATGTCTGGAGTCTGTTTCTAGCATTAATCTAGGCCACTTGGTGGTCAGGATTATTTAGACCACATCGTTTAGCTTGTTCTTGTTCACTCTGTGATATATAGGTATATTCATCACCAATTGTTCATTTTTTAGTGTGGTAAAATTTAATAGGATGTTATAATTCAGTTCATATTTCAGTTAACCCGACGTTTTTATTTCTTGTCTAATCAGTATTTCTGGCTTCTCACTTCAAGTTGCTTTTAATCAATTGATTAGTATTCCCCAAATCGTGATAAGACACGTCTGATCACATGATTCCATTTGTTTATTCTTGACTTCATTTTTACTACTTTATTCTGAAAACTTCACTTTTATTCTTCTTATTTCTTAATTCAAAATCAGTTGCTTCAATCTCTTTGATTCCGCGCCGCAAGATCAATACTTAATTTATAACGTTTTTGGCACAGCGAAATTGAACTGTAGTTAAAAGTGTGTTTTCGCGTAGCAAAGCCTACAGCAATTAAGTAGAGTACGACATACTCTGGACTTAATTATCCTCACTACCAGTAGGTAGTTTTGATCACCTTCTCTTCATTCTTGGATGTTTTGTTTAGATCTTAAAAACCTAATAACATTTCAACAATCCCCTTTAGTATCTCATCCAAATCTTTGTGCTTAATTGATAGCATTTAGAAGCTCTTTTTTATTTCTGAAAATGAATCTGAATTGTTTATCTTTGAAGGCGAGAGCGCGAGAGAGTGTATTCTGCATTGAGTGATCACGTGATTTTCTTAGTGTCTTTGTTTTGCAAGTAAAGAAACCTTTGCCTAGAGTACGACATGGCACAGTCAGCAGGATATGAACCTGCGCGGGAAAAAATCTTCAATTTTCATCTGGACTGAATCAAACGAAAACTGTTTTCTTGAAATAAAGAAACGCATTGCAGATGCAACCGAAAATGCCATTACAACCCGCAATTCGAAATTGGGGTAAAATGTGGTGCTTCCCGGAGCTGCGGGCTGGGAGCTGCCCTTGAACAATTAACAGTGCATGGAAGGAAACCTGTCGCATTTACTTCCGGATTTCTGAACTCTTGTAAAGAGAGATACAGTGTCAAAGAATTATAGCTACTAGTTGTAATTTGTTCTATTGAATGTTTTAAAAACTATTTTTACGGTAACCAATTTAGAGTTATCAGAGATCACAGAGCTCTCCACTCAATCTTAAATTAGAATCGTTCAAATAAGTCATACAATAGTGGCCTCACTCGTTGGGTAGATAGACTGCTACATTACCAGTTTGAAATTGAACATATGCCAGATGTTAAAATGGGCATCGTTGACTACATATCTCGACAAAATGGTCAAAAACCTTAAAAAGTTTCCCCATATGACGAGGAATTTGTTGTTGCAACATTTGAATTAATTTCCGCTTCCGCTAACTCCCTAAAATTAACTTCTAGTCAATCTACACCTCATTTACACAATGTACTTAAAACCTATTATCCCGCATCGCGAATCACAACTAAAAAGGAACTTATCCTGAATTCAATAAACCAATTAGTACACTCGACACTCAATTACACACACACACATGCATTTCACTCGTCAACAGCAATGCGAAACTCATCAGTAAATACCAACTACAACGAAAAAAATTCTAAACATGGATATTCCACGTCGCAAAAATTAATTAACACCACATTTGCTAAGAAAAATCCAACTCATTTTAAGCACTCTTTCCAAATTCAGAGTGTAAAATGATCGCGGGGCGAGAAACGCAATTATAAAAGCCTAATTTTCCACTAATTAATAGACATTCCAAGCATATTTTCAAAAATCAGCCACCAAGAATAAAATCAGTCAGTTTTGCCCCATACCACTCCCAAAATTTGTCGCCTAAATTTTAACCGTCATCAAAATCTTGAGAAAGCTAACCTTAGGTCAATAAACAAAATCAACATGCCTCCAAAGTAGCGAGTTACAAGAGCTCGATTCGGTGACTCTTTCCGCACAGGGAATCCATCCTCTAGACTTATTACACCAATATCCCCAACGGAATCCTCAAAAATCATTACACCACTCACGTCCATTCAGCAAATACATACCTTCAACAATATAACAGGGAAAGTATGAAGTAAATATCTGATAGCGTCCCTTACCAGCGAACATGCGGTCCTCAAAGAGGTTTGCGACTGCATCCTCGCCAACAATGAAGCCCTATCAAAAGAGTTAAATTTGTATATCCATTCTTATTGGCGGGATCTGCTTCTGCGCTCCGGTTGCGTCTGCATAGACGAAAAATTAGAAATACCAAGGTTTTACAGGAAGTGCTTATTGATGGCCTGCACGCAAGCCACCCAGGTACCTGTGGAATGATATGTACGGCTCCACATTGCTGATGGCCATACATAATTAGGTAGCTGATTTTCAAGTCAACTGAATGTAAACCCTGCACTGCAATTGGTAAGAATCATAAATCAATAATTCTCGCCCAGCAATTTCACTCTCAAATACCGTGTACTGAACGGGACCAGGAAATACAAAGAGATTTTGGTGGACCAATTTTCAACGAAATGGGCATGAAATATACGTCCTCTCCGAAATAGATTATTTTTCTAAGTTTCCTACTGCATGTGCATTTGATAAAGAAAATGGTCCTAAGGTACTAAAACTTTTGGACATGTATATTGAAAATCATGGAATACCACGTTCCATACGTTTCGATCAAGCAAAATGTCTGGTGGGGAACCAAGTGAAGAATTTTTGTAAAAAGAATAATATTGAAATAAAAGAATCATCGAGCTATTGGACTGGTAGAAAAATTAAATCAGACAATTAAGAAAAGCCTTGCATGTATCAAAGAAGAAAAGTCGGCTTCCAATTCGCTCTGCATAAAGCATGCACGAACGACTATTTCTCATCAACTGAAAATATGTAAAAAGAAAACAACAAAGATGCCACCCTTCGAAGCACACTTTGGTAGAATATCCCGCTGAGCAAAATTTCTACCATGCCAAAGTCTAATCTAAGTCTAATCTCTCTTACGAGAATACAATAAACTATTGTTTAGATGAGGACACAGTCACGCCTGAAAACCTCCGTCCTGACAACAAGTGGGAAAAATGGCTAAAGAACGGATATCGAGGTGGAGCAGCGGATCAGAAAAGCGACCAATGATTTAAATGATCGGGAGAGGAACAGCACAGATGGCGAATCACGTTTCCTCCGCACCTCGCTCTGCAGCTGATACCATTAACAGAAAGCGCGATGCAAGTTAAAATAGCTCGTTAAGTGAATGGGAAAGGCTGATCAAAGAGGAAAGATTGTACGTAGTGCTCGCACTTAAATCTAATTTTCGGAAAGTCAGTCCGACAACGTCCAGAATTCAATAAACAGGGAAAGCGATTGTGACTTTCCGTAGAAAAATTATTGCAAATTTTGGAATACAACAAGAACTCCAGACACCTCTAAAGGTGTATGTCCACGCCGTGGACCGCGTAACAGTAAAAAGTCCATCGGAGAACGGATTGAAAGTCATATCAAAGAACACACACGCAAACTAAAAGGGGATAAAAAATTGAAACACAAGCGACGAGAACCAGATAGAGGAGTATCTTCTTGAAGAGTATTCTCTTCAAGACTTTCAAATTTCTCTGCACAGAGAAACCAACAAGAACTAACCAACCCTGGGTCACCAAGCCAACTCATCATTCCCTCCCGAATTGCCCGAACCTCAGTGTTAAAGCAAGTTCCGCCGCCACTTCACAGTCAACTACCAAAGACAAACTGTCTTCAGGTTGAAACCGTCGAAGGCCGTCATACTATGGTTTCGAGGATTGTTTTCCAGACTCGGAATTTTTAGCACCACCGAAAAGACCACGTAGAGCAGGTCACTTGAAAAATGTTCAGCCACCAAACGTTTCAGTGTTGGAAACCGTTCAGTCCACTGCTGGGGAAGTTCCGGACGAAATAAGCATCTCGCCAGTCATCGGGACTGTCTAGCCATCTGATCCGAGAGTACGTGCCTTAAGAGATCAGAGGACCCCGACTCTCGAAGAAAACGACATCTCAATGACGGTGTATGAAGACGAGAACCAAGAAACATTGATTTTCAAACTCTGATAAACGAACTCATTCAAACTCAATTTTATTATAATAATTATTGCTAGCTATGATAACCAGCAAAAATATTGCTTTTACATATTTAATCGGGGACCAAGTTTTAAATTTGTAAATTTTGTTATTATTTTTTTTAAAAATTGTTCTGATCTTACAATCTCACTCAAAGGGGTATTTGATACCTGTATATTCATCATTAGTCGTTCACTTTTTCTAGCAAAGAAAAATTTAATACGTTGTTATAATTTAGTTCAAATTTCAGTTTGCCGTCGTTCTTATTTCACCTTTAGTCAGTATTTCACATTTCCCCGCTTCAATTTGATTTTAATCAGCTGATTAGTATTTCCCGCCTTGTGATCAGGCACGTCTGTTCACCTGATTTTATTTGTTGATAACACCTTCACTTTTATTCTTTTATTCTTAATTCAAAGTCAGTGGCTTCAATCTCTTTGGTTCCGCGCCGCAAGATCAGGTATAGAATATAGTACTTATATCGGCCAGCGAAACCCAACTGTAGTTAAAAGCGTGTTTTCGCCTGGCAAAGCCTACAGCAAATAAGTAGAGTAAAACACACTCTAGGATGAATTATCCTCACTACCATTAGGTAGTTTTGATCAACTTCTCTTCATTTATGGATGTTTTGTTTAGATCTTAGAAACCTAATAATATTTGAACAATCACCTTAAGTATCTTATCCAAATCTTTGTGCTTAACTGATAGCATTTACTAGCTCTTTTTTATTTCTAAAATTGAATATGAATTTTTATCTTTGAATGCGATTGCGAGAAAGAGTGTTCTGCATTCAGTGATCACATGATTTTCTTAGTGTCTCTGGTTTGCAAGTAAGGAAACCTTTGCCTAGAGTTGGAAATATATTGAGAACATTAACAGTAGGTAGACGACTGAATTGCACTTTGTTTTGCAATCAAAACCACAGAATGAAGTGACATTTAACTTTTTATAATTGGTATAATGGATGAAACACATGGAACGGAATCAACAGTGGCAATTTGATAACATTTTAGAAGAAAAATTCTATTATCTAACCCTGTTAAGGATAAACGTGTGCCAATTCAGTGCGCATATATTTGAGCAGTTGGCACTTGGTAACACAGTTGCCCTCTGTTGCTATTAAATTCTGAGAACGAAATTTTTGTAGATATGAAAAAAGGAGAATAAAAAATGAAAACTTCTTTACAAAACAGCATACAGGAAACTGCTAACTAAAAAAATTTCCGGAACAATAAAATCAATAATCAGAGAAACGGTTGTCTCTAGGTAGATAAGCAATTGAGTTGATACAAATTCTTCGTTTTTGGTTCAAAGCGAAGAGCGACTGGTAGAATCTCAGGACTGCTGGGGTAACCCGTTACACTTCAGGTATTGATGGATTTGGAGTTGTATCTGGTAATGGAAAATTTGTCTTGTTGTTGTGATATGAGGACTTCAAAGACTTGCTGGAATCCATCTGAAAATTTCAAAAAGTTCTTGGTCCATCCAATAGCTCCACTGGGTTTCATAAAGAGGAATCCTTTATGAAAAAATATTTGTCAGGATTTTTATACAACACATAAAGTTCAACTATCGTCTCCTGATCGAATAAAATATCCATTATATTTTCTTTGAAATGATCCGCTGCGTTCCAACTGTTGCTTAAAAATGGTAATTTTTTTTATTTGTAGGTTTTGTGTGCTAATGCTCTTAACTGGGAGTTGACTCTTCTTTTAAGCTAATCGCCACCGGAGAGATTTAAAAAGAGGATCACAACGATGAAGTAAAATTAGAGTGGTGATTTCAAGAAACAAAGATTTTTTCCAATGTTATCTACTAGCTCAAATTCGAGGGACAATTGTTCTCAGGCAAAAACTGGGACTGACAAATTGTACTAAAATGAAAATTAAAGTTTCTCTTCACTTTGTTGCTGCGTTCTGAAGTCAGGATTTTTTTCAAAAGAAATAAGGTTGTTATCACAAAAATGAATGACTGAATAACAAATTTGGTTGCACCTGGTGTTTTCCATTTTGGAGAGAAAGCAAAAAAGTTTAAAATTTGACTTAGAAGCAGTATACAAGATTTGAAGAAGTTGATCAATTGTCATGGAAGGTTTTTTTTACATATTTAGATTTGTTCATTCTAAAAGTAACTCAAAACTATATCCTTCTCAGAGACTGTAGAAAAACAATATATCGCAATCAATCTTAAAACATCATATCTGCACCGTTATCCACCTTCATGCTAAACCGCAAGTTAGTTCGACTACAAGCGCTATTTGAACGTAAAGTTTTGCGTCTTTTTGATACTCAACCGGAGAACTATGTGACAGAGAAAAGAGCAATGAGTTTATAAAATGCCTAGTTGATAGTAACTGCTATCTAATTAGGCAGACTGTATGGTTTTTTTTAAATGACTTTATCGAAATGACAAAATTCAATTTCTTCACTGTTTGAAAGTTTAAAATTAATAACGCGTTCGGTACTTAAAACTCTGCAAAAAAGATCCATTCGTTAATTCGTTGCATTCGTTGGATCGCAATTTAGTTCGTTAAAAAACCCGTTTAGAATTTTGAACCACCCGTTATTTGTAAGAATTGTTTGAAAACCATTCACGCAAAGAAATTATCAATTTTTGCAATTAATCCTGACAGTTCTTGAAATTAATTGCTGCATGTCAAATTGCATGACGCTGGTGGCCTCAGCTGCGAACTATATAGCGTTGGACCCGGTAGCTCTTACAAGCTTCCATGTAAATGTGACAACTATTTGAATGACCACCATTCTGGGAATCTATTTGCTTATTTAATAAAACATTTTATCACAACCTTTTTCATTTACTGGAACGTTGATAATAAAAACAATTGTACTAGCACTTTAGCGTTTCTGTGATGATAAACTGTTTTATTTTGTCAGAACACTTGGTGTTTGTACGGAAAAGTACAACAGATGCTTGTTTTGTCTCCTCTGTCACATTTTCAAAACATAACTCCTAAACGAGAAATTCAGTATTGTTCCGTGTAGTTTTCATAAGAGTGTAATTTTGTTAAATCATGTTAAATTTTTGTGTTATTTTTTCCACGAAATTAATATTTTGTACATTAAATTATTCTAATAGTAAATAACAGGTAAGAAGTTAGCTCCATGTCTGCTACGAGCATGCTACGTGAAATTACTGATAACAAATTTATATTATTAATTGTTAACAAAACAACATTACAATTTCACAGTCCCCACCAATGACCTGGTTTTCTTTCGATATGTTTTTGGATATCAACTCTAAGCGGAGGAAAAAATTGCGAAAATCTACTATAGGCTTTTCCCTTTCAAGATTTGGTTAATCAGTTTAAGCTAGTTTTTATCAACTTAAGTTTTTTGCACAAATTAATGGTGAGCAAAACCCACATTTTATTGAGTTTTTTAATAAATTATTTGCAATCTGAAATAGTAGCTTGATATTTTTATCAGGTCATATAAGCATATAAAATGTTTCTATTTGAAGTTTGCTTTTTTTGAAAATTAGTCCGTTTTTCTCTAGAAAAGTGAGGCAAGAACGATGTCTTTAAAGTAACAACAAAAAGTTGGAAATGTATGACAAAAAAAGGTCAATTTTATGTTTTTAAGTTTGATATCGTTCATCCACCAGCTATGTTTGCTGAAAATTGATGCCTGTTTGCAACATGCTTAACGAAAACTGATATTATTACGCACCCGGGCCTGAGTCTCTTTATATTTCACTGTTGAATCATGAGAACTCCTTATGATTTTACTATGGCCAGAGTTCTGCTCATGGCACTTTCTGGAAATTTCATGATAATATTCAGAGAACACATCTGATCTTATTCTGAACACAATAAATTTCATTTCTATATAGCTAATGATTATTATGATTTTTTTCTTGTTATCGAACTGAACAGCATGAAAAATATCCGTTATCTGAGAATCGCAAAAAAATTATTCACCAAGAAAGATGCGTTAAAAAAATAGGGTTTATAAAGCAGGACATTATAAAGTGAGCTTATGAAAAAAAAATATATTTAAAAACGTTTCAGTTACTGTGTTCATTCTCACTGTGTTTCCTTTCCACTTCACTTTAGCTACCTTCACTTTCATCTGCTGTTCTTGAAATTCTGTATAGCCCGGGCCGAGGTTTCACCCCTAATCCACCCCTAATTAGCGGGGATTAGGGTGTAATGCGGTTTCCACTGCTATTTATAGGGGAAAAGAGGGTAAGAGTGTAATTTTAAAAAATTACACTTTATTTACACTATTTTCTCCACTCTTTTTACACTCTTTACAAAGAGTGTAATTTAGGGTGGAATGATAAAAAATTACACTCTTACACAATTACTAATATAACCAAATTGAAACATCTGATCCTAGTGTCAGTTGGCGCAATGGTTAATGCAGACAATTGAAGTAACATGTTCGACAGGGGGAAGATGGGGGGATCAATCCTCATTAACTCCTTCCACCTTTATTTTTTAAAATTACACTCCTATAATTACACTCTTCCACCCTTAATTAAGCGGAGAAATAGGGGGGTAATTTTTTTATTTATACACTCTTTACACTCTTTTCCCCGTTATTTTTGGGGAAAATCCTCGGCCCGGGAGTATCTGCTATTTGAAACTATCTGATCTGTCCTCATGTGTTGACAGTAAACTGATCCGCATCCTCGTGGTTGCACTGGAAATTTTCTAGCATCATTCTTTTGCCCATCTGTTACTCGAGACCTCGTCGCCTGCCGCCATCTCTGATACCGGCCACTTCCCACCACCTTGAATGCGGGGCACAAAGTCTTGTATGATTCCTAGGAAGAAAAAATTTTGTGCTGGTGAAAAAAGTTTGAAAATTTTTTTTTTGCTTTTTTTATCATAAAAAACAGCATGAAAAACAGCGTCATAAAAAATGTGTTAATTATTACTTAGAAGCAGTATGCAAGATTTGAAGAGATTGATCAATTGTCTTGGATGGTTTTTTCTTCTTTTTTAGGTGTGTTCTTTCCGGGTGTATCTCAAAACTGTTTCGTTCTCAGAGATTTGAGAAATGAAAATTATATCAAAACCCGGACAAACTTCCTTTCTCTTAATGGCAACAGATTTTTTCTTCAGTTTTTTAGGTCCAAAATAATAGCTAGTTCGATACTTAAATTCTTTCGGAAATAGTTCCATTTCTAAATTTGTTGGGTCACAGTTTTTTTTGTTGGAGGACATCTTGCTCAGAAAATTGAAAAACCAGATGTTTTTGTGAGTTGTTTGAACACTCTTCACGAAAAGAATTTATCTTTTTTGCATTTAATTCTAAAATGTCCTGAAATTATCAAAAAATTTATTTCTGCATGCCATATTGCCGGCGACGTCAGCTACGAAATATATAGCGTAGAACCCGAATACACTTAAAGGCTTCAATATACATTTGACAGCTGTTTTGATAGGTGCCCTTCTGAAGTTCGGTTTTGCTTATACGACTAAACATTTTATCCAAACATTTTTCATTTACTGGAATGTTGAGAATCAAATCAATAAATCAATTGTGCTAGACCTTGAGCGTTTTCTTCATAAGAAAGAGATTACCATTGTCGAAAAATTTTATTTTTCTGGAAGGGTACAAGGACTGCCTGCTCTTTTCTTCTCCGTCACATTTTGAAATCCTAACTTCCTATTGTTGCTTTTCCGTCTCATTACCCGGTTGACATTTTCATCGGTCCAGCAAACTTCTATGTTTAGTTTTATTGCAATTTTTGTTTGATATTAAAATTCTTCACATTGTTTAGTTATGTTAGTAAATATTAGATAAGAAGGTAACCATATGTCTGGGTCTTTAAAATAGTTTTTTAAACTAAATGGCAATAACAAAAAACACTTTGATCTTTTTTGTTCAAACCTATGTCTGGGTCAGTGAAGTAGTCTCTAAAACTATATGTCACTAACAAAAACACTTTGATCCCCTAGAAAGGGTTGTAAAAGTTATGCTACGTGAAATTAATGATAATTAATTTTCATTATTTGTTAAAAAAAAATACGCGACCTCTTCAAAATTCTCCTTTAGTACTTTTCGTCCATACAAAATTGTCGAAGTGGATTCATTCAATACTATTTCGAAACAATAAAATATCCATCCGTTCTCAATTCTCGAAATAATGAAATAGCCATCAGTTCTCAGTTCCTTCGGTTTTCTTTCGATATCTCTTTTGATCTCACCCTACAGATAGGTAAAAACTGTGAAAGTCCACTTTTGGATTTTTTTCCAAGCTTTTGCAAAATTTTTTGTTTTTTATCAGCTTAAGTTTGTTGCGCAAAATAATAGGTAAGCAAAAACCACCTCCGATTGAGTTTTTTTTATTGAAACATTTGCAATTTTAAGTAGTAGCTTGATAATTTCATTAGGTAATTTAAGCATAAAATGGATTTATTTGAAGTAACCGGTTTTTTAGAAGAATAGTCCGTTCTTCAGAGAAGAGACAAGAACAATCTCCCTGAAATTTGAACCAAAATTGGAATTGTATGACAATAAGAGTTCATTTTTATATGTTTTTATGTTCACTTTCATTCATCCACCAGCTGTTTGCTGAAAGTTTAAGCACGTTTTCAACATATTTCCCAAAACTGATATTATTTGGCAATAATGATCTCTCTTGGTCAAAACATAGAAAACTTTTCTTACATGAATCTGGAAACAAAACATTCCAACAGGCACAAAACATGTAGCAACATTATGGAGCTGAGCTTGGTAGCGTTTCTAAAAGTGCTTCAAAGATCGGGTAATGATTTGTGGCTAACCAAATAACTCCTCTTGAGTCTATGAACGTAGCCCGTCACTGACCGATCCGACCTGCAGCCCAAAAACCCTGACTATAAGTATGAAATCATTGTTTTTAACAGCGTTAAGCATATTGCAGAATAATCTAGGTAAATTTAAATATCATGTAGCATTAAATATAACCTGACTGTCTACTTGCTCTTTGCTAAATTTGTTTTGTCGGTAGTCTATCTACATGTAGTCTCTATCATGTGATGCAGCGTCTTATGTTTAATTATTGAAATGTCGCCATAGTCAAAACTTAGCAGAACTTTTGTAAGCAGTTTTATTAAAGCACTATTTGGCGTTCACGCTTGTTTCCGTTCTGTTTTATCGCATTTCGGCCTTAACAGATAGATATTGGGGAAATTTCTTCATACATTATCGTTGCTCATTTATGTTGCATCGTTGAGTTGGTATTTCTGAGAAATAAACCCAGATTGTGGTGGCCGCCGTATTGGCCGACAGGGCGTTTAGCCGACAGCCAGGGCGTTATGCGAGTTCAGATTAATAGACAATATCACAGAGCATTAAAAATCAAAAAAGATTGAATGAGGTATAAAGAGGGAGAGAAAGAGAGATCGATAGCAGCAGAAAAATATAATCAGTGGAGAGCACATAAGTTTAAAAATACGAAAAAAACCAAAAAGACAGAACAAAAGAAGGTTGAAAGCAGTGAAGGAAAACCAAAAAAAAACAAGAGTCTGGGAGAAAGCCAACGGGAGCCAAAACGAAAATAACGTGAAAAAGAGCACGAAAAATCGAAATTGATGAGAGAAGAAAGAACAGAAAGAATAGAATGCAACAAAAACAGTAACAACAACAGAAACCCACCGTAAGGAAAACAATAGGACACAAAAAAGTGAATCAAAACAGACAAAAAAAGAAGAAGTTAGTAAAAACATCAGGAAAGAAAAAGACAGAGAAAGGAGGGAAAAGGGAAGTGAGCGAGAGAAAGAACGCAAGAAAAAACGAAAGCGATAGAATGAAGGAAAATGGGACAGCAAAAAGAAAGAAGCCGCAACCATAAGAGAGAGAGAGAGAAAGTACAAGAACAGCAAGATAGTGAGCAGGCACAAAAAGCAAAAGCAACAATTTGAGGGCAAAAATATCACAGTTAGATAAAACTTGAAGAGCAGAAAAAATAGAAGATCAAACAACAGAAAAGAAAGATAGAGGAAAAAACTGAAGAGAGAGAGAGATACAACAGTTCAAAAGAAGAGAAAACAGATCCTGGGTGAGACAATGAATTCCGGTTCTCATAAAACGGATGAATGTGCTAATGAGAACAGGATATATGTGCCCAGGACGAGTAATGTGCTGATAAAAAGTAATTGTTGGCATGCCTTTGCGAATGCTTTTAAGAAGTCAACAAACACAGAACTGAGTTTACGTGCTGGCTAATGCCACCAACAAAATTTTCTTCGAAAAAACTAAAGAAGGAATATTATATACTCATCATAATTTGTATGCAATAATTTATCAGTAACAGCCCTTTACATGAAAGTCCTCCACTGAATGCTAAAAAATGTATTTACTTCAAGACCTCAGTTTTGTCACCTAAATTTTATTTTTTGGCACCTAATTTTGGTTTTGAATCGGCACCTTTTGTGTCTTTTAAAATTTGTTCGCTGAATTCTTCTGTATTGAAAAAACTTTCGTACAGTGAATCTTAAACAAAACAAATTTCCATCATCCAAACTGCAATCCATGACATTTTCGGAGAGTGACTTTTCCTTCACAATATTTCAACAACACCTTTTTCATCAATAACAATTTTTTGACAATGAATTACGAAAAACAATTTCTTCGGTCATAAAACCCTATTTCTCTTGACACAATTTCGATCATTTACCTTTTCACCTTTTCAGTATCAAAAACTTTTCGGTCACAGACCGTTTTCTGAAGAAGTTTCTGGTCACAGACTTCTTATTGAACAACTAATCGGCCAATGATTTTTTCGACACTATTGTTTTTGTTTATTGCAACACCGATTACTGTCTTTTTCATAAATTCTGATAGCACGCTTTTTCGCAAAGCATTTTTCGGTGGATGACACGACCTCTTAGCAACATTTTGGGTCAATGACCTTTTGGCAACACCTTTCGGTCAATGACCTTTTGGCAACACTTTTCGGTCAATGACCTTTTAGAAACATTAATCGGTTAATGACCTTAAAGCACACTTTTTCGGTCATTAACCCCAATTAGACAACCGCTTAACCGTGCTCTTCGGTAGTACTGTTAAAACATGCTGATCAGTGATGCCTCTAAAACATGCCTCCTTATGTGTTCACGCGATTAATATATAGATGAGCAATAAAGCTGATTCTAAAGCTGTGATTGGCCAATTTAAAACACTATTTCGTAAGCGGACAACTGTACCGCATTTTCTTCACCAACTTGAGTAGCGAATGTCTATTCGTGGTCGGACCGTATTTAACCGCATCTGGCCATGCCTCGGTGGCCATGGCCATGCCTCAGCGGCCCGTGGGACTTGATATGAGTCTATCACAACCGAACTACTGAGACTTTTATGGACCAATTTATGGACCAATGAGACTTTTATGACGAATTGTATGATAAAACTGTCGGCTAAATTTCATTTTTTTTATGTTGGCTAAACGCCCTGTCGGCCAATTTTCCTAGCACCCAAATAGGGTTTCACTAACATCCTGTTAAACAGTTACATTTCATAACGAAGCAGTTTAGTTGACTCCAATTTAGCGAAGAGTTGTTTATGTCAAAGAGGTAAGTCGAATTTTGGGTGCCGGCACGTCCTTATAACAATAATTATGTATCATATTGCCATGCCGCCTTTTCCTATTCTAAAGTTTTTAAAAAGAATCGGAAAGCAGAACGGATCGTTTCCTGTTTTGCGTAATGCGAACGTACTAATGTATGCATGTATAATGTCAAATTTTTCGCGGTTATGCGAACCTCTTTTTGACACTCGAGAGCAAAATTAATCTGATCACTACAGTAACACTGGAAAAATACCAGCAACGAAAGAAGAATGCACTCGCAAACAGACTCAGTATCTTAGCTCGAGGGGGTGATTCAGAATTAACTTCTAATACAGCGAATTTCTGAGAATTGTACACTCTTAAACTCACTCGTGTGAGATCACATGAAAAATCGTGTGTCGGCACTCGAGTTTTCGGGAAAAGAGTAACACACGATAAATCTGGCTTTTACATGATTTTTACATGCTTTTACATAGTCTTTGTAAGCTTTTTACTTAAACCTGTGAACAAAAACGTTTTCGACCTTAAGTCTCTTCAGATCTCACACTATAAAAAATTGTAAGCAAATTTTTTGCGGTTAGATCCTTGAATTTGAATTTGAATTAGTTTACCAGGTATAATTAACAAATTTGTAGAAAGTTACAAAAGAAAACGGACTGGAGGGTTCTCTAACGAGTTGTAGACTCAACTAGTAGAGGACCAGAGAAAGAATCGAAGAGCACCAAAAACAGAAAAAGTTAGGCGACTCAAAAGAACAGTTTGATTATTGATTGATTTTGTTTTATATAAAAGTTAACGAATACCTTAAAAAACTTTCAGTATTCAGCATTGGACATTTTATTTATATTTTTTGGGAAAAGTGCATTCTCTTAAACAAAATTATATGCGTTACGTATTTGGTTTTTCAGCGCGTTTATCATAACATTTGAGCAGTGTTTACGTTTTAGCAGTGTTCCCCTTGTTTTGCCTCTAGTCGGACGACGTCCCTTCTGTCGCTCAAAGTTCAAATGATCAAAATTTGATCTACCCCTCTATTGCCTAAACATTTCGTTGAGAAGCTCTGCAATGTACAATTCGTAGACGGTTAGGATGTTGTTTTTATCCATGATATTGGAAACGCTGTCACACTTCCGTTTGAAAAAAATTGCTCTTATGATCCGCTTCTGCATTTTTACAATTCCATCTACTAAAACTTTGTTTGTGTTTCCGTAAATAAAACTGCATATTGAATTAGTGACTTTGCATAAGCATTATAAAATATCAAAAAATTTGCCCTTGAAAAAACGTATCGAGCCTTGTACATTACTCCACAGAACTTGCACAACTTGTTTTGAACCTTTTTGATTTGATCTACAAATTTCAACGAGCTACCAACAATTAGACCAAGATATTTGCACGAATTTGTATTACCAGTCTCTGATGTGGCTTTAGAAGTTTTCACGTTTTTTGGTTTTCTCCCGAACGTCATATGGCAGCACTTTTCAGGATTCACAGTTAAATGATCGTCTATAAACCAATTTGATACTAATCGCATATCATCAGCAAAACTTTTGTAGCCATCATAGCATGCATTAGTTACAGTAGTATCGTCGGCAAAAGAGACTATTTTTGAGTTCATAGCACAGCTAGGGAGGTCATTTATGTACTTAAGAAACAAAAGTGGGCCTAAAACAGAACCCTGGGGAACGCCGTAATTAATTTTCCTTCTAAATGAGTGCTTTCTGGATCATTTTCAACGTATTGTTAACGGTTAGTAAGATAGTTTTTCAAAAATTCGAAAAGTTTTCCTCGAAAACCATAACATTCAAGTTTGTAGACAGGTTTATTAATACTCATCTGCCATTATAGTTATAGATATAGATATAAATATAGATATAGACATAGAGACAGAATAATATTCATCTACTATTATAGACATAGATATTTTTCTTATCTACTATAATAGATATTATTCTTATCTACTATTATAGATGTGAATATAGATATAGATTAATATTCTTCTACTCTTATAGATAGAGAATAGACATTATCTTCTATAATAGATAGATATTATTCTTATCTACTATTATAGAAATAGATATAGATTTAGATATAGCAATATTCATCTACTATTATGGGCAGATATTATTCTTATCTACTATAATAGAAAGAGAAAAATATTTATTCTTATAGATAGAGTATAATCATTATCTTTATAACATAGAGTATAAAATTCATCTACTATAAGGAGGATAATATTCATCTGCTCTTATAGATAGATAATATTCTTATCTATTTTAGATAGAGTATAATCATTATCTGTATATAGATAGAATATAATTTTTTACTCTTATTATAGATAGAGTACAATCATTATCTATATGTAGATAGATCATAATCATCATATAAATGTAGATAGAATATAATATTTATTCTTATTAAAGATGGAATATAATGTTTTTTCTTATTATAGATATAAATATATAGATAAACTTAAACTACAAAACTCTCCAATCCCAATTAATTCTTAATTTACCATTAATATTTTTATTTATTTCTAGATATCTCAATAACAAGGTAGTTATAAGGTTTTCTCCATACTTCATTGCATAATTTAGTAAAATCTTTAGAAGCAAGTTCAGCATCTTTAAAGAAATCTTGATATATATATAGATCTGAGGGCTTAACTTCTTTGTTCAAATAAAGTAAATAGATCACAATTCTCTCTAACACTATGTCTATCTAATGAGAATAGATTTTGATTAAGATATATCATATTACAATTATTACGTCTACCTCTACAGAAGTATTCATTAATAACTGGTTCTTAACATCATCAAATATCATAAGTTTCTTTAAGTCTTTTGGTAGTTGATCTGGAGAGGGGTAAATCTTTTACATCTTTAATAAACTCAACACTTGCTTTATCTTTATAACTCTCTACACCTTCATATTGATCACCAGTAGGACCAATGATGTATAGTTTGTCAAAATATATATTACTTATGATTAATTCCTTTAATAAGATTGTCTTACCACATTCACTAGGACCGGATATTACACATCTAAAGTTCTCAGAGATTGCAGCATTATCAATAATATCTGCATCACTCAAACCCAATTGTAGACTTCCGTTTATATTAAAAGAAGCCTTGTTAATTTAACTACTTCCTAGATTTTCTGTAGCTTTCAACTTAGGCAGATTTTGTTCACTTCTCACATAGATATATTCAACAGCATCATCACTATCTTTAAAATTATCGTTGACATTGACATCGGCCTTGGGCTGTTGGTGAAACCCTTTGACATTATCTTTGACATAATCTTTGTCATTATCATTGACATTATTTTTGACATTATCATTGACATTGACATTGTCATCAGCCATAGGCCGTGGTTGGAACCCCTTGGCATTATCTTTGTCATTATTATCTGCGAAGCAGGTTCCCTGATTGACATTATTGATAATATTATCTTTATGGGTCTCCGACCATCCGTGAAGCGGTTTCACCGATGCTTTGCCATCATAAACATTGCAATCTAAACAAAAGCACTCATCACAAACTTTAGGATATTTAACTTGATTAATTAGAATATCAGGGGCTTTCTTCATTCTAAATCCTCTATCAAAAAGATAGATCATATATAAACAATAAGCACCACAATAAGATTCATCATATTCTTGTATTCGCTCATCAGACCCTAGATCAACATATTCTCCTGTGAATAATGGAGGAGTCTCAACACCAAAACAATCAAAGTAATATGTGGGGCCACCATCTCTCCTCATAACTAAAACCCAATGAGTACCATCAGTTGGATGTAGATTAACAATAAAGTTGAAGTTGTTATCATTAATGTTACCTGGTGTCTGACCTCTCATTACAATTTCTATTGGTATTAAACTTATATATCTACCAATATCTTCTATTTCATTATTACTCATAGTTTATTCTCAACGTTATATTTATTATTAAATTCCGCAAAGGTTAAGATCAACATTTTATTATATAAAAAATTTGATATATAAAAGTGGAGAAGCGTAGGGTATTTATAGTAGTTATTATCTTAATTATAGTATGTTTTATAATATATGATTAAATGCCAAGTAAGTATACAAAACTAGAAGAGATGTTTGGTGGACTTGTAGATAAAAGTCTAATGAGATTTGAGTTTAAAAAGTCGCCAATTCATACTACAGTTTTTGGAGGAACTGGAACTGGGATTAAGTCCTTATACTTATAAAAAGAGTGATTATAGTAAAGATAAAACTAAGCAAGTAGAGGTAAAACATATTGACATTAGTAAAAAATAAAGATAAACCCCTAGCTAAAGTTTTGGAAGAAATTTATGATAACTTGCAAGCACTTTCTGTTGATGAAGTTCAAGAAGAAGGGGTTTAAGAAGAGAAATGTCTATAGTGGAACATGACCAGAGGTCCATAACTATAGTATGCAAAGATGAAAGGGATTAGATCAATCCAGAAACTAAAAGAGTTTATGATGGTTTTAATATCACAAATCCTAAGTTCAAAGATAGTGTAATTGTTCTTGATGATATGGGCAATAATTTTAATAGTCATATAAATCATTATTTCACAGAAGGAAGACATCATAATATTCAAATGATTGTAATGTGTCATCAGCCAGCCCAGATAAATAATTTAGCAAGAATCAGTTCTGATACTATATAACAATATAACAGTTGTGATATAACAACTTATAATGGAGCCGATCTATTTGATAATTTTAATTCAATATTTAATCCCAAACATGACTTTCATGAGATAGTTAAAGACCTAAATATTAACCATTATAATATCACAGATGGAGTGGCTCCTGAACATTGCTATGGTATAATTAAATATAATAAGAAAGAGGATACTATTATTATTATTATTGATATTAAAAAACTACGATATATGATTCAAGAGTTGGTGACATAGATTTAAAAGCTCTTGGTTTAAAGGGTAAACTATCAAGCGATGAGAAAAATAAAGTTAATGCATATATGAAACCACTAATGATAAATTCCACAGATAGAAATAAGTTTTCCTCGAAAACCATAACATTCAAGTTTGTAGACAGGTTTATTAATACTCATCTGCCATTATAGTTATAGATATAGATATAAATATAGATATAGACATAGAGACAGAATAATATTCATCTACTATTATAGACATAGATATTTTTCTTATCTACTATAATAGATATTATTCTTATCTACTATTATAGATGTGAATATAGATATAGATTAATATTCTTCTACTCTTATAGATAGAGAATAGACATTATCTTCTATAATAGATAGATATTATTCTTATCTACTATTATAGAAATAGATATAGATTTAGATATAGCAATATTCATCTACTATTATGGACAGATATTATTCTTATCTACTATAATAGAAAGAGAAAAATATTTATTCTTATAGATAGAGTATAATCATTATCTATATAACATAGAGTATAAAATTCATCTACTATAAGGAGGATAATATTCATCTGCTCTTATAGATAGATAATATTCTTATCTATTTTAGATAGAGTATAATCATTATCTGTATATAGATAGAATATAATTTTTTACTCTTATTATAGATAGAGTACAATCATTATCTATATGTAGATAGATCATAATCATCATATAAATGTAGATAGAATATAATATTTATTCTTATTAAAGATGGAATATAATGTTTTTTCTTATTATAGATATAAATATATAGATAAACTTAAACTACAAAACTCTCCAATCCCAATTAATTCTTAATTTACCATTAATATTTTTATTTATTTCTAGATATCTCAATAACAAGGTAGTTATAAGGTTCTCTCCATACTTCATTGCATAATTTAGTAAAATCTTTAGAAGCAAGTTCAGCATCTTTAAAGAAATCTTGATATATATATAGATCTGAGGGCTTAACTTCTTTGTTCAAATAAAGTAAATAGATCACAATTCTCTCTAACACTATGTCTATCTAATGAGAATAGATTTTGATTAAGATATATCATATTACAATTATTACGTCTACCTCTACAGAAGTATTCATTAATAACTGGTTCTTAACATCATCAAATATCATAAGTTTCTTTAAGTCTTTTGGTAGTTGATCTGGAGAGGGTAAATCTTTTACATCTTTAATAAACTCAACACTTGCTTTATCTTTATAACTCTCTACACCTTCATATTGATCACCAGTAGGACCAATGATGTATAGTTTGTCAAAATATATATTACTTATGATTAATTCCTTTAATAAGATTGTCTTACCACATTCACTAGGACCGGATATTACACATCTAAAGTTCTCAGAGATTGCAGCATTATCAATAATATCTGCATCACTCAAACCCAATTGTAGACTTCCGTTTATATTAAAAGAAGCCTTGTTAATTTAACTACTTCCTAGATTTTCTGTAGCTTTCAACTTAGGCAGATTTTGTTCACTTCTCACATAGATATATTCAACAGCATCATCACTATCTTTAAAATTATCGTTGACATTGACATCGGCCTTGGGCTGTTGGTGAAACCCTTTGACATTATCTTTGACATAATCTTTGTCATTATCATTGACATTATTTTTGACATTATCATTGACATTGACATTGTCATCAGCCATAGGCCGTGGTTGGAACCCCTTGGCATTATCTTTGTCATTATTATCTGCGAAGCAGGTTCCCTGATTGACATTATTGATAATATTATCTTTATGGGTCTCCGACCATCCGTGAAGCGGTTTCACCGATGCTTTGCCATCTTAAACATTGCAATCTAAACAAAAGCACTCATCACAAACTTTAGGATATTTAACTTGATTAATTAGAATATCAGGGGCTTTCTTCATTCTAAATCCTCTATCAAAAAGATAGATCATATATAAACAATAAGCACCACAATAAGATTCATCATATTCTTGTATTCTCTCATCAGACCCTAGATCAACATATTCTCCTGTGAATAATGGAGGAGTCTCAACACCAAAACAATCAAAGTAATATGTGGGGCCACCATCTCTCCTCATAACTAAAACCCAATGAGTACCATCAGTTGGATGTAGATTAACAATAATGTTGAAGTTGTTATCATTAATGTTACCTGGTGTCTGACCTCTCATTACAATTTCTATTGGTATTAAACTTATATATCTACCAATATCTTCTATTTCATTATTACTCATAGTTTATTCTCAACGTTATATTTATTATTAAATTCCGCAAAGGTTAAGATCAACATTTTATTATATAAAAAATTTGATATATAAAAGTGGAGAAGCGTAGGGTATTTATAGTAGTTATTATCTTAATTATAGTATGTTTTATAATATATGATTAAATGCCAAGTAAGTATACAAAACTAGAAGAGATGTTTGGTGGACTTGTAGATAAAAGTCTAATGAGATTTGAGTTTAAAAAGTCGCCAATTCATACTACAGTTTTTGGAGGAACTGGAACTGGGATTAAGTCCTTATACTTATAAAGAGAGTGATTATAGTAAAGATAAAACTAAGCAAGTAGAGGTAAAACATATTGACATTAGTAAAAAATAAAAATAAACCCCTAGCTAAAGTTTTGGAAGAAATTTATGATAACTTGCAAGCACTTTCTGTTGATGAAGTTCAAGAAGAAGGGGTTTAAGAAGAGAAATGTCTATAGTGGAACATGACCAGAGGTCCATAACTATAGTATGCAAAGATGAAAGGGATTAGATCAATCCAGAAACTAAAAGAGTTTATGATGGTTTTAATATCACAAATCCTAAGTTCAAAGATAGTGTAATTGTTCTTGATGATATGGGTAATAATTTTAATAGTCATATAAATCATTATTTCACAGAAGGAAGACATCATAATATTCAAATGATTGTAATGTGTCATCAGCCAGCCCAGATAAATAATTTAGCAAGAATCAGTTCTGATACTATATAACAATATAACAGTTGTGATATAACAACTTATAATGGAGCCGATCTATTTGACAATTTTAATTCAATATTTAATCCTAAACATGACTTTCATGAGATAGTTAAAGACCTAAATATTAACCATTATAATATCACAGATGGAGTGGCTCCTGAACATTGCTATGGTATAATTAAATATAATAAGAAAGAGGATACTATTATTATTATTATTGATATTAAAAAAACTACGATATATGATTCAAGAGTTGGTGACATAGATTTAAAAGCTCTTGGTTTAAAGGGTAAACTATCAAGCGATGAGAAAAATAAAGTTAATGCATATATGAAACCACTAATGATAAATTCCACAGATAGAAATAATATTAACCGTGATACTTATTACGAATCATATTAAGAGTTCTATTTTAGTTATCTTCTTCAATCAAAAGGTATTGAAATACGGGATGATGTTTTATTAAAAGAAATAGTTGGAGCCAATTTTTTAAAGCCCACATCAATTATTTTTGGAATTATTGCTGGGGTTTCTACATTGTATAATTATATGGCTCAAGATGCTGAAATAAGAACTATTATTTTTATGATGGGGGTGCAAGTACTATTTTAAATAAAACAAATACATTTGTTAATGGTTTAAGGGCTCCATCCACATTTCACCATAGTTATGGTTGGAGTAATGTTAATGATAATGATAATGATAATAATAATGTTAATGATCAGGGAGGGGACAAAGTCCTTGGTACCCCGACCCACGAAGTGGCTGGACGAAGTCCCACCTGCTTCACAGATAATGATAATCTTAATGTTAATAGTAATGATAATGGGACTCTGTCCATCAGGGAACCTGCTTCCCAGATTTTTAATAATGATAATCATATAAGAATAGACTCATTTGAAATAGAACGCTTAAATGAAAACCAAACCAAATCAAATTTGTTATATGATAGATATATAAATAAAATCACAAAGGTTTTGTAAAAAAGGGGTAAAGGTGGTTTATATGATCTAAATAACAAGAATGAAGAATTCAGTGATGATTTTGTTAAATATATTAGAGATAAATTGGCTCAAAGGAATGAACTGATTTTAGATAAAAGATGTAACTATACTACTTTTAATACTTTGGGTTATGAATATTTAGATGAGTGTTTCAAATCTAAAGATCACTCTAGAAATTTAATTGAAATTTTGGTTCGGTATTAATAATGACTATTAAATGTTCAGCGAATAATTGTAAATATAAGTGTGGTACTACTGCAAATCTAGTTTTCCATTATCAAACCTTTCATAAAGATAAAATAGGTAAATGTGTATGCGTTTATAAATCAATCAAAGGTGTTTGTGTTGTTGAAGATTATAATTGTAATTTTAGGTTGAAGGATATTATTGATGCTAATCCTAGCCTTAATTAAAATATTGATCTTTTTGTTGATGAGTCAAACTCCTTCACTGATCCGCGTAGTGGCGACTCTGTTGATGAAACAAAATCCTTTGGAGATCCACGAAGTGGCAAGTCTATTGATCCTATCATTGATCCCATCCTTGATCCTACTATTAATCTAGATTCGGCTGCTCTTGTGGCTTTAAGTCAACCAAATAACGAAGAGATTTAAAAAATGTCAAAAGATTTAAAAGAGGATATTAAAAAAATGTTAAAAGAAGAGATTAAAAAAGAGTTTACAAAAGAGTTAAGAGATGGGCTTTAAAAAATGGTATTACAGACATAAGAGATATAACTAATAATAAAACAACTAAAAGTTGTTGTTTATGTAAAAACGATAGGGATATAGATTGCTTCTATAAAACCAGCAATGTATGTAAAGATTGTTGTTCAGAAAAGATTTCATGTTCTGTATGTGCTGAATTAAATAGCTCTTTTGTTAAGAAACATATTAGGATGGTTCATTATAAATAAGATATTTATTTTATTATTTTTATTATTCTAATTATTATGATTCTTATTATATTTATTTTTGTTATTAATATTTTTTATTATTATTATTATATTTATTATCATTATTATTATTATTATTATTATTATTATTATTATTATTACTATTATTATTATTGTTATTATTATTATTATTCTTAATATTATTTTTATTCTATCAATATTCTTCTTATTAATATTTTTATTTATTTTATAAAATATTATATATAAAAATTAATTAGGAGGATGGATTAATTTTGTAGGAGTATGGATTATTGATTATGGATTATGGATTATGGATTCTACTAAAAACTATAAAAATTTAACATAAAAGTGTAGAGTTAAGCTGGTTTTTTGTTCAAGTTATGCACAAAGTGGCTTCACAAGTTTCGCAAGTTGGTTTTACGTGCTTTTTACACAGTCTCATTAGTTACACTAGTATCTGGGGACGTCCACTGAAGTCAGTGGGGATCTGCAAGCAGTTTCACTGATAGAACCCAAACTATCCGTCTGATAACGGTTAATTACCTGCTTAACTCTGTACTTGTGATTTGCACTAAGTGAGACAAGAAATGATTGTTTTTTTATTGCGTAAGAAGTGAAACTGCTTCATATATGGGTAAATATGGAGTAGTGGATGAAACAAGGATTTCAGTTAGACGCACAACTTGTTTCATTTCACTATACACGGGTAGTGTATAGGGGAATGAGACAAGTTGGGTGGTTGGCTGAAATCCTTGTCTTATTAGTACTTCTTTTCAGGACTTCCGGAACTTCTGGGGATCCACCAGAAAATCTCAATAAAGTCCGGGTCTATCCAATGGCTCTCCTGGTTTTCATATCTTGAATCTATTTATCAGGCAGCTTTTCAATAACACAGTTGCAGAGAGTTTCCTTTAAAGTTTCATCCATCCTCTCATCATCGAAGACAAATTCTATTATGTTTCGTGTAATATGTTTGCTTATGTTTGCAATCCGTTTATCAGCGTCTTTTCAAATCAGAACGAATAAATAAAGTCAAAAGCACGCTTAACAACTCCATGTGATTGTTGATTAACCAATCATTGTCTTGTACTTCCCGGGTCGAGGTTTGGTGGTGAATTTTCGTAAGAAATGCGGTGAAATGCGGTGAAAAAAAAATAATTTTCACCGCGTATTTCTTACATCTTTTTGCGGTGAATGCGGTGAATCGCGGTGAATTATTTTTTTTCACCGCGTTCTCAGTATTCTTACAAAAAAGAATCGTCCCTAAACGGGTTCGAACCTCTGACCTCCTGCATGCCTTCCAATGCTTATTCCACTGCGCCAACTGTCACTTACTTGTTTGTTAATTCTTGTGAATTTAAATCAGATTGAGTAAACTTTGGAAACCATATGCGGTGAATTTTTGTAAGAAATGCGGTGAAATGTGGTGAATTATTTTTTTTTCACCGCATCTAGCGGTGAGAAAAAATAATTCACCGCTTGAGAGAAAGCGGTGAATTGTTTTTTTTTCACCGCATTCACCGCATTTCTTACATTATTTTGCCATAATAGTCTATGCGGTGAATTTTTGTAAGAAATGCGGTGAATTTGGTGGTGAATTTTTGTAAGAAATGCGGTGAAAAGCGGTGAATTATTTTTTTTCACCGCATTCACCGCAATCACCGCATTTCTTACGAAAATTCACCGCATTCACCGCATTTCTTACGAAAATTTACCCAAAAACCTCGACCCGGGTTATGTTTTTACAATGACAACTTTCTATTTTTGTAGGCTTGGACGCTATTTCTCTTGAATCGGGAGTTGCCTCTTAATCTGAGTTATTCGCCAATGGAGAGGTGACAAAAAATAATACAATATTGAAAAAAATTTTTGAGTGGTGCTTTCAAGATACAAAGAATTGTTTTCCAATTATATCTAATTAGACGGACAATTGTCTCTGGAGAAAGCTGCACTGACAAATTGTACTACGAAGATGGTGTTTGTTTTCCTTCAATTTCTGGCTGCTTTATGAAGTCAAGATTGCTTTTCAAAATAAATAAGGTTGTTATCATGGAAAATGGTTTGACGAATAAGTCATTAATAAGAAGAACATAAGACTGCATACCTAATTCAGTAGCTCCCGGTCTTTCAAATTTTAGCAAGGAAGCAAAAAAAAAATGTAAACTCTGACCTAGAAGTGGCATGCAAGATTTAAGAAGATTGACCAGTTGCCCTCGGATGTTTTTTTTCTCCATGTTTAGGTGTGTTCATTCTAGATGTAACTCAAAACTATAGCCTTTTCAGAGAAATTAGAAAAAGATAGATCTCAGCCAATCAGAAAACATCATAGATGCACCATTAACCGTACTCTTGCTAAACAGAAATTCAGTTTGACATCATTTTGTGTTTTTTAAATATTCAAACGGAGAAATATTGGACAGAGAAAAGAACATGCAATCAATTACCAACAAGAGCTTATGTGGTGCCTAGTCGGTAATAATTGGTCTGTAAATAAAAATTCGCTCGCTTTTTTAAAATGACAGTCCTAATTCTTCACTTTTTGGAGGTTCAAAATAGAAGCCATCTCAATCAATAAAATATTCCCCCAGAAGACCCATTATTGAGTTTTTTGGGTAATACTTGTGCTCTTATCATGGTCGGTGAACTATGGCACTGAGAACACAACGTGCAATCAGTTAACAACATAAGTTTATGCCGTGCCTTGTCAGTAATAATTTCTCTGTAATGACATAGCCTGCCTGCCTTTCTTAAAATTGCAAAGATTATTTCTTCATTCTTTGAGGGTCCAAAATATTAGCGAGTTCGATACTTAAAATTTTTCAGAAGAAGATCCATTAGTCTACTTGTTGGGTCACTGCTTATCAAGTCGAAAAACATTTTGCACAGAATTTTGATCAAATAGTTATTTGTAAGCATTGTTTGAAAACAGTTTACGAAAGGATTTGTCTTTTTTCGCATTTAATCGTAAAATATCCTGAAAGTGTCAGAAAATTTACGTCTTCATGTTATCTTGCACGATGCTAACGGCTTCAGCCACGAACTATATAACGCAGGACCCCGTTACGCTCACACGATAGCATAAAAATTTGACAGCTGATTCGATGGGTGCCTTTCTAAAATTCTATTTTGTTTATGTAGTAAAACATTTTATCCCAATAATTGTCATTTACTGCAATATTGAGAATCAATTCAATTGTACTAGACCTTGAGGGTTTTCTTCAAAAGGAATTTAAATTGTCAAAACACTTCCTATCGTTGCCTTTCCGTGTAATTTTCATATTACACACGTATTATATTTTTATAGGTCTAGCACAATTTTGATGTTTAATTTTAGTGTAATTTTTATATGAAATTAACACTGTACATTGTTTAATTGTGTTAATAAATAATAGGTGAGTAGGTAACCCTATCTCTGGGTCAGTGAAATAGTCTTTAATACTATATGGCAATAACGAAAAAAATTGATCCCTTTGAGAGGGATTTAAAGAGTATGCTAAGTGAAATTACTGATAATTAGTTTTATTTATTGTTATTAAGCAAAAACCACTTTACAATGTCACAATTTAAATTTTTTCTTTTCCCCGTGAGGTATATCAATTTACCGGTCAGAGAAAAATTTTAAATCCTTGTTCGGCTATGATACATTAATCAAAGCTCCCTCCAAGGTACTGGTTTTCTTTCGATATGTCTTTTGTTATGTATATATTCAACACTCAAGGGAGGGTAAAATTGTCAAAATCCACTTCTGGCTTATTTCTTTCAAGATTTTGCAAATCAGATTAAGTTTGTTTTTATCACCTTAAGTTTAAACCGGCATTAAGGGCGCGTTTGATTGGTCGGTAGTCTCTCTATGTGGCGCTAGTGAAAATGGCAGACGTACCAAAATATAGAAATTTTATTGCTGGCCAATCACAATCGAGAAAATGGGAATGTTTTCTGATTGGCTGATTGCTCAACAAATTCTCCGTGTTTTAAAATAGGACATGCGCGTTAACGTAAAATTGCTCAGAAATTGCGATAAGCCGAAAAAGCAAAAATACACTATTTTTTGCGGGGAAAGTGGTCTCACGTTCGGTTGTGATAGATTCATATCAAGTCCCACGGGCCGCTGAGGCATGGCCATGGCCTGCGAGGCATGGCCAGATGCGGTAAAAATTATAATCTAGCATTAGGCTATGTCAAATTTAGGCTAATTGAACGCATAAAGGTACAGTGTTTTAAACTTCTCAACCAATCACATTCGTTGAAATTTCTACATTTTGGTACGTCTATTTGTTAAGACGTCACCTATCTATGTGTAGTCTCTATCATGTGATGCAGAGTCCAATATTTAACTTGAAAATGTCGCCATTATAGTCAAAACTCATAATTATGGGCGTAGCTTATGAGTTATTTCCACGTGTTCTACGAAAACCAGGATAATAATTTTCGAATCATTATTTTAACCCCTATTAAGCATTGCAACATAATCTAAGTAAGTTTAAATAACATAAATTTTATTCTGAATGTTTGCTTTTCGTCTAATTTGTTTGGCCGGTAGTCAATCAAAGTCAACTGTTAATCATGTGATGAATATCTAATGTTTGACTTTAAAATGTCGCCATAGTCAAAACGTAGCAGAAATTTTTCGGAGCCAAGTTTTAGAAGAGCATAATTCGTGTTCACGCTTGTTTCCGTTCGGCTTTATCGCATTTAATCTTTAACAGATATTGGGAGAAATTTGTTCACACTTTATTATTGCTCATTTATGTTGCATCGTTGAGTTGGTTTTTTGAAATAAACCCAGATTGTGTGTATAGGCGTACACATTGTTCACGGAGGGCGTAGGTAGAGCCGAACGGGCGCTGAGCAGAATGAAATCAAATGAGGAGCTAAAGTCGAATATTTTTTGTGCTCTGATTGGTGATGTTTGAAAATTTCCCGTAATAACTTATTACTTATTACGGCAATCACTTGTGAAAAATACTTTCAAAATACCGTAACGAAGGTCTATCCGCAGTCGCAACCCCCCGACAACTGAATAATTCGCCATATTCTTACCTATTTAGTACTTTAAACCAATCAGATTATTTGACCAATAAAATTTAAGCATTGGGCTCAGATATACTCAATTTCGTCTCATTCGGCTCTGCGCCCGTTCGGCTCTAATCCCTAGCTACGTTGTTCACACTTTTAAACGCGAACTGGGAAATTACGCTCTCCCGCGAAATTAAACTTCTTAATAATTGTCTAGTAAACAAACTTAATAATCTGTTCGGAATTTGAACTCATCAATTCACAATTTGGAAAGCGTGACAATTTATTAACCAACCTCAATTCTCACCATCCTGTTAAACGGTGTCCGGAATATTAGCCGACGTGAAAATTAGCCGAAAAAGTCAAAAGAAGGCACACTAGAAGAACTAATTGCATGAGATAATTGCGGTAAGCAAACATAAGTGGGACGCGCAATTATCTAACTCACTTACACATGAAAATAATGCATTTGGCCATGCCTCGCGGGCCACGGCCATGCCTCAGCGGCCTATGGGACTTGATATGAATCTATCACAACCGAACAAAATATCACGGCCGTTCTGAAATCTGATTGGTTAAAATCTACTTTTCGGCTAATATTCCATTCGGCTAATTTTCCTTTCGGCTAATATTCACGGCACCCTGTTAAACAGTTACATTTCATAACAAACCAGTGTAGTTAGACTTCAATTTAGCGAAGAGTTGTTTGAGTCAAAGAGGTAAGTCGAATTTGCATCCGTTTCAGATGAAACGCAGTTCCAAAATTGGGTGCCGGCACTTCCATATAACAATAATTATGTATATCATATTGCCATGCTGCCTTTTCCCATTCTAAAGTTTTTCAAAAGGAATCGGAAAGCAATACGGATCGTTTCCGTTTTTGCATAATGCAAGCATGTAATGTAGGCACACACTAAATAAAGTTCAGGTAAATTTACCTGAAAAAATACCTTCACACTAAATAAAGTTCAGGTAAATTTACCTGAAAAAATACCTTAACTTACCTGAAACGTTCAGGTAGTTTTGCCTTACCTGAACTTACCTTAACTTACCTCAACTTTACCTGAAAATTACCTGAAAAATTAAGGGGGCACCACCTGAACTTTTACCTGAACATACCTTAAATTTACCTGAAAAACACACCTGAACAGTTAAGGTAAAATTACCTAAACTTACCTGAAAAACGCGCAAAAATTACCTTAAAATTTAAGGTAAAAATACCTGAAAAAACACCTGAAATTTACCTTAAAAATACCTTAAATTTAACCTGAACTTTTAAGGTAAATTATATTAGTTAAGGTAAATTTACCTTAAAAATTAAGGTAAAAAATTAAGGTGTTTTTAAGGTAAGTTAAGGTATGTTCAGGTAAAAGTTCAGGTGGTGCCCCCTTAATTTTTCAGGTAATTTTCAGGTACAAACTAACGGATTTAAGGTAAAATTAAGGTGCGTTCAGGTGTGTTAAGGTAAAGTTCAGGCAAGGCAAAACTACCTGAACCGGTTCAGGTAAAAAAATTTCAGGTAAAATTACCTGAAAAATTAAGGTAAATTATATGTACACAGTCGAATGGGGAAAAAGTCTTAGCTTGTTCATGAGAATCTTTAGTTTCTTTGATGACTAGAAAGGGTGCATTGCTGAGGCCCACGAGGGAGCAGCATCTAAACCAGAAGGCAGTCTAGACGTCAAAGAAAAGAAAGAGACCCAAAAAAGCTAAGACAAAAACAGGAAGGGAGCAAGAAAAGAGGAGCGCAGACGACAAAAAAAAACGAAAAAAGAGCGAAAAAGGGGCAAGGCAGGCGAAACAGAAAAACAAAACTCTTAAAAACCAAACAGCGCGAGGAGCAAGAAAAGCGAGAGAAAAAGAGAAAAGGCACAAAAAACTGGGTTGTGTAGGCTCCACAAAGGAGGATGGGGAAGTCTTAGCTTGTTCATGAGAATCTTTAGTTTCTTTGATGACTAGAAAGGGTGCATTGCTGAGGCCCACGAGGGAGCGGCACCTAAACCAGAAGGCAGTCTAGACGTCAAAGAAAAGAAAGAGACCCAAAAAAGCTAAGACAAAAACAGGAAGGGAGCAAGAAAAGAGGAGCGCGGACGACAAAAAACGAAAAAAGAGCAAAAAAGGGGCGAGGCAGGCGAAACAGAAAAACAAAACTGTTTAAAACCAAACAGCGAGGAGCAAGAAAAGCGAGAGAAAAAGAGAAAAGGCACAAAAAACTGGGTTGTGTAGGCTCCACAAAGGAGGATGGGGAAGTCTAAGCTTGTTCATGAGAATCTTTAGTTTCTTTGATGACTAGAAAGGGTGCATTCCTGAGGCCCACGAGGGAGCAGCATCTAAACCAGAAGGCAGTCTAGACGTCAAAGAAAAGAAAGAGACCCAAAAAAGCTAAGACAAAAACAGGAAGGGAGCAAGAAAAGAGGAGCGCAGACGACAAAAAAAAACGAAAAAAGAGCGAAAAAGGGGCAAGGCAGGCGAAACAGAAAAACAAAACTCTTAAAAACCAAACAGCGCGAGGAGCAAGAAAAGCGAGAGAAAAAGAGAAAAGGCACAAAAAACTGGGTTGTGTAGGCTCCACAAAGGAGGATGGGGAAATCTTAGCTTGTTCATGAGAATCATTAGTTTCTTTGATGACTAGAAAGGGTGCATTACTGAGGCCCACGAGGGAGCAGCACCTAAACCAGAAGGCA
>NC_134470.1:54004027-54011527 GCF_964194025.1 Convolutriloba macropyga | reverse complement strand
ATGAACTGTCCAGTTCGCAAAATTTTTTTGTAAATTAGTTTGCCTTGAAACTTTTTTGTCTCATACTCTTCGCCGAACACAATTTCTCGGGGACTTACAAACGAATTTTGCTGTCTTAAATATCGCAGCAGTTGATACTATGTCTGAATTTTTGTTAACCTAAAATTTTTACTTGCACTTAATAATTTATTGAAGGTATGACTACCTGAAACGCTCGGAACTTCATGTTCTATTTCACTGAGAGCTAAACTTACAGTTCTTAGAAGGTCATCTGCCACATTTGCTGTTGAATTTACAAAACTTAAAGCCTGCGTGTATGTTGTATTAGGACTGTCTAATAAGCCAAACAACAGATCCCTCCCAGCACAACCATCCATGAACCTTTTCAATCGCATTTCAAAATTTGGACGCTCTTCCATTACCACTTCAGAATTCTCAATAATAATTGGTTGTTCTGTAGATTTTGAAAGCTTCAACTCATCACTATCACGATCAAAGGAGGCGTTCTTTTTCAAAAATAAGTGATGGCTCCTCACATGCCTACTCAAATAACGAATGCTTGTAAACTCTTTGGAACAAAAAACGCACTCAAAACTAAAGGCAGACCCGTGATAGTCACTAAGATGTGATTTGTAATTAGCAAGAGAAAGCATGTTAGTACAATTTTTGAACTTGCAGCAATAGGTTACGCTAGGATCAAGTGGAAAGAAGAACTTTTTATTTTCGAGGAGAGCAGTTTTGGGTTTACATTCTCCTAAAGCAGAAGAAATGAAGGGAATGGATTGAGTAGGTAACACGGTTTCAGTTGACTCTATCACATTCGTAACCTCTTGAAATACAGGGGATGGTTCACTCAGCTTAGGTTTCTTTGATTTTAATATGATCTCATTAACTTCCCTGACCGAATCTGTAGCCAATTGTTCTTCATGCTGAGTTACATGTTTGATGAAGCTCTTGAAACCAGAAAAGCAGCGCTTACAAATAAAACAGGTAAACTCGGCTTCAAACCTATGGTGCTTTTGCACGTGGGGACGGAAATTTTCGTTTGTTAAGTATGTCTGAGCTCTACAAAATTCACAAATAGTATTATACAACGGAACAAAATTTTCATCAGAGAAAGCTTCAACTGCTTGCGCTTGTCTTAAGTTAAAACTTCTGCAAGGTTAGGTACTGCCTCTCGTCAAATCAATCTCCGCACCAAACTCCGACGGCCTACTATGTATTATTTGAGAACATGGGCGTTCTACAACGTGATCAGGAAAGTCAAAATTTTCGGCGTCCACAGTTTCATTACTAAGTTCAGTGAAGTTGCTGTTGTTTACCCCATTAGCTTCATTTATACCCTCATGGTTGATGCCTGTATTACCATCCTGCTTATCTATAAGATCGTCAGCAGAGTTAAAGGAACTACTGTTTACAGTTTGACTAG
The DNA here is from genome assembly GCF_964194025.1 of Convolutriloba macropyga. Taxonomy (NCBI): domain Eukaryota; kingdom Metazoa; phylum Xenacoelomorpha; order Acoela; family Convolutidae; genus Convolutriloba; species Convolutriloba macropyga. The sequence continues at coordinate 54,010,098 of NC_134470.1, read as the reverse complement.
TGTTCTCCAAATTCCTAGTACCTGTTGTTACATTATTTTCGTTAATATCACTATGTTCAATGCCTGCATCAAAATTACTGGTGGGTGTTACATCATTCAAAACAGTTGAAAAAGTTCTACCTGACCTCGTTGACTTCTCAGGAACTGATATTACTGAACCAACAATTTTACTCCCATGACTTTTCTTGTTAGGGCAGAGACAATTTTCATTATTTTCACCAAAATGCTTACTCCCATAGAACACAGTCAGTTCATCAGCTACAGCAATTGGTTTCAAAGTCCTTAAAAAGCACACACCTTTCTTATTTCGGGGGGACTCGTATTTACAATTTGGTAAACACGAATGATTTACAAAAGATAGGGGACCCTGTAAAGAAAAAGCAGAACCAGATCTCAAAAAGACGGAAAAATTGAGCTCTGGAAAGTCATCTATGTTTTCCGGGCAAGATGACACAACACCCGACAACCCTTTTATCAACTTATTAGCATCAAGGACAGATTTAGCAACAACTTTGAAACCACAGTACCCTCTGTTGCTGTCTTCCACAAACCTAAAATCAGGTTCAAAAGCAACGTTTACCAAAGCCAACTCATAAAGATTTTTCATGTAACAATACAAAACACTTTCTTGCTTAATGCTGATTCTTTGATCATTTCTTATAGCGCGATGACTTTTTAAATCTTTCTTATCAATTAGTTGTTCTAGAAGAAGCCAATCAATGCTTGCAACTTCAAAATAGCTTTGTACTACGCTTTCAATTTCCTTAAAATTAGACATTGAAGATTTTTCTAACCTCAGATTAGTAGTAGTATCTCTTGAACAGGGCGCACGTCAACTTTATCAACTCATAATAAATCAGTATGATCTGAAAATAGAATTAATGTTTTAAAAGACGCAAAACTGGAAATTGGAATGCAACGTAATCATTTGATCTATCTTCACTAAAGCGAGCTCAATTCAATTGAAAAAAAAACTAAGACGAGCTGAGTTCAATTGAAAAAACAACATAACAGCAAACACCGCAAATATTGTATGATATTGTAATAACTTGAAGTAAGAAATGAAAAACAGTAGATAGCTAAATAGTCAAGACAAAATTAGGAAGCAATGCATTTGCAGCGCAACAGCTACATTAAAATTAAACATCGCGAGAAGGGAAGAACTGAAAGATTGACATATTAAGAAACTGATATCAGATACAGGTATTAGTTAAATGAATTGCGCAATAAATGCATTGCAAATTCAATTTATAAAACTAAGGCGACCTCAGTTCAATTCAAAAACCATTATAACATTGCAAACAACGCAAATACTGTATGATATTTTAATAACTTAGGAAATGAAATACAGTAGATACCTAAATAGTCATGACAAAATTAGGAAGCAAGGCATTTGCAGCGCAACAGCTATATTAAAATTAAACATCGTGAAAAGGGAACAACTGCAAGATTGACACAAAGAATTTAGACATTAGATACAGGTATTAGATAAATGAACTGCGCAAAAGTTTGTTAGAGAACGAGCTTCATAGCAACCAGCCAACTCAATTACGTTCTTCACTGTCATTGGCGTCTTGAATGCTATTCAACATTTTCGTCAGCGCGTCAACTTGGTGAGGAATTCGCAACATTGGTAACTTGAAGACCAAGTACTGAAGGAAGGACCAAACGATACAAGTTTGCTCTGGGTAGCGCAGATTGAATACATAGAAAAGCCGAAAGGCAATATCAATGGCATTCGAAGTGTCCCTAGCCTCCAATGGACCAACAGGAGATGCAACAAAAGTCTAAAAAACGATTTCAAGCAAATAGAGCCAAACAAAATTATTAAAACAGAAATTCATACCTGCCCCGATGACTTCAGAATAGACCCGAATACTTTTTGCGCACATTCATCCCTGATGTTGCTTACGTCCTAAATTTGATTAAAAAAGTTCGCACAGATAATCAACATACAAAACAGAAAACAAAACAAAACAAATTACCGCGATGTCAGAGATAAAACTATCTCTGGCAGCTGTTAGCGCTTCAATAGTTGTTGGCCGGTTTTTACATCCGGCGCCTAGCTTCACAGGTGCCAACAATGGAAGAAGCCGAAGTGCCAATTCGGAATCAGGTACTAAATACCCACAACATCAAAAATCGAGACCACATTTAAAAATTTAAAAGAAAAACGAAATTAAAGCAATTACAGTTACGCAGTTTCAAGCTCCGAATCTTATCTGCCGCTTCTCGGGGTGGCTGTGTCTCAGCTGCTTTAATTAACGGGGTCATGAAGCGAAGAAACAATTCAGAGAACTTTTGATTTGAAGCGTCCGGTACCCACAGACGAAACTCGGCATCAAGCTGTTGAAAAAAGAAGCAATTTGATTAAAAATCCAAAACAATTTTTTACAATGTGCCGAAATATTCAGACACAAACCTCCTCAAAATTCGAAACATCTAGACCAATTTTGTAAACATAATTTGCATAATTGATGTTGCCTTTTCCTGCCAGCAGTTTTTGTCTCTCAACAACAGTCCTACATCTAAGAACCCCTTTGCTCTCATCAACGTTGACGAATTTTCCCATCAGATCCGTCATGTCTACCTCCTCGACTTCATTCTCCCGAGAAACTCGCTGTCTTTTGGCAGGCTCAGGCAGTCCTTAAAAGCGACAAGGAAAAATCAGGAAAAAAAACTAAACAATTGAAGAAAAAACTTGAAAAAAACCTTGGCTCCGTCTACGAGCAGACTCTTTTGACTTCCGATCTGCCCTCCTAGTCTTGAGGTTCTCCTCAATCAAACCAGTTGGGGGATGCTTTCTTTCAATGCCCCCAGCCAAACTTTCTTTGAAGTAAGGTTTGAAGAACAACGACTTAAAAAAGGGAAGCCAATAACATAAATTTACAAAGAATACCCTGAACAAAAAAATACGAACTTCAGGACAGTTCTCGTCCACTGAAACCAGTTCTGGATAGGCTTCAATGATTAACTTCGCATATTTAGTTTTGGTTTCTGTGGATGGCTTCAACTTTTCCTCCTCTGATCCACTTTCGCGCTAAAGAGAAAAAATCACGCTTCGCAAATGTGAGGAAAAACGAGGAAAGTCTCTGCATTGTAAATAATGAGAATAAAATTTAAAAAAAAAAACAGAAACTTGAACCTTAATCATTTCAGCGACCACAATTCTGACCAGCTGGTTTTGGCCAGATTTAGACCGAAGGTTCAGGTGGTCAGCCAGGGTCTTCAACTCCTCAACGTTCAGCGTATCAGTTGTTGTTGATGCAGCTGCTCTTATAGGGGTTATATTCCCAGTCGACAAAGCTGAAGCTAATGTAGCTTCACTTCTGTTACTAAAAGACGAGTTCGGAGTACTCGCCTCATTATTGCCCACTAACAATTTCAATTCATAGATCGCAGGCAGAGGAAAACCCAATCCTACGAGAACATCATCTGACAGAGCTTTAAAGGAAATCGGTGTCAGCATCGACTTCCTTATAATTTCTTTCAGCAAAGACTTTTGCTGACCATCAAGGTCCATATCATCAACGAAGTCTGTCAAAGGCATAATGGTATCTAGAAGCGAAACAAAAGATTAAAGTTTTCAGAAAAAAAAGAAAAGCAAAAACAATAACCGCAAAAGCTAAAGACGCAAACAATCTGGTGGACACAAAACCCTGCAATGCTCTAGAAACGCCAAGACTAATTTCTGAACGGAACAAAATATAAATAGCAAAACTAGTGGTCAGAAAACAATGCAGTGGGCAAAAAAGGTGTAGCTAAGAAATCAAATCTTTACAAATCTCTTGCTTGTTAAAGAGGAAAAAACAACTTGAAATACTGGTGGTCACGAAACCACGCAGTGTGCAAGGAAATCTGGCTTGGAGAACCTCTTCAGCCAAGCAGAACTATAAATGAAAGCACTGGTGGTCACAAAACAACGCAGTGTGAAAAAAACTATCGATGCAGCCTACAGCCAGAGAATTTTCAGCCTTCCAAGCGAATTCGATTAAAGATTCCAAAACACTGCTGATCATAAAACCAGGCAGTGTAAAAAAAACCATCAATGCAGATCACAGCCAGAGGTGGTCACGAAACCACGCAGAGCACAAACAAATCAGATTGTATGTTTTCTCAACCAACAAATAATAAATTGCAATACTGGTGGTCAAAAAACAACGCAGTGGGCAAGAAAAGGTGAAGCTAAAAAATCAAATATTTTCGAAATTCTCGCTTGATAAGGAAGGACAAAACAACTTGAAATACTGGTGGTCACGAAACCACGCAGTGTGCAAGAAAATCTGGCTTGGAGAACCTCTTGAGCCAAGCAGAACTATAAATGAAAGCACTGGTGGTCATAAAACAACGCAGTGAAAAAACTATCGATGCAGCCTACAGCCAGAGAATTTTCAGCCTTCCAAGCGAATTCGATTAAAGATTCCAAAACACTGCTGATCATGAAACCAGACAGTGTAAAAAAACCATCAATGCAGATCACAGCCAGAGGTGGTCACGAAACCACGCAGAGCACAAACAAATCAGATTGTATGTTTTCTCAACCAACAAATAATAAATTGCAATACTGGTGGTCAAAAAACAACGCAGTGGGCAAAAAAAGGTGTAACTAAAAATCAAATCTTTACAAAACTCTTGCTTGTGAAAGAAGGACAAAACAACTTCAAATACTTGTGGTCACGAAACCACGCAGTGTGCAAGGAAATCTGGCTTGGAGAACCTCTTGAGCCAAGCAGAACTATAAATGAAAGCACTGGTGGTCACAAAACAACGCAGTGTGAAAAAAACTATCGATGCAGCCTACAGCAAGAGAATTTTCAGCCTTCCAAGCAAATTCGATTAAAGATTCCAAAACACTGCTGATCATGAAACCAGGCAGTGTAAAAAAAAACCATCAATGCAGATCACAGCCAGAGGTGGTCACGAAACCACGCAGAGCACAAACAAATCAGATTGTATGTTTTCTCAACCAACAAATAATAAATTGCAATACTGGTGGTCAAAAAACAACGCAGTGGGCAAAAAAAGGTGTAACTAAAAATCAAATCTTCACAAAACTCTTGCTTGTGAAAGAAGGACAAAACAACTTCCAATACTGGTGGTCACGAAACCACGCAGTGTGCAAGGAAATCTGGCTTGGAGAACCTCTTGAGCCAAGCAGAACTATAAATGAAAGCACTGGTGGTCACAAAACAACGCAGTGTGAAAAAACTATCGATGCAGCCTACAGGCAGAGAATTTTCAGCCTTCCAAGCGAATTCGATTAAAGATTCCAAAACTCTGCTGATCATGAAACCAGGCAGTGTAAAAAAAAACCATCAATGCAGATCACAGCCAGAGGTGGTCACGAAACCACGCAGAGCACAAAAAAATCAGATTGTATGTTTTCTCAACCAATAAAAAATAAATTGCAATACTGGTGGTCAAAAAACAACGCAGTGGGCAAAAAAAGGTGAAGCTAAAAAATCAAATATTTTCAAAATTCTTGCTTGATAAGGAAGGACAAAACAACTTGAAATACTGGTGGTCACGAAACCACGCAGTGTGCAAGAAAATCTGGCTTGGAGAACCTCTTGAGCCAAGCAGAACTATAAATGAAAGCACTGGTGGTCATAAAACAACGCAGTGAAAAAACTATCGATGCAGCCTACAGCCAGAGAATTTTCAGCCTTCCAAGCGAATTCGATTAACGATTCCAAAACACTGCTGGTCATGAAACCAGGCAGGGTAAAAAAACCATCAATGCAGATAGCAGCCACAGCTTTTTAACTACGCAGGCTAACACTATTACAAATCCAAAAACACTCGTGTTCACAAAACCACGCAAAGTATAAATTGCAGCTCAGACAACTAGATTTTTCATCATTGAGACCTCGTAAAGACAAAAGAAAACATAATAATAATAGTAATAATAATAATAATAATAAAAATAATAATAATAATAATAATAATAATAATAATAATATTATTTTTATTATTATATTATTATTATTTTTAATAATAATAATAATAATAATTATAATAAAAATAATAAAAATAATAATAATAATAATAATAATAATAATAGTAATAAT
>NC_134470.1:53944027-54001527 GCF_964194025.1 Convolutriloba macropyga | reverse complement strand
ATTGTCTATTGGAAGCCAACTAAAAGTTCTTTAGACTTTAAATATAAAGCGCACAAATTGATTTTGTTGGATTTTTGAACAAAATTTTTTTGTTTGGTCACTATATACAAGTATCTATCTGTAGTGAAGATATGACTGTTAGAAAGCCTCCATTTAAATTAATGCAAAAATAAGTCAAATGCCAAACTGAAGAAGTGAACTAATTGTTAGAAAACAATGAACATCAAAATCAGCTTTCTAGCAGTTAATATTGTCCATTGGAAGCAAAATAAAAGGTTTACTTCATAACAATTATAAAGCTCATAAAGTGGTTTTTGTTTTGAACAATAAACACAAAATACAAGATAAACATCTGTAGGGATGATATGACTGTTAGAAAGCCTCCATTAAAATTAATGCACAAAAAAGTCAAATGCCAAACAGAAGTTCTGAACTAATTGTTGGAAAACAATGAACAAAAGCATCTTTCCAGCAGTTAATATTGTCTATTGGAAGCAAACTAAAAAGTTTAGACTTTATAAATATAAAGCGAACAAATTAATTTTTTTTTTTGGATTTTGGAACAAAATTTTTTTGTTTGGTGACTATATACAAGATAAATATCTGTAGTGAAGATATGACTGTTAGAAAGCCGCCATTTAAATTAATGCACAAATAAGTCAAATGCCAAACTGAAGAAGTGAACTAATTGTTAGAAAACAATGAACAACAAAAGCAGCTTTCTAGCAGTTAATATTGTCTATTGGAAGCAAACTAAAAGGTTTTTAGACTTTAAATATAAAGCGCACAAATTGATTTTGTTGGATTTTTGAACAAAATTTTTTTGTTTGGTGACTATATACAAGGTAAAAATCTGTAGTGGAGATATGACTGTTAGAAAGCAGCTTTCTAGCAGTTAATATTGTCTATTGGAAGCCAACTAAAAGTTCTTTAGACTTTAAATATAAAGCGCACAAATTGATTTTGTTGGATTTTTGAACAAAATTTTTTTGTTTGGTCACTATATACAAGTATCTATCTGTAGTGAAGATATGACTGTTAGAAAGCCTCCATTTAAATTAATGCAAAAATAAGTCAAATGCCAAACTGAAGAAGTGAACTAATTGTTAGAAAACAATGAACATCAAAATCAGCTTTCTAGCAGTTAATATTGTCCATTGGAAGCAAAATAAAAGGTTTACTTCATAACAATTATAAAGCTCATAAAGTGGTTTTTGTTTTGAACAATAAACACAAAATACAAGATAAACATCTGTAGGGATGATATGACTGTTAGAAAGCCTCCATTAAAATTAATGCACAAAAAAGTCAAATGCCAAACAGAAGTTCTGAACTAATTGTTGGAAAACAATGAACAAAAGCAGCTTTCCAGCAGTTAATATTGTCTATTGGAAGCAAACTAAAAAGTTTAGGCTTTATAAATATAAAGCGAACAAATTAATTTTTTTTTTTGGATTTTGGAACAAAATTTTTTTGTTTGGTGACTATATACAAGATAAATATCTGTAGTGAAGATATGACTGTTAGAAAGCCGCCATTTAAATTAATGCACAAATAAGTCAAATGCCAAACCAAAGAAGTGAACTAATTGTTAGAAAACAATGAACAACAAAAGCAGCTTTCTAGCAGTTAATATTGTCTATTGGAAGCAAACAAAGGTTTTTAGACTTTATAAATATAAAGCGCACAAATTGATTTTGTTGGATTTTTGAACAAAATTTTTTTGTTTGGTCACTATATACAAGTATCTATCTGTAGTGAAGATATGACTGTTAGAAAGCCTCCATTTAAATTATTGCAAAAATAAGTCAAATGCCAAACTGAAGAAGTGAACTAATTGTTAGAAAACAATGAACAACAAAATCAGCTTCTAGCAGTTAATAGTCTATTGGAAACAAACTAAAAGGTTTACTTTTTAAAAATTATAAAGCTCAAAGTGGTTTTTTGGTTTTTTGAATAATAAATACAAGATAAACATCTGTAGGGAATGTATGACTGTTAGAAAGCCGCCATTTAAACTAATGCACAAAGTCAAATGCCAAACAGAAGTGAACTAATTGTTAGAAAACAATGAAAAGCAGCTTTCTAGTAGTTAATATTGTCTATTGGAAGCAACTAAAAGGTTTAGACTTTATAAATATAAAGCAAACAAATTGATTTTTTTTGGATTTTGGAACAAAATGTCTTTGTTTGGTGACTATATACAAGATAAATATCTGTAGTGAAGATATGACTGTTAGAAAGCCGCCATTTAAATTAATACACAAATAAGTCAAATGCCAAACTGAAGAAGTGAACTAATTGTTAGAAAACAATGAACAACAAAAGCAGCTTTCTAGCAGTTAATATTGTCTATTGGAAGCAAACTAAAAGGTTTTTAGACTTTAAATATAAAGCGCACAAATTGATTTTGTTGGATTTTTGAACAAAATTTTTTTGTTTGGTCACTATATACAAGTATCTATCAGTAGTGAAGATATGACTAGAAAGCCTCCATTTAAATTAATGCAAAAATAAGTCAAATGCCAAACTGAAGAAGTGAACTACTTGTTAGAAAACAATGAACAACAAAATCAGCTTTCTAGCAGTTAATAGTCTATTGGAAACAAACTAATATGTTTACTTTTTAACAATTATAAAGCTCAAAGTGGTTTTTTGGTTTTTTGAATAATAAATACAAGATAAACATCTGTAGGGAAAATATGACTGTTAGAAAGCCGCCATTTAAATTAATGCACAAAGTCAATTGCCAAACAGAAGTGAACTAATTTTTAGAAAACAATGAAAAGCAGCTTTCTAGTAGTTAATATTGTCTATTGGAAGCAACTAAAAGGTTTAGACTTTATAAATATAAAGCGAACAAATTGTTTTTTTTTTGGATTTTGGAACAAAATTTTTTTGTTTGGTGACTATATACAAGATAAATATCTGTAGTGAAGATATGACTGTTAGAAAGCCGCCATTTAAATTAATGCACAAATAAGTCAAATGCCAAACAGAAGAAGTGCACTAATTGTTAAAAAACAATGAATAAAAGCAGCTTTCTAGCAGTTAATATTGTCTTTTGGAAGCAAACTAAAAGGTTTAGACTTTACAAAAACAAAGCAAACAAATTGACTTTTTTTGGATTTTTCAAAATTTTTTTTTTTCGTGACAATATACAAGATAAATATCTGTAGTTAAGATATAACTGTTAGAAAGCCGCCATTTAAAACACAAATAAGTCAAATGCCAAACCAAAGAAGTGAACTAATTGTTAGAAAACAAAGAACAACAAAAGCAGCTTTCTAACAGTTAATATTGTCTATTGGAGGCAAACTAAAAGGTTTTTAGACTTTATAAATATAAAGCGCACAAATTGATTGTTGGATTTTTGAACAAAATTTTTTTGTTTGGTCACTATATACAAGTATCTATCTGTAGTGAAGATATGACTGTTAGAAAGCCGCCATTTAAATGAATACACAAATAAGTCAAATGCCAAACCAAAGAAGTGAACTAATTGTTAGAAAACAATGAACAACAAAAGCAGCTTTCTAGCAGTTAATATTGTCTATTGGAAGCAAACTAAAAGGTTTTTAGACTTTATAAAAATAAAGCGCACAAATTGATTTTTTTTTTATTTTCGAACAAAAAATTTTTGTTTGGTGACTATATACAAGATAAATATCTGTAGGGGAGACATAACTTTCGGAAAGCTGCAATTTAAACTTACAAAAAAATTTTATCAACAACCATATTTGTGAAAATGACATGAACCCTAAAAACAATCCAATTATTTGAAATGTTTGCAGCTTTCTGACAGTTACTAGAACTTATTAAATGTGAACAGGAAGTTAAGTCTTTGCAAGATTTTGTATATTATACAGTTTTAATGTCCAAAAAATATTGTAGAAAACAGCTTACTGTGGAGCATTGTGAGCATTGAACAACATGGCATTGGCAATTTGCCCCATCAATTTTAGAAACTTATGGTAGCACTCAGGTTTTAGATGACATCTTTCTCTAATAGGTTCATCCTTAAAACTAGATCTTGTAACAGTACGGTTAGGGAAAAAATACTGGCTTAACCTGGCTTTGAGTCTTCTATTAAAATCAACAACAGTATCCTGATCATGATCTTTTCTTGAAAACAGCTGAACTACGCGCACAATATAATCATTCGAAGGCAGATGTCCAATGAAATCAACATAATAATTTATCAGAACTTCAGGATCAGTATTATTGAGGTCATTTCCTCCAAGCACAATGCAAATATATCTATATTGAACTAATCGCGGATAGAGTTCTCTTAAGTGGTGAGCTCTTTGACCACCTCGGGCTAGCAGTTCAAATTCATACCTATGCAGATTATAATTATTAGGACTATTGTCGACAGCTCTGCGCATGTTGCTATCACCAACAAATATTAATTTATCCACAGCCCTAAAATTGATGGTACTATGCAAATAAAACGTGTAATCTAACATTGTTTGCACATCATCGTTTTCTTCATTATCATAAAAAATAAACTGATAACCGTTACGGAAGACGATTCTTTGTGTCGTATTCATTCTGAAACACAAAAAATGACCTCAATTTCAAAAGTAAAAATGATTAAGCATTAAAATGATTCGAAAATTTGAACCATATAGTAAATGAATGGCTCAATAAATAAAATATTGAAAAACACTTTGTTAAACTGTATGAAGATAGTATTTTGAGTGCAAAATCTGACAACGTGTGCATTACTTCTATCTCAGACCACCTAGAACAATAATTCCTTCTCAATTAGAACCCATTTGGACTTTCCCACTCTTACTTAGGCCCTCAATTGATTTGAACAAGTCCTTCACTATATTGAAAAACACTTTTTGTTAAACTGTATAAAGATGGTATTATGAGATCGAAATCTGACAACGTGTTAAGTACTTCTATCTCAGACCACCTAGAACGATAATCTCTTCTCATTTAGAACCCATTTGGACTTTCCCACTCTTACTTAGGCCCTCAATTGATTTGAACAAGTCCTTGACTATATTGAAAAACACTTTTTGTTAAACTGTATAAAGATGGTATTTTGAGATTGAAATCTGACAACGTGTTAAGTACTTCTATCTCAGACCACCTAGAACAATAATTCATTCTCATTTAGAACCCATTTGGACTTTCCCACTCCTACTTAGGCCCTCAATTGATTTGAACAAATCCTTCACTATATTGAAAAACACTTTTTGTTAAACTGTATAAAGATGGTATTTTGAGTGCGAAATCTGACAACGTGTTAAGTACTTCTATCTCAGACCACCTAGAACGATAATCCCTTCTCATTTAGAACCCATTTGGACTTTCCCACTCCTACTTAGGCCCTCAATTGATTTGAACAAGTCCTTCACTATATTGAAAAACACTTTGTTAAACTGTATAAAGATGGTATTTTGAGATCGAAATCTGACAACGTGTTAAGTACTTCTATCTCAGACCACCTAGAACGACAATTCCTTCTCATTTAGAACCCATTTGGACTTTCCCACTCCTACTCAGGCCCTCAATTGATTTGAACAAGTCCTTCACTATATTGAAAAACACTTTTTGTTAAACTGTATAAAGATGGTATTTTGAGTGCGAAATCTGACAACGTGTTAAGTACTTCTGTCTCAGACCACCTAGAACAATAATCCCTTCTCATTTAGAACCCATTTGGACTTTCCCACTCCTACTTAGGCCCTCAATTGATTTGAACAAGTCCTTCACTATATTGAAAAACACTTTTTGTTAAACTGTATAAAGATGGTATTTTGAGTGCGAAATCTGACAACGTGTTAAGTACTTCTATCTCAGACCACCTAGAACAATAATTCCTTCTCATTTAGAACCCACTAGGACTTTCCCACTCCTACTTAGGCCCTCAATTGATTTGAACAAGTCTTTCGCTATATTGAAAAACACTTTTTGTTAAACTGTATAAAGATGGTATTTTGAGAGCGAAATCTGACAACGTGTTAAGTACTTCTATCTCAGACACCCTAGAACGATAATTCCTTCTCATTTCGAACCCATTTAGACTTTCCCACTCCTACTTAGGCCCTCAATTGATTTGAACAAGTCCTTCACTATATTGAAAAACACTTTGTTAAACTGTATAAAGATGGTATTTTGAGTGCGAAATCTGACAACGTGTTAAGTACTTCTATCTCAGACCACCTAGAACGATAAGTCCTTCTCATTTAGAACCCATTTGGACTTTACCACTCCTACTTAGGCCCTCAATTGATTTGAACAAGTCCTTCACCATATTGAAAAACACTTTTTGTTAAACTGTATAAAGATGGTATTTTGAGATCGAAATCTGACAACGTGTTAAGTACTTCACTCTCAGACCACCTAGAACAATAATTCCTTCTCATTTAGAACCCATGTGGAATTTCCCACTCCTACTTAGGCCCTCAATTGATTTGAACAAGTCCTTCGCTATATTGAAAAACACTTTTTGTTAAACTGTATAAAGATGGTATTTTGAGAGCGAAATCTGACAACGTGTTAAATACTTCCATCTCAGACCACCTAGAACGATAATTTCTTCTCATTTCGAACCCATTTGGACTTTCCCACTCCTACTTAGGCCCTCAATTGATTTGAACAAGTCCTTCACTATATTGAAAAACACTTTGTTAAACTGTATAAAGATGGTATTTTGAGATCGAAATCTGACAACGTGTTAAGTACTTCTATCTCAGACCACCTAGAACGATAATCCCTTCTCATTTAGAACCCATTCGGACTTTCCCACTCCTACTCAGGCCCTCAATTGATTTGAACAAGTCCTTCACTATATTGAAAAACACTTTTTGTTAAACTGTATAAAGATGGTATTTTGAGTGCGAAATCTGACAACGTGTTAAGTACTTCTATCTCAGACCACCTAGAACAATAATCCCTTCTCATTTAGAACCCATTTGGACTTTCCCACTCCTACTTAGGCCCTCAATTGATTTGAACAAGTCCTTCACTATATTGAAAAGCACTTTTTGTTAAACTGTATAAAGATGGTATTTTGAGTGCGAAATCTGACAACGTGTTAAGTACTTCTATCTCAGACCACCTAGAACAATAATTCCTTCTCATTTAGAACCCACTTGGACTTTCCCACTCCTACTTAGGCCCTCAATTGATTTGAACAAGTCTTTCGCTATATTGAAAAACACTTTTTGTTAAACTGTATAAAGATGGTATTTTGAGAGCGAAATCTGACAACGTGTTAAGTACTTCTATCTCAGACACCCTAGAACGATAATTCCTTCTCATTTCGAACCCATTTAGACTTTCCCACTCCTACTTAGGCCCTCAATTGATTTGAACAAGTCCTTCACTATATTGAAAAACACTTTGTTAAACTGTATAAAGATGGTATTTTGAGTGCGAAATCTGACAACGTGTTAAGTACTTCTATCTCAGACCACCTAGAACGATAATTCCTTCTCATTTAGAACCCATTTGGACTTTACCACTCCTACTTAGGCCCTCAATTGATTTGAACAAGTCCTTCACCATATTGAAAAACACTTTTTGTTAAACTGTATAAAGATGGTATTTTGAGATCGAAATCTGACAACGTGTTAAGTACTTCTATCTCAGACCACCTAGAACAATAATTCCTTCTCATTTAGAACCCATGTGGAATTTCCCACTCCTACTTAGGCCCTCAGTTGATTTGAACAAGTCCTTCGCTATATTGAAAAACACTTTTTGTTAAACTGTATAAAGATGGTATTTTGAGAGCGACATCTGACAACGTGTTAAATACTTCTATCTCAGACCACCTAGAACGATAATTTCTTCTCATTTCGAACCCATTTGGACTTTCCCACTCCTACTTAGGCCCTCAATTGATTTGAACAAGTCCTTGACTATATTGAAAAACACTTTTTGTTAAACTGTATAAAGATGGTATTTTGAGAGCGAAATCTGACAACGTGTTAAGTACTTCTATCTCAGACACCCTAGAACGATAATTCCTTCTCATTTCGAACCCATTTAGACTTTCCCACTCCTACTTAGGCCCTCAATTGATTTGAACAAGTCCTTCACTATATTGAAAAACACTTTGTTAAACTGTATAAAGATGGTATTTTGAGTGCGAAATCTGACAACGTGTTAAGTACTTCTATCTCAGACCACCTAGAACGATAATTCCTTCTCATTTAGAACCCATTTGGACTTTACCAATCCTACTTAGGCCCTCAATTGATTTGAACAAGTCCTTCACCATATTGAAAAACACTTTTTGTTAAACTGTATAAAGATGGTATTTTGAGATCGAAATCTGACAACGTGTTAAGTACTTCTATCTCAGACCACCTAGAACAATAATTCCTTCTCATTTAGAACCCATGTGGAATTTCCCACTCCTACTTAGGCCCTCAGTTGATTTGAACAAGTCCTTCGCTATATTGAAAAACACTTTTTGTTAAACTGTATAAAGATGGTATTTTGAGAGCGACATCTGACAACGTGTTAAATACTTCTATCTCAGACCACCTAGAACGATAATTTCTTCTCATTTCGAACCCATTTGGACTTTCCCACTCCTACTTAGGCCCTCAATTGATTTGAACAAGTCCTTCACTATATTGAAAAACACTTTGTTAAACTGTATAAAGATGGTATTTTGAGAGCGAAATCTGACAACGTGTTGAGTACTTCTATCTCAGACCACCTAGAATGATAGTTCCTTCTCATTTAGAACCCATTTGGACTTTCCCACTCCTACTTAGGCCCTCAATTGATTTGAACAAGTCCTTCACTATATTGAAAACAGCTTTTTGTTAAACTGTATAAAGATGGTATTTTGAGTGCGAAATCTGACAACGTGTTAAGTACTTCTATCTCAGACCACCTAGAACGATAATCCCTTCTTATTTAGAACCCATCTGGACTTTCCCACTCCTACTTAGGCCCTCAATTGATTTGAACAAGTCCTTCGCTATATTGAAAAACACTTTTTGTTAAACTGTATAAAGATGGTATTTTGAGAGCGAAATCTGACAACGTGTTAAGTACTTCTATCTCAGACCACCTAGAACGATAATTCCTTCTCATTTAGAACCCATTTTGACTTTCCCACTCCTACTTAGGCCCTCAATTGATGTGAACAAGTCCTTCACTATATTGAAAAACACTTTTTGTTAAACTGTATAAGGATGGTATTTTGAGTGCGAAATCTGACAACGTGTTAAGTACTTCTATCTCAGACAACCTAGAACGATAGTTCCTTCTCATTTAGAATCCATTTGAATTTTCCCACTCCTACTTAGGCCCTCAATTGATTTGAACAAGTCCTTCGCTATATTGAAAACAACTTTTTAAACTGAATAAAGATGGTATTTTGAGTGCGAAATCTGACAACGTGTTAAGTACTTCTATCTCAGACCACCTAGAACAATAATTCCTTCTTATTTAGAACCCATTTGGACTTTCCCACTCCTACTTAGGCCCTCAATTGACTTGAACAAGACCTTCGCTATATTGAAAAACACTTTTTGTTAAACTGTATAAAGTTGGTATTTTGAGAGCGAAATCTGACAACGTGTTAAGTACTTCTATCTCAGACCACCTAGAACGATAATTCCTCCTCATTTCGAACCCATTTGAACTTTCCCACTCCTACTTAGGCCCTCAATTGATTTGAACAAATCTTTCACTGTATTGAAAACAGCTTTTTGTTAAACTGTATAAAGATGGTATTTTGAGAGCGAAATCTGACAACTTGTTAAGTACTTCTATCTCAGACCACCTAGAACGATAATCCCTTCTTATTTAGAACCCATTTGGACTTTCCCACTCCTACTTAGGCCCTCAATTGATTTGAACAAGTCCTTCGCTATATTGAAAAACACTTTGTTAAACTGTATAAAGATGGTATTTTGAGAGCGAAATCTGACAACGTGTTAAGTACTTCTATCTCAGACCACCTAGAACGATAATTCCTTCTCATTTAGAACCCATTTGGACTTTCCCACTCCTACATAGGCCCTCAATTGATTTGAACAAGTACTTCACTATATTGAAAAACACTTTTTATTTAAACTGTATAAAGATGGTATTTTGAGAGCGAAATCTGACAACGTGTTAAGTACTTCTATCTCAGACCACCTAGAACGATAGTTCCTTCTCATTTAGAACCCATTTGGACTTTCCCACTCCTACTTAGGCCCTCAATTGATTTGAACAAGTCCTTCACTATATTGAAAACAACTTTTTGTTAAACTGTATAAAGATGGTATTTTGAGTGCGAAATCTGACAACGTGTTAAGTACTTCTATCTCAGACCACCTAGAACGATAATTCCTTCTCATTTAGAACCCATTTGGACTTTCCCACTCCTACTTAGGCCCTCAATTGATTTGAACAAGTCCTTCACTATATTGAAAACAACTTTTTGTTAAACTGTATATAGATGGTATTTTGAGTGCGAAATCTGACAACGTGTTAAGTACTTCTATCTCAGACCACCTAGAACGATAATTCCTTCTCATTTAGAACCCATTTGGACTTTCCCACTCCTACTTAGGCCCTCAATTGATTTGAACAAGTCCTTCACTATATTGAAAACAACTTTTTGTTAAACTGTATAAAGATGGTATTTTGAGTGCGAAATCTGACAACATGTTAAGTACTTCTATCTCAGACCACCTAGAACGATAGTTCCTTCTCATTTAGAACCCATTTGGACTTTCCCACTCCTACTTAGGCCCTCAATTGATTTGAACAAGTCCTTCACTATATTGAAAACAACCTTTTGTTAAACTGTATAAAGATGGTATTTTGAGTGCGAAATCTGACAACGTGTTAAGTACTTCTATCTCAGACCACCTAGAACGATAGTTCCTTCTCATTTAGAACCCATTTGGACTTTCCCACTCCTACTTAGGCCCTCAATTGATTTGAACAAGTCCTTCACTATATTGAAAACAACTTTTTGTTAAACTGTATATAGATGGTATTTTGAGTGCGAAATCTGACAACGTGTTAAGTACTTCTATCTCAGACCACCTAGAACGATAGTTCCTTCTCATTTAGAACCCATTTGGACTTTCCCACTCCTACTTAGGCCCTCAATTGATTTGAACAAGTCCTTCACTATATTGAAAACAACTTTTTGTTAAACTGTATAAAGATGGTATTTTGAGTGCGAAATCTGACAACATGTTAAGTACTTCTATCTCAGACCACCTAGAACGATAGTTCCTTCTCATTTAGAACCCATTTGGACTTTCCCACTCCTACTTAGGCCCTCAATTGATTTGAACAAGTCCTTCACTATATTGAAAACAACCTTTTGTTAAACTGTATAAAGATGGTATTTTGAGTGCGAAATCTGACAACGTGTTAAGTACTTCTATCTCAGACCACCTAGAACGATAGTTCCTTCTCATTTAGAACCCATTTGGACTTTCCCACTCCTACTTAGGCCCTCAATTGATTTGAACAAGTCCTTCACTATATTGAAAACAACTTTTTGTTAAACTGTATATAGATGGTATTTTGAGTGCGAAATCTGACAACGTGTTAAGTACTTCTATCTCAGACCACCTAGAACGATAATTCCTTCTCAGTTAGAACCTATTTGGACTTTCCCACTCCTACTTAGGCCCTCAATTGATTTGAACAAGTCCTTCACTATATTGAAAACAACTTTTTGTTAAACTGTATAAAGATGGTATTTTGAGTGCGAAATCTGACAACGTGTTAAGTACTTCTATCTCAGACCACCTAGAACGATAGTTCCTTCTCATTTAGATCCCATTTGGACTTTCCCACTCCTACTTAGGCCCTCAATTGATTTGAACAAGTCCTTCACTATATTGAAAACAACTTTTTGTTAAACTGTATAAAGATGGTATTTTGAGTGCGAAATCTGACAACGTGTTAAGTACTTCTATCTCAGACCACCTAGAACGATAGTTCCTTCTCATTTAGAACCCATTTGGACTTTCCCACTCCTACTTAGGCCCTCAATTGATTTGAACAAGTCCTTCACTATATTGAAAACAACTTTTTGTTAAACTGTATATAGATGGTATTTTGAGTGCGAAATCTGACAACGTGTTAAGTACTTCTATCTCAGACCACCTAGAACGATAATTCCTTCTCAGTTAGAACCTATTTGGACTTTCCCACTCCTACTTAGGCCCTCAATTGATTTGAACAAGTCCTTCACTATATTGAAAACAACTTTTTGTTAAACTGTATAAAGATGGTATTTTGAGTGCGAAATCTGACAACGTGTTAAGTACTTCTATCTCAGACCACCTAGAACGATAGTTCCTTCTCATTTAGATCCCATTTGGACTTTCCCACTCCTACTTAGGCCCTCAATGGATTTGAACAAGTCCTTCACTATATTGAAAACAACTTTTTGTTAAACTGTATAAAGATGGTATTTTGAGTGCGAAATCTGACAACGTGTTAAGTACTTCTATCTCAGACCACCTAGAACGATAGTTCCTTCTCATTTAGAACCCATTTGGACTTTCCCACTCCTACTTAAGCCCTCAATTGATTTGAACAAGTCCTTCACTATATTGAAAAACACTATTTGTTAAACTGTATAAAGATGGTATTTTGAGAGCGAAATCTGACAACGTGTTAAGTACTTCTATCTCAGACCACCTAGAACGATAGTTCCTTCTCATTTAGAACCCATTTGGACTTTCCCACTCCTACTTAGGCCCTCAATTGATTTGAACAAGTCCTTCACTATATTGAAAAACACTTTTTGTTAAACTGTATAAAGATGGTATTTTGAGTGCGAAATCTGACAACGTGTTAAGTACTTCTATCTCAGACAACCTAGAACGATAGTTCCTTCTCATTTAGAACCCATTTGAACTTTCCCACTCCTACTTAGGACCTCAATTGATTTGAACAAGTCCTTCGCTATATTGAAAACAACTTTTTAAACTGAATAAAGATGGTATTTTGAGTGCGAAATCTGACAACGTGTTAAGTACTTCTATCTCAGACCACCTAGAACGATAATTCCTTCTCATTTAGAACCCACTTGGTCTTTCCCACTCCTACTTAAGCCCTCAATTGATTTGAACAAGTCCTTCGCTATATTGAAAAACACTTTGTTAAACTGTATAAAGATGGTATTTTGAGAGCGAAATCTGACAACGTGTTAAGTACTTCTATCTCAGACCTCCTAGAACGATAATTCCTTCTCATTTAGAACCCATTTGGACTTTCCCACTCCTACTTAGGCCCTCAATTGATTTGAACAAGTCCTTCACTATATTGAAAAACACTTTTTATTTAAACTGTATAAAGATGGTATTTTGAGAGCGAAATCTGACAACGTGTTAAGTACTTCTATCTCAGACCACCTAGAACGATAGTTCCTTCTCATTTAGAACCCATTTGGACTTTCCCACTCCTACTTAGGCCCTCAATTGATTTGAACAAGTCCTTCACTATATTGAAAACAACTTTTTGTTAAACTGTATAAAGATGGTATTTTGAGTGCGAAATCTGACAACGTGTTAAGTACTTCTATCTCAGACCACCTAGAACGATAATTCCTTCTCATTTAGAACCCATTTGGACTTTCCCACTCCTACTTAGGCCCTCAATTGATTTGAACAAGTCCTTCACTATATTGAAAACAACTTTTTGTTAAACTGTATATAGATGGTATTTTGAGTGCGAAATCTGACAACGTGTTAAGTACTTCTATCTCAGACCACCTAGAACAATCATTCCTTCTCATTTAGAACCCATTTGGACTTTCCCACTCCTACTTAGGCCCTCAATTGATTTGAACAAGTCCTTCACTTTATTGAAAACAACTTTTTGTTAAACTGCATAAAGATGGTATTTTGAGTGCGAAATCTGACAACGTGTTAATTACTTCTATCTCAGACCACCTAGAACGATAGTTCCTTCTCATTTAGAACCCATTTGGACTTTCCCACTCCTACTTAGGCCCTCAATTGATTTGAACAAGTCCTTCACTATATTGAAAACAACTTTTTGTTAAACTGTATAAAGATGGTATTTTGAGTGCGAAATCTGACAACGTGTTAAGTACTTCTATCTCAGACCACCTAGAACGATAATCCCTTCTTATTTAGAACCCATTTGGACTTTCCCACTCCTACTTAGGCCCTCAATTGATTTGAACAAGTCCTTCGCTATATTGAAAAACACTTTGTTAAACTGTATAAAGATGGTGTTTTGAGAGCGAAATCTGACAACGTGTTAAGTACTTCTATCTCAGACCACCTAGAACAATAATTCCTTCTCATTTAGAACCCATTTGGACTTTCCCACTCCTACTTAGGCCCTCAATTGATTTGAACAAGTCCTTCACTATATTGAAAACAACTTTTTGTTAAACTGTATAAAGATGGTATTTTGAGTGCGAAATCTGACAACGTGTTAAGTACTTCTATCTCAGACCACCTAGAACGATAGTTCCTTCTCATTTAGAACCCATTTGGACTTTCCCACTCCTACTTAGGCCCTCAATTGATTTGAACAAGTCCTTCACTATATTGAAAACAACTTTTTGTTAAACTGTATAAAGATGGTATTTTGAGTGCGAAATCTGACAACGTGTTAAGTACTTCTATCTCAGACCACCTAGAACGATAGTTCCTTCTCATTTAGAACCCATTTGGACTTTCCCACTCCTACTTAGGCCCTCAATTGATTTGAACAAGTCCTTCACTATATTGAAAACAACTTTTTGTTAAACTGTATAAAGATGGTATTTTGAGTGCGAAATCTGACAACATGTTAAGTACTTCTATCTCAGACCACCTAGAACGATAATTCCTTCTCATTTAGAACCCATTTGGACTTTCCCACTCCTACTTAGGCCCTCAATTGATTTGAACAAGTCCTTCACTATATTGAAAACAACTTTTTGTTAAACTGTATATAGATGGTATTTTGAGTGCGAAATCTGACAACGTGTTAAGTACTTCTATCTCAGACAACCTAGAACGATAGTTCCTTCTCATTTAGAACCCGTTTGGACTTTCCCACTCCTACTTAGTCCCTCAATTGATTTGAACAACTCCTTCACTATATTGAAAACAACTTTTTGTTAAACTGTATAAAGATGGTATTTTGAGAGCGAAATCTGACAACGTGTTAAGTACTTCTATCTCAGACCTTCTAGAACGATAGTTTCTTCTCATTTAGAACCCATTTGGACTTTCCCACTCCTACTTAGGCCCTCAATTGATTTGAACAAGTCCTTCACTATATTGAAAACAACTTTTTGTTAAACTGTATATAGATGGTATTTTGAGTGCGAATGCTGACAACGTGTTAAGTACTTCTATCTCAGACCACCTAGAACGATAATTCCTTCTCATTTAGAACCCATTTGGATTTTCCCACTCCTACTTAGGCCCTCAATTGATTTGAACAAGTCCTTCACTATATTGAAAACAAGTTTTTGTTAAACTGTATAAAGATGGTATTTTGAGTGCGAAATCTGACAACGTGTTAAGTACTTCTATCTCAGACCACCTAGAACGATAGTTTCTTCTCATTTAGAACCCATTTGGACCTTCCCACTCCTACTTAGGCCCTCAATTGATTTGAACAAGTCCTTCACTATATTGAAAAACACTTTATTTAAACTGTATAAAGATGGTATTTTGAGAGCGAAATCTGACAACGTGTTAAGTACTTCTATCTCAGACCACCTAGAACGATAGTTCCTTCTCATTTAGAACCCATTTGGACTTTCCCACTCCTACTTAGGCCCTCAATTGATTTGAACAAGTCCTTCACTATATTGAAAACAACTATTTGTTAAACTGTATAAAGATGGTATTTTGAGTGCGAAATCTGACAACGTGTTAAGTACTTCTATCTCAGACCACCTAGAACGATAGTTCCTTCTCATTTAGAACCCATTTGGACTTTCCCACTCCTACTTAGGCCCTCAATTGATTTGAACAAGTCCTTCACTATATTGAAAACAACTTTTTGTTAAACTGTATAAAGATGGTATTTTGAGTGCGAAATCTGACAACGTGTTAAGTACTTCTATCTCAGACCACCTAGAACGATAGTTCCTTCTCATTTAGAACCCATTTGGACTTTCCCACTCCTACTTAGGCCCTCAATTGATTTGAACAAGTCCTTCACTATATTGAAAACAACTTTTTGTTAAACTGTATAAAGATGGTATTTTGAGTGCGAAATCTGACAACGTGTTAAGTACTTCTATCTCTGACCACCTAGAACGATAATTCCTTCTCATTTAGAACCCCTTTGGACTTTCCCACTCCTACTTAGGCCCTCAATTGATTTGAACAAGTCCTTCACTATATTGAAAACAACTTTTTGTTAAACTGTATAAAGATGGTATTTTGAGTGCGAAATCTGACAACGTGTTAAGTACTTCTATCTCAGACCACCTAGAACGATAATTTCTTCTCATTTAGAACCCATTTGGACTTTCCCACTCCTACTTAGGCCCTCAATTGATTTGAACAAGTCCTTCACTATATTGAAAACAACTTTTTGTTAAACTGTATATAGATGGTATTTTGAGTGCGAAATCTGACAACGTGTTAAGTACTTCTATCTCAGACCACCTAGAACGATAATTTATAATTTCTCCTCATTTAGAACCCATTTGGATTTTCCCACTCCTACTTAGGCCCTCAATTGATTTGAACAAGTCCTTCACTATATTGAAAAACACTTTTTATTTAAACTGTATAAAGATGGTATTTTGAGAGCGAAATCTGACAACGTGTTAAGTACTTCTATCTCAGACCACCTAGAACGATAGTTCCTTCTCATTTAGAACCCATTTGGACTTTCCCACTCCTACTTAGGCCCTCAATTGATTTGAACAAGTCCTTCACTATATTGAAAACAACTTTTTGTTAAACTGTATAAAGATGGTATTTTGAGTGCGAAATCTGACAACGTGTTAAGTACTTCTATCTCAGACCACCTAGAACGATAATTCCTTCTCATTTAGAACCCATTTGAACTTTCCCACTCCTACTTAGGCCCTCAATTGATTTGAACAAGTCCTTCACTATATTGAAAACAACTTTTTGTTAAACTGTATATAGATGGTATTTTGAGTGCGAAATCTGACAACGTGTTAAGTACTTCTATCTCAGACCACCTAGAACGATAATTCCTTCTCATTTAGAACCCATTTGGACTTTCCCACTCCTACTTAGGCCTTCAATTGATTTGAACAAGTCCTTCACTATATTGAAAACAACTTTTTGTTAAACTGTATAAAGATGGTATTTTGAGTGCGAAATCTGACAACGTGTTAAGTACTTCTATCTCAGACCACCTAGAACGATAGTTCCTTCTCATTTAGAACCCATTTGGACTTTCCCACTCCTACTTAGGCCCTCAATTGATTTGAACAAGTCCTTCACTATATTGAAAACAACTTTTTGTTAAACTGTATAAAGATGGTATTTTGAGTGCGAAATCTGACAACGTGTTAAGTACTTCTATCTCAGACCACCTAGAACGATAGTTCCTTCTCATTTAGAACCCATTTGGACTTTCCCACTCCTACTTAGGCCCTCAATTGATTTGAACAAGTCCTTCACTATATTGAAAACAACTTTTTGTTAAACTGTATAAAGATGGTATTTTGAGTGCGAAATCTGACAACGTGTTAAGTACTTCTATCTCAGACCACCTAGAACGATAATTCCTTCTCATTTAGAACCCATTTGGACCTTCCCACTCCTACTTAGGCCCTCAATTGATTTGAACAAGTCCTTCACTATATTGAAAAACACTTTATTTAAACTGTATAAAGATGGTATTTTGAGAGCGAAATCTGACAACGTGTTAAGTACTTCTATCTCAGACCACCTAGAACGATAGTTCCTTCTCATTTAGAACCCATTTGGACTTTCCCACTCCTACTTAGGCCCTCAATTGATTTGAACAAGTCCTTCACTATATTGAAAACAACTTTTTGTTAAACTGTATAAAGATGGTATTTTGAGTGCGAAATCTGACAACGTGTTAAGTACTTCTATCTCAGACCACCTAGAACGATAGTTCCTTCTCATTTAGAACCCATTTGGACTTTCCCACTCCTACTTAGGCCCTCAATTGATTTGAACAAGTCCTTCACTATATTGAAAACAACTTTTTGTTAAACTGTATAAAGATGGTATTTTGAGTGCGAAATCTGACAACGTGTTAAGTACTTCTATCTCAGACCACCTAGAACGATAATTCCTTCTCATTTAGAACCCATTTGGACTTTCCCACTCCTACTTAGGCCCTCAATTGATTTGAACAAGTCCTTCACTATATTGAAAAACACTTTTTATTTAAACTGTATAAAGATGGTATTTTGAGAGCGAAATCTGACAACGTGTTGAGTACTTCTATCTCAGACCACCTAGAACGATAGTTCCTTCTCATTTAGAACCCATTTGGACTTTCCCACTCCTACTTAGGCCCTCAATTGATTTGAACAAGTCCTTCACTATATTGAAAACAACTTTTTGTTAAACTGTATAAAGATGGTATTTTGAGTGCGAAATCTGACAACGTGTTAAGTACTTCTATCTCAGACCACCTAGAACGGTAATCCCTTCTTATTTAGAACCCATTTGGACTTTCCCACTCCTACTTAGGCCCTCAATTGATTTGAACAAGTACTTCGCTATATTGAAAAACACTTTGTTAAACTGTATAAAGATGGTATTTTGAGAGCGAAATCTGACAACGTGTTAAGTACTTCTATCTCAGACCACCTAGAACGATAATTCCTTCTCATTTAGAACCTATTTGGACTTTCCCACTCCTACTTAGGCCCTCAATTGATTTGAACAAGTCCTTCAATATATTGAAAAACACTTTTTATTTAAACTGTATAAAGATGGTATTTTGAGAGCGAAATCTGACAACGTGTTAAGTACTTCTATCTCAGACCACCTAGAACGATAGTTCCTTCTAATTTAGAACCCATTTGGACTTTCCCACTCCTACTTAGGCCCTCAATTGATTTGAACAAGTCCTTCACTATATTGAAAACAACTTTTTGTTAAACTGTATAAAGATGGTATTTTGAGTGCGAAATCTGACAACGTGTTAAGTACTTCTATCTCAGACCACCTAGAACGATAATCCCTTCTTATTTAGAACCCATTTGGACTTTCCCACTCCTACTTAGGCCCTCAATTGATTTGAACAAGTACTTCGCTATATTGAAAAACACTTTGTTAAACTGTATAAAGATGGTATTTTGAGAGCGAAATCTGACAACGTGTTAAGTACTTCTATCTCAGACCACCTAGAACGATAATTCCTTCTCATTTAGAACCTATTTGGACTTTCCCACTCCTACTTAGGCCCTTAATTGATTTGAACAAGTCCTTCAATATATTGAAAAACACTTTTTATTTAAACTGTATAAAGATGGTATTTTGAGAGCGAAATCTGACAACGTGTTAAGTACTTCTATCTCAGACCACCTAGAACGATAGTTCCTTCTCATTTAGAACCCATTTGGACTTTCCCACTCCTACTTAGGCCCTCAATTGATTTGAACAAGTCCTTCACTATATTGAAAACAACTTTTTGTTAAACTGTATAAAGATGGTATTTTGAGTGCGAAATCTGACAACGTGTTAAGTACTTCTATCTCAGACCACCTAGAACGATAATTCCTTCTCATTTAGAACCCATTTGGACTTTCCCACTCCTACTTAGGCCCTCAATTGATTTGAACAAGTCCTTCACTATATTGAAAACAACTTTTTGTTAAACTGTATATAGATGGTATTTTGAGTGCGAAATCTGACAACGTGTTAAGTACTTCTAACTCAGACCACCTAGAACGATAATTCCTTCTCATTTAGAACCCATTTGGACTTTCCCACTCCTACTTAGGCCCTCAATTGATTTGAACAAGTCCTTCACTATATTGAAAAACACTTTTTATTTAAACTGTATAAAGATGGTATTTTGAGAGCGAAATCTGACAACGTGTTAAGTACTTCTATCTCAGACCACCTAGAACGATAGTTCCTTCTCATTTAGAACCCATTTGGACTTTCCCACTCCTACTTAGGCCATCAATTGATTTGAACAAGTCCTTCACTATATTGAAAACAACTTTTTGTTAAACTGTATATAGATGGTATTTTGAGTGCGAAATCTGACAACGTGTTAAGTACTTCTATCTCAGACCACCTAGAACGATAATTCCTTCTCATTTAGAACCCATTTGGACTTTCGCACTCCTACTTAGGCCATCAATTGATTTGAACAAGTCCTTCACTATATTGAAAACAACTTTTTGTTAAACTGTATAAAGATGGTATTTTGAGTGCGAAATCTGACAACGTGTTAAGTACTTCTATCTCAGACAACCTAGAACGATAGTATCTTCTCATTTAGAACCCGTTTGGACTTTCCCACTCCTACTTAGGCCCTCAATTGATTTGAACAAGTCCTTCACTATATTGAAAACAACTTTTTGTTAAACTGTATAAAGATGGTATTTTGAGTGCGAAATCTGACAACGTGTTAAGTACTTCTATCTCAGACCACCTAGAACGATAATTCCTTCTCATTTAGAACCCATTTGGACTTTCCCACTCCTACTTAGGCCCTCAATTGATTTGAACAAGTCCTTCACTATATTGAAAACAACTTTTTGTTAAACTGTATATAGATGGTATTTTGAGTGCGAAATCTGACAACGTGTTAAGTACTTCTATCTCAGACCACCTAGAACGATAATTCCTTCTCATTTAGAACCCATTTGGACTTTCCCACTCCTACTTAGGCCCTCAATTGATTTGAACAAGTCCTTCACTATATTGAAAAACACTTTTTATTTAAACTGTATAAAGATGGTATTTTGAGAGCGAAATCTGACAACGTGTTAAGTACTTCTATCTCAGACCACCTAGAACGATAGTTCTATCTCATTTAGAACCCATTTGGACTTTCCCACTCCTACTTAGGCCATCAATTGATTTGAACAAGTCCTTCACTATATTGAAAACAACTTTTTGTTAAACTGTATAAAGATGGTATTTTGAGTGCGAAATCTGACAACGTGTTAAGTACTTCTATCTCAGATCACCTAGAACGATAGTTCCTTCTCATTTAGAACCCATTTGGACTTTCCCACTCCTACTTAGGCCCTCAATTGATTTGAACAAGTCCTTCACTATATTGAAAAACACTTTTTGTTAAACTGTATAAAGATGGTATTTTGAGTGCGAAATCTGACAACGTGTTAAGTACTTCTATCTCAGGCCACCTAGAACGATAATCCCTTCTCATTTAGAGCCCATTTGGACTTTCCCACTCCTACTTAGGCCCTCAATTGATTTGAACAAGTCCTTCACTATATTGAAAAACACTTTTTGTTAAACTGTATAAAGATGGTATTTTGAGTGCAAAATCTGACAACGTGTTAAGTACTTCTATCTCAGACCACCTAGAACGATAATCCCTTCTCATTTAGAGCCCATTTGGACTTTCCCACTCCTACTTAGGCCCTCAATTGATTTGAACAAGTCCTTCACTATATTGAAAAACACTTTTTGTTAAACTGTATAAAGATGGTATTTTGAGTGCGAAATCTGACAACGTGTTAAGTACTTCTATCTCAGACCACCTAGAACGATAATCCCTTCTCATTTAGAGCCCATTTGGACTTTTCCACTCCTACTTAGGCCCTCAATTGATTTGAACAAGTCCTCCACTATATTGAAAAACACTTTATTAAACTGTATAAAGATGGTATTTTGAGAGCGAAATCTGACAACGTGTTAAGTACTTCTATCTCAGACAACCTAGAACGATAGTATCTTCTCATTTAGAACCCGTTTGGACTTTCCCACTCCTACTTAGGCCCTCAATTGATTTGAACAAGTCCTTCACTATATTGAAAACAACTTTTTGTTAAACTGTATAAAGATGGTATTTTGAGTGCGAAATCTGACAACGTGTTAAGTACTTCTATCTCAGACCACCTAGAACGATAATTCCTTCTCATTCAGAACCCATTTGGACTTTCCCACTCCTACTTAGGCCCTCAATTGATTTGAACAAGTCCTTCACTATATTGAAAAACACTTTTTATTAAACTGTATAAAGATGGTATTTTGAGAGCGAAATCTGACAACGTGTTAAGTACTTCCATCTCAGACCACCTAGAACGATAGTTTCTTCTCATTTAAAACCCATTTGGACTTTCCCACTCCTACTTAGGCCCTCAATTGATTTGAACAAGTCCTTCACTATATTGAAAACAACTTTTTGTTAAACTGTATAAAGATGGTATTTTGAGTGCGAAATCTAACAACGTGTTAAGTACTTCTATCTCAGACCACCTAGAATGGCAATTCCTTCTCATTTAGAACTCATTTGGACTTTCCTACTCCTACTTGGGCCCTCAATTGATTTGAACAAGTCCTCCACTATATTGAAAAACACTTTTTATTAAACTGTATAAAGATGGTATTTTGAGTGCGAAATCTGACAACGTGTTAAGTACTTCTATCTCAGACCACCTATAACGATAATTCCTTCTCATTTAGAACCCAATTGGACTTTCACACTCCTACTTAGGCCCTCAATTGATTTGAACAGGTCCTTCGCTATATTGAAAAACACTGTTTGTTAAACTGTATAAAGATGGTATTTTGAGAGCGAAATCTGACAACGTGTTAAGTACTTCTATCTCAGACCACCTAGAACGATAATTCCTTCTCATTCAGAACCCATTTGGACTTTCCCACTCCTACTTAGGCCCTCAATTGATTTGAACAAGTCCTTCACTATATTGAAAAACACTTTTTATTAAACTGTATAAAGATGGTATTTTGAGAGCGAAATCTGACAACGTGTTAAGTACTTCTATCTCAGACCACCTAGAACGATAGTTCCTTCTTATTTAGAACCCATTTGGACTTTCCCACTCCTACTTAGGCCCTAAATTGATTTGAACAGGTCCTTCACTATATTGAAAACAACTTTTTGTTAAACTGTATAAAGATGGTATTTTGAGTGCGAAATCTGACAACGTGTTAAGTACTTCTATCTCAGACCACCTAGAACGACAATTCCTTCTCATTTAGAACCCATTTGGACTTTCCCACTCCTACTTAGGCCCTCAATTGATTTGAACAAGTCCTCCACTATATTGAAAAACACTTTTTATTAAACTGTATAAAGATGGTATTTTGAGAGCGAAATCTGACAACGTGTTAAGTACTTCTATCTCAGACCACCTAGAACGATAGTTCCTTCTCATTTAGAACCCATTTGGACTTTCCCACTCCTACTTAGGCCCTCAATTGATTTGAACAAGTCCTTCACTATATTGAAAAACATTTGTTAAATTGTATAAAGATGGTTTTTTGAGTGCGAAATCTGACAACGTGTTAAGTACTTCTATCTCAGACCACCTAGAACGATAATCCCTTCTCATTTAGAGCCCATTTGGACTTTCCCACTCCTACTTAGGCCCTCAATTGATTTGAACAAGTCCTTCACTATATTGAAAACAACTTTTTGTTAAACTGTATAAAGATGGTATTTTGAGTGCGAAATCTGACAACGTGTTAAGTACTTCTATCTCAGACCACCTAGAACGATAATCCCTTCTCATTTAGAACCCATTTGGACTTTCCCACTCCTACTTAGGCCCTCAATTGATTTGAACAAGTCCTTCACTATATTGAAAAACACTTTTTGTTAAACTGTATAAAGATGGTATTTTGAGTGCGTAATCTGACAACGTGTTAAGTACTTCTATCTCAGACCACCTAGAACAATAATTCCCTCTCATTTAGAACCCATTTGGACTTTCCCACTCCTACTTAGGCCCTCAATTGATTTGAACAAGTCCTTCACTATATTGAAAAACACTTTTTGTTAAACTGTATAAAGATGGTATTTTGAGAGCGAAATCTGACAACGTGTTAAGTACATCTATCTCAGACCAGCTAGATCAACAATTAGCCCTCTATCAGAACCTAATAGGACTATGACACTCCTACGTAGACCCTCAGATCATTTGAACAAGTCCTTGACTATACTGAAAGACTTTTTATGAAAACGCACAAGAATAATTTTTGAGCTCGAAATTTGACAACGTATTAAGAACTTTTTTCTCAGACCAGTTAGAGCAACATTTAGCCCTTTTTCAGAGCCTACTAGGACAGACATTCCTAGGTAGAATATCAAAACGTTGAACAAGACCTAAGCTGTAAAAACCGAAGCTGTGCGGTGCACAACAAACCAGACCAAAAAAAGCGGAAGCAAACAAAAAAAGCGCAAAATTGAAAATCCAAGAAGAGCGCAAAGCTTCAACGAACCTTCTTGCTTTGCAAGAACACATTCCCACGATGTGGGAACACGGACCGACAAAAACGGTCCGAAAACCGCAGCTCTGCGGTGCAGAGCAAACCAGACCGAAAGAAAGCAGCAGCTAGCCAAGCTAGCTAGAAAAGAAGCGGGAAGAACTCACCTGGCAGGAGACGACAGCAGACAGAAGAGAAGCAAAAACAAACTCTGAAAAAAACATTTTGTTAGTATACATAAAAGAACATCAAAGACAACACAGGAGACGCACGGCCACCCCCACCAAGCGACCGCTCCCCCCCCGGCGCCAACCCCCCCCCCCCCAACGACCCCCCCAAAAAAACACCAACCGACCAACGCCAAATTTTGGCATGAGTTCTGGAACATTGCCATGGAACTCAGAGAGCATGGAAATACATTTTGCAATGGATACGAGAATAAGTTACGATGAAGTTACGTCACGAACGGACGTCAGAAACGTCCAAAATGACCCAAATTACGGTCGACTCGCGGGCTAATTTCACTACTTTTTGAAAACAACACTATGTGATATGTATACCATTGAAACCGTCTTGAACTAAGCTGTTCATATTACTAAACAAAATGAAAAAGTTTTCTCTATACACAGAGTTATTAGCAAAAATCGACCGAGTCCGATCGAAAATAGGGACGTTTCCCATGCTCGTACACAAATTTACAACTTCTGGTGAATATTTTCGCAGGTTTCATTATATCAAAAGAAAGCACGCATAATGAGCTCTCTAACTATGCAACTCAATAGGAAAAAAAATTACTGTAGGCAGAGTTATTAACGATCGAGCCGTTGGTGCCAAATGCACCAAAAAAAGGACTTGGATGACCCAAAATGCCCAACACCTTCATCAACGATTATAATTATAACAACAAAACATATATGGGGAGAATCCTCATTATCAGGGGAGTCTAAACATCCAATTCTCGGACAGTTTAATGACGATATTGAAGTCACCAGGTGACCAGACCTGGCAGTCATCCTCTTCTGGGGTTCAAAATGGGGTCAAGTTTACAGGGTAATTTCTCGAAAACGACCGAACAAAAACAAACGCCGTTAAAACAGTTATTAGCACTGCTTGAGATACGCATCATATTAAAAAATGAGCCCAATCCGTGCATTCTTCAAGGAGTTATAGCAAAAATAAGGTACCGTACCAAATGACCCTAGAAGAGAGATACGCCACTTTCAGAGCTAAAATTGACCTTCTGAACTACAGAAAACGCACTATAAAACATATATGAGGAGAATCCTCACTATCAGGGGAGTCTAAAGAACCAATTCGCGGGGCTGAATTCGGCTTTTTTGTTGGTCTAACATGTACATACCTGAAATGTACCCGGACACGAATAGGTAAAAATGGAGGTATGTGTCCTGGCCAATTTCTCGAAAACGGCTGAAAGAAACAAAACGCCATTTACAGGGATTCAAGTACGGCTCACGCTGAGTTCAAATCAACAAACAGATCAAAAATCGGTTCACTCTACGAGGAGATATTCCAACATAAAGGTACCGTACCAAATGACTAAATAGGACAAGTACGGCGCAGGTTTCGCTAAAATTGACCACCTGGACTACGTAAAACTACATACAAAATATATATGGGGAGACTCCCCACTAACTGGGGATTCTAAAACACTAAGATTTGTAACATAGTTCAAAGCTTCAAGGTGTGTCAATGGTGTCAACGGATGGTGTCAACCGCTTCTGGGGCGAACACCGAGGGCAAGTTTACTGGCCAATTTCTCTAAAACGGCTGAACCAAAATGAACCCCTTAGTACAGTTTGGAGCACTGCTTGAGATACGCATCATATTAAAAAATTAGCCCAATCGGTACATTCTTCGAGGAGTTATAGCAATTATAAGGTACCGTACCAAATGCCCAAAAAAGCGAGGTGACCGCTATGCAGAGCCAAAATTGACTATCTCAACTACATAAAATACCATATAAAATATATATGGGGATACTCCCCACTAACTGAGGATTCTAAAACACCAAAACTTGTTGGGTAAATCGCGTGTTTTGTTGTACCGAAATTTGGGTCACCCAGAATAGCCCGAAAATTCGAACTATTTCAAATTTGAACATTAATAACTTTTTGATTAGGCCGATTTGGGAAACGAACCAAACACTGCAAGCAAGAGGGGTTCAGTGCTAACAAAATGCGACCACTCCGGTTTAATTTGGTCCAGTACTTTAGGATATATTAAGAAAATACTGTTCTGTACCCCATTTTTTGGGCTAAAATCGAAGCCCAAGATCTCCGGAACCGACGTAAAACAACGTGAAACAGCGTTCCCGGCGTATTTGTGGGTGTAATTCTGGTCCACTTCCACGTTCTAGGTCACGGCAAACCTTCATGGTGAGGTGGGAAAAAATTTCCCACCTCACCATGAAGGTTATGGTGTTTTGTGTGTTTTGACATAAAACAACATCAACAGAAATTTGATGAAATCGTGAAAAAAGTAAAATTGTTGAATTAAGCTCATCAATTAATACAAGTAGCTCCAAAGACCTAAATGGTGCCTAGAAAACACAAATTGCACGCCGAAAAACCTGTTCTTTGCGCAAAACACCACTAATCGATTAAAATTTGAGAATTGTTAAGTTTTCGAGCTTTCACTGTTAAATTACCCTTTCACAAAAAACTTTTAGGAAGGCAACCAATAATTCCATCAAAGACGGGCTTAAAAGGAAGAGAATGCGCTCTAATTTACCCATTTTGGTTAATATTTGACAGAGAAACAAGAAAAAAGGCCAAAAACGGAGTGCCTTTTTTATGCGACGAAACAAACTTCGTTCCTCAGCATTTGCAGACTCTGCCAGAACATCCACCGTAAATATTTCAATTCACTCGGGCATTAATCTGTTCTTAGGCCTGGAATAATCGAAACCAATTAGGAGAAACTTTTAACTGCGAAACAGCTGCTTTAAATAGCGTGTCCTAATGTTTTTCACACAAAAAAATTTGAAAAATTGTCATTTCAGGAAAAAACTGTTGTAGTTCTCCATTACCAATAGCTATTATAAATCTTTCAAGAAGCTAAGGAAGGAAAATTGATCAAACAAACAATAGCAAACGAAAGAGGCGTCAAAAAACTAAAAACATTCAATTACAATTGAAAAATCAGTCGGAACTTTTTTTAAGATTTTACTTAATTTTTCTAGTTCTTAAAGTGCAGCATAGTTCGAGTCCTGCGTTCTTTCAACAATTGAAGTTTTGAAGTTGTATGACGTTGATAGACATTATGAGGACTAGGAAGAAATGAAAATTTGATCATTGAGTTCACTTGCAATACAAAAGATTTCCTTCGGTTTATTAAGGATGAAAGAAGGTTACTTGAAATCTTATTAGTTTTAAAATTTAAAAAACGACAAAATGAGTTCTTACATATTACGATTGTTACAATGACTGCACTGTTGATATTATTTCACTTGTGTGCTTAATAAAGAGTGAAAGTCTATTGAAAAAGTATCAGAAACTATCCTTGATAAACTTTACCCTCACTTATTTACAACATTTAAAAATCCAAAAATTTTCAATGTGTTATAAATTTTCCCCATTTTTCGAGCCTTTATTCCTATTTCAATATTGTATTGGCTTCAACAGTAGTCCCATTCGGATACAGAATGAGTTTAGAAGGGATTAAAAGGTTTGAGACATATTCACATTTAGGATTTTCGGCAGGTACCTATTTTATCAGCGATATACGATGTTATCGCAACACAAAACGCATGATTGACTATTTTGCAGACACTATGTGATTTATCACTCTCAACTGACTGCTGACCATTGTTTTTTGTAGTACTTGCTACCTAATAAGGACTCAAGATGATGGGACAATAGTAAAATGTTTTTTACAGAACAAAAAGTCGAATAAAAAATTATTTATCATAAGCTGGAACGCACTAGATGCCTTTGTTTGACTTTTTGAGTGTTTACCACTTCAATCACCTTTGGTAAGAACAGATTGAACTAGTTAAACGATCATTGAACTGTTTTCATGAAAACGAGTGTTTGAAACACGTTATCAACGCTAAAATCTATATAAAAAAATATTGTTTTTATTTCAAGTTTGGTTGTCAATAATTTTTTTACCGGCATGAATGAAAAAAACAGCAGCAGGGCAAACATGAACTGTTTGGTGCTATCAAAATTCGACTATGCCGAACAGATATGGTTCAGTACTTCAGGAGATTTTAACAAATCCCTACGTATACCCCATTTTTTCAGCTATTTTTAGAGCCCAAAAATGCCGAAAAAATTCTTGACGTGGTTAAAAGGTACCTCTAGCGTGTTTTTGGGAGTAAACTGAGTCCGTCTTTGCGTTCCCAGTTGAGACAAACCTTCATGGTAAGATGGGAAAAAATTTCCCGCCTCGCCATGAAGGTTATGGTGTTTCATCAGTTTTGATACAAAACAACATACACCGAAATTTGACAAAACAATAAAAATAGAAAAATTGTTGAAATACCAACAACCATTGATATAGCCAAATTAAGAGACTTGAGTATTGCCTGGAAAACACAAATTGCACGCAAAAAATTTGTTTGATTACAAAAGGCACACCTCAGCCAATAGAATCTGAGATCGGTCACTGTTCTCAGGATTGAATCTTGAATAACCGTTCAATAACAAATTTTCAAGACAAACAAATTACATTGCATGCAGTAACAATTTAAGCGCCACCAATTGCGCTGCTGATAAGCCAGTTAGATGCCAAAACTATATAGAAGTCCAGAAAATATAAAACCTTGATTTACATTTTTTTAAAGCGATCAAATGTATTTATTGTTGCGCATTTGAAGATTCTTCTTAAATCATTCTTGTAAATAGTTTAAACTATCTTATTGTAGATCAGCAAGATGGCTCTTTTTGTTGTGAAGGCCCAAAAGTAACTGACTTTTCAAATGAGCCAAAATTTGAATAAAAAATTTTCTTCTGAAACCAGAACAGATTTAATTGAAACGAACGGAAACCAAACACTTTAATTTTTCTTTTCTTTCCTATAAACTGTGGGCCTGTTTTTAGGTATTTTTTCACCAGCTACTGTGGATATTTGGAACTGAATTTTTTTCTGGTTGATTAATGACATGAACTGCAGAAGATATCATTAGACTTCCAAAGTTCTGCACGGCCTCACAAGGGGCGTAACAGGTTTTTGCTATTTCAAACTAATTCAAGGTAAAATTTTTGAACGTTATGTG
Organism: Convolutriloba macropyga; assembly: GCF_964194025.1. Taxonomy (NCBI): domain Eukaryota; kingdom Metazoa; phylum Xenacoelomorpha; order Acoela; family Convolutidae; genus Convolutriloba; species Convolutriloba macropyga. Next base: position 53,971,941 of record NC_134470.1, on the reverse strand, counting down.
TGCCTGCAGAGCAAATTAACGTCTGAAAAAACAATTTTGAAAAATAACAAAACTTGGTACGGCCTTATACGGCGCCGTACTAATTTTTTTAATTTTTCATAGATGTGAAAAGTGCCAAAAACTATTGAAAAAATGACTTGTACAAGATAATCGTTTTTTTTAAAAACCAATTTTAGGAAGGTAGACTTTATAAATTGGCAATTTGATCAATTGGATACGGTGCCGTAGAAAACTTATTACGGCCCTATGCGTTGCCGTACAAAGTTTTGTAAGTTTTCGAGGGCAGCGTATAAGTCTTAGTAAGTTTTCAGAGTTTCGCCTAAGGTGGTCAACCTGGGTATGTGTCGAGGCCAATTTCTCAAAAACGGCTGAAAGGAACAAAACGCCACTTACAGGGATTCAAGTACTGCTCAAGTTGAGTTCAAATAAAAAAACAGATCAACAATCGGTTCACTCTACGAGGAGATATTCCAACATAAAGGTACAGCACCAAATGACCAAAATGACCCTTTTCGGGTCTTGTTTCTGGACTATGACCAATAACCACTCATTATAACCACCTCTAAAACATATATGGGGACAATCCCCATTATCGGACGGGTCTAACTAACTAAATGTAACCTTACTGTAACTTTGCGAAACTTAATAAACGGCAGGAAACAGTTCCATAAATGTTTATTTTGTCCCCTACAATTTATTGAGAGTCCAATTGCGGAAACATGCACCTAAAATCAAAGAAAAACTTCTCTTCATCGAATAGGGTGTGAAGCAGTGCTTATAATGGAAAATGCAATTAGTTCGAACAAAGAAGAGTAACAATCAGATTGTGAAAGACATTAAACAAATGGAAACTAATTGAGGGCCATACGTCGTTACGGTTTCAATAAATGTGTAATCCAGTTTTCCAGAAATCTACTCCATGCAGGAATTATAGTTTCTGATTGAAAACATAAGGAAGAGGATTCAGATTCAAGTTGATCCACTTTAAAACAACCGCGTTTCCTGTTGTTAAAATTTAAAGAGATTAAAGTCTCTTTAAACGGTTTTTCTGGAACTTCAGTATTGATGTTCACTTCAAAAACCCCGAATGGCTCCCAAATTACTGGTTCGATCTAGAATCATCTATAGGGCTGAAGAGTGGGAAGCTTTTATATTAAACCTAACTGTAACTTTGCGAAACTTAATAAACGGCAGGAAATGGTTCCATAAATGTTTATTTTGTCCCCTTTAATTTATAGAGAGTCCAGTTGCGGAAACATGCACCTAACATCAAAGAGAAACTTCTCTTCATCGGATAGGGTGTGAAGCAGTACTTATAATGGAAAATGCAATTAGTTCGAACTAAGAAGAGTAACAATCTGATTCTGAAAGACTTTAAACAAATGGAAACTAAATGGGGGCCATACGTCGTTACGGTTTCAATATATGTGTAATCCAGTTTTCCAGAGATCTACTTCATGCAGGAATTATAGTTTCTGATTGAAAATATAAGGAAGAGGATTCGGATTCAAGTTGATCCACTTTAAAACAACCGCGTTTCCTGTTACAATTTAAAGAAATTAAAGTCTCTTTAAACGGTTTTTCTGGAACTTCAGTATTGATGTTCACTTCAAAAACCCCGAATGGCTCCCAAATTACTGGTTCGATCTAGAATCATCTATAGGGCTGAAGAGTGGGAAGCTTTTATATTAAACCTAACTGTAACTTTGCGAAACTTAATAAACGGCAGGAAATAGTTCCATAAATGTTTATTTTGTCCCCTTTAATTTATAGAGAGTCCAGTTGCGGAAACATGCACCTAACATCAAAGAGAAACTTCTCTTCATCGGATAGGGTGTGAAGCAGTGCTTATAATGGAAAATGCAATTAGTTCGAACTAAGAAGAGTAACAATCTGATTCTGAAAGACTTTAAACAAATGGAAACTAAATGGGGGCCATACGTCGTTACGGTTTCAATATATGTGTAATCCAGTTTTCCAGAAATCTACTTCATGCAGGAATTATAGTTTCTGATTGAAAATATAAGGAAGAGGATTCGGATTCAAGTTGATCCACTTTAAAACAACCGCGTTTCCTGTTGTTACAATTTAAAGAAATTAAAGTCTCTTTAAACGGTTTTTCTGGAACTTCAGTATTGATGTTCACTTCAAAAACCCCGAATGGCTCCCAAGTTACTGGTTCGATCTAGAAACATCTATAGGGCTGAAGAGTGGGAAGCTTTTATATTAAACCTAACTGTAACTTTGCGAAACTTAATAAACGGCAGGAAATAGTTCCATAAATGTTTATTTTGTCCCCTTTAATTTATAGAGAGTCCAGTTGCGGAAACATGCACCTAACATCAAAGAAGAACTTCACTTCATCGGATAGGTTGTGAAGCAGTGCTTATAATGGAAAATGCAATTAGTTCGAACTAAGAAGAGTATCAATCTGATTCTGAAAGACTTTAAACAAATGGAAACTAAATGGGGGCCATACGTCGTTACGGTTTCAATATATATGTGTAATCCAGTTTTCCAGAGATCTACTTCATGCAGGAATTATAGTTTCTGATTGAAAATATAAGGAAGAGGATTGGGATTCAAGTTGATCCACTTTAAAACAACCGCGTTTCCTGTTGTTACAATTTAAAGAAATTAAAGTCTCTTTAAACGGTTTTTCTGGAACTTCAGTATTGATGTTCACTTCAAAAACCCCGAATGGCTCCCAAATTACTGGTTCGATCTAGAAACATCTATAGGGCTGAAGAGTGGGAAGCTTTTATATTAAACCTAACTGTAACTTTGCGAAACTTAATAAACGGCAGGAAATAGTTCCATAAATGTTTATTTTGTCCCCTTTAATTTATAGAGAGTCCAGTTGCGGAAACATGCACCTAACATCAAAGAAGAACTTCACTTCATCGGATAGGTTGTGAAGCAGTGCTTATAATGGAAAATGCAATTAGTTCGAACTAAGAAGAGTATCAATCTGATTCTGAAAGACTTTAAACAAATGGAAACTAAATGGGGGCCATACGTCGTTACGGTTTCAATATATATGTGTAATCCAGTTTTCCAGAGATCTACTTCATGCAGGAATTATAGTTTCTTTTTGAAAATATAAGGAAGAGGATTCGGATTCAAGTTGATCCACTTTAAAACAACCGCGTTTCCTGTTGTTACAATTTAAAGAAATTAAAGTCTCTTTAAACGGTTTTTCTGGAACTTCAGTATTGATGTTCACTTCAAAAACCCCGAATGGCTCCCAAATTACTGGTTCGATCTAGAAACATCTATAGGGCTGAAGAGTGGGAAGCTTTTATATTAAACCTAACTGTAACTTTGCGAAACTTAATAAACGGCAGGAAATAGTTCCATAAATGTTTATTTTGTCCCCTTTAATTTATAGAGAGTCCAATTGCGGAAACATGCACCTAAAATCAAAGAAAAACTTCTCTTCATCGAATAGGGTGTGAAGCAGTGCTTATAATGGAAAATGCAATTAGTTCGAACAAAGAAGAGTAACAATCTGATTGTGAAAGACATTAAACAAATGGAAACTAATTGAGGGCCATACGTCGTTACTGTTTCAATATATGTGTAATCCAGTTTTCCAGAGATCTACTTCATGCAGGAATTATAGTTTCTGATTGAAAATATAAGGAAGAGGATTCGGATTCAAGTTGATCCACTTTAAAACAACCGCGTTTCCTGTTGTTACAATTTAAAGAAATTAAAGTCTCTTTAAACGGTTTTTCTGGAACTTCAGTATTGATGTTCACTTCAAAAACCCCGAATGGCTCCCAAATTACTGGTTCGATCTAGAAACATCTATAGGGCTAAAGAGTGGGAAGCTTTTATACTAAACCTAACTGTAACTTTGCGAAACTTAATAAACGGCAGGAAATAGTTCCATAAATGTTTATTTTGTCCCCTTTAATTTATAGAGAGTCCAGTTGCGGAAACATGCAACTAACATCAAAGAGGAACTTCACTTCATCGGATAGGTTGTGAAGCAGTGCTTATAATGGAAAATGCAATTAGTTCGAACTAAGAAGAGTAACAATCTGATTCTGAAAGACTTTAAACAAATGGAAGCTAAATGAGGGCCATATGTCGTTACGGTTTCAATTTATGTGTAATCCATTTTTCCAGAGATCTACTTTATGCAAGGAATTATAGTTTTTAACTTAATATATAAGAAAGAGTGGTTGGATTCAAGTTGGACTTTAAAGTGATTGGACTTTAAAACCACTTTTAAACTTTCTCTAAACCGTTTTTCTGAAACCAGTTCTTTCGGTACCACTCAGAATCGATTTGTGAGCAGCCAATTCATAAACAGAGGCGCGTGAAAAATAAAAATACCAAATTTTGCAAAATTGGTGCGTTACTGCCTTTTTGAATTTTTTTGAGCACTCACTGAAAGTAATTTTGGGGTTTGCTGTAGTGTAGGTCGACAAATATTAGCTCAAATTGCTTCCTATAAGGATCATTGTAAAGCTCTTGTAATAAACTTCAACATTTGGCTTGCTAATTTTACTAAAAATAAACAATTTTGTACTGCAGAAAATTATTTAAAAAGTTAAGGTAAGTTAAGGTAATTTTACCTTAACACAGTTCAGGTAATTTTTTACCTTAACTCAAGTTAAGCTAAAGTTAAGGTAACTTCTACCTTAATTTTACCTTAACAGAGGTTTACCTTAACTGCGTTAAGGTAACTTTACCTGAACTTTTTTTAGTGTGGCATGCAATATGTGGCCTAATTTTTCGAGGTTATGCGAATTTCTGAGAATAGTAGCTTTTGTAAGCTCTTGTTGTTACATGTGAACAAAAACGTTTTCTAACTAAAGTCTCTCCAGATCTCACTAAAAAATTTGGAAGCAAAATTTTAATGGTTATAGGTCTTATAGGCAGCATATTTATCGTGCACACTCGAGAAAAGTTCAGGTAAATTTACCTGAACCGTTTTCAGGTAATCGGAAGTTCGGGCGAATTACACATGAACTATAGTTCAGGTAAATTTTTACCTGAACGAGTTTAGGTGTAATTACCTGAAAGAAAGTTTATTCCAATCAGCAATGAAACAACAAAAATCTTTGTCTTTCAAACAAAACTAAATTGAGACAAAAGTCTGTTCAAGCCAGTGATTTCAGCCAGTGATGCCTGAACTTTTCATGTACATTTCAGTTAAAATTCAGGTGATTTCAGGCGTTGTGCAGTTGAGAACAATTTGCCTGACCAATTCAGGTAAGTTCAGGTATTTTTTCAGACAAATTTACCTGAATTTTTTTAGTGTAAGATCTGGTAAGTTAGATTCATTTAACATCAGAACTGGCGAAGTTTTTTTTTACAATTCAAAGCAAATACAATTCACGCCGAAGCAGGAAATGGAGCGAAAAAGCGAGTGGTTTTGCGGCGTGAACTTTTTTCGCTCTAATTTTGAAGTAGAGTGAGAAAACGGTGTTTGAACAAAAATTCGGTTTCTCGGTAGTGGTTTTTTGTTCACATGCGGCAATTTCACTCTGATTTTTACTGGTTTTTCGATTTTTTGGATCGGATTTTTTTAGATGGTTTTCCCAATCCATTCACAGCTCATTCTAGGCCTAGTTTTTTGTTTGAATTAAATTTTCATTTCTCGCTAGTGGTTTTTTTGTTCACATGCGGCATTTTGACATTGATCTTGTTTTTTTTTTAATTTTTTGATCTCATTTTTTTAGGAAATGGTTTTCCCAATTCACTCAAAGTGCGTTCTACGTCTAGTTTTCCTTTAGTCAATGAAAATTCTTTGAATTGTACGTCAGGACCTGTCCTGCTATGTTTTAATTTTTGTTTGGCATTTCATTTTTTATGCGACAATTTTGTCAAATTTGTGTTCTTACACGATTAAAAGTTCAATAATCACCCGGGTGTGAATCTGGGGGGGGGGGGGGGGGCATGGCTTAGGAAACAAGTCCATTGCTCAAAAGTTGAGCTTTTTGCAGCTACCTCAAAACTCAACGATTTAGGAAAACTAGGGGGTGGTCGTATTTTTTCCAGTGTATCAACAGTGTGATCATAATTCATCGTACCCAAATGACTTTAAACGAGATTCGACAAGTCTTGGTAGTCATTCAAGGATCAAATATTATACCAATAAAGTAATCTCGTATTTTTTAATGTCAAGTTCTTGTATGAAATTGTATAATAAACTTGCATTATTACTAAAAAAATTTTTGTGATCCTACTATTTATTCCAAGAAATCAAAAATCATTTCAATTTTCTAATTGACTAAAAATTGAGTACTTTCGCCTTCAATATTTTTAAGCAATAACATGCTTTCTTTTAACTTCTGACCAATCGGTCGCAAAACCCACTCGGAGTGATGAGCTACCTTTAGGTTGAGCGTCCTTCTAATCCCCTGTGGAATTAGATGTTTTTTTCTCGTTGATCCACCCTGCAAGCTGCTCTGCTATTTCTCGGTATGCTTAAATGAACTTTCTCAGGAGGTCAGTAATCTTTTCTGCTGCTTGCTTTTTGAGCCTTGAACCGCATCATTGCGTTCAAGCAACTCCTAGTGTCTAACCTCAATACTATTTCTGAATGCACAAAATGGACAGCCAGACAGTTGAATAAACAACCCAATCGCTTCGCGTTTTTGAGGCCAATTTCTTTTACTGTAAATGGGACAAAGTAGTCGACTCCAACTTTTTCGAAAGCTGTTATTGCAAAAAGCCTTTCTTCAGGTAGCGTTAGTCGCCTGGGCTATCTCGTGTGCTTTTCTCTTTCTCGTGCCGAATAATTTGTTGTTTGTTAAACATAAGGCATTCCAATTGCCAATTTTTGCTGAATTTGGCATTTTTAGTCGTTTCGTGAAAATTATTCCTGTGCTCCTTACGTAAAAATCGTTCGACGTCATGCGTCCAACGTGACCGTTTTGCGTGCATGGTTTCCAAGTGACTGAAAATTAATTTGCTTTTTGTTCTATGTACTCACCAGTTAAATTACTAAAAACAGGAGACAGTACGTCAATTTCGGCTAAAGTTATTTGCAGAATGAGGGCAAGTTAACAAATAATTTAATGCTCAAAAACACAAAGTATCGAATGATTAACTGCTCAAAATTAATCACGGAAACGAGAGTAAAAGACAAGTAATAATTCGCTCAAGAACAGCTTAGTTTAGTACACAGAGAATATTGTTTTTGAAGCATTACCGAGGTTTCTACACCCTATTAAAAAATTGTCCAAGTTCCAAAGAAACTCACTAAGAATACACTTCGTTTTGTCACCGCTGATTTTTCGGCTTGTTCACTGCTGACGTAGTTGCATATTATTGGTTATTTTTAGTTATGGCAACAGAGCGGCGAGTCGCGTGAAATGCTAGTGCAATAATAGATGTTTCCTTCTTTCGCGCACTACGGAATTTTATTGTTTTTATTTTAACATGCTTGAGTTTGTTTATATTTTTTCGCCTACACAATCTCAAATTCAACCGTGAACTATCACAAAACATATTTTGCTTAAATCGCATTCCTCTTTTCCAAGTCTTAGGTTTTCCACCTAACTACGTATTTTATGTTTCATGTATGACTTATGCTTTCTAGAAAATTGCAGCTTTTTTAAAAAAGAAAATGAAGACTGGATATACTGCTATTGAGCTTAAAGCTATTCAAAGTTTTTTGGTTTCATTGTTTTGGCGTTGGCTCTTTATTTGAACTGCTTTTTTGCATGAAAGTAAGAAACTTGTTTTCTGGCACACATAGTTTTAATGTAAAAAATCTGACGTTAACAAGAAGTAAATGTTTTTGAGGCGAGATTGAGAACATAATGAGCACCGATTACCGAAGAACCCTAGTCTGTTGTCTTCTTTGTTTTATTTGTTATTTTGATTTTGTCTTTTTTTCCTTTTGATGAATGTTTGTAGACTGGGTGCATAAATTGAAGTTTATTGTCTTCAGGACAAATAGAAATTTCGATTCTCGTTGTAGTAGCGTCGCTAGATTTTGATGAATTTTCTCCTAATTCGCTTCTATATTGCACCAAATTACCATAAAAACCTTACATTGTTGTCCAAGGAAAGATGAAGTAATTCACTTGGAAGAGACGTAATAACAACGAGTTAATTTTGTACCAACCTTGTAAAATGAGGGAAGGGACTCTACGCTGTAGCTTGCTTTTTTGTTTGGTTTTGTCAATTTTGACCCCCTAAAAATTCCGAATTAAGACAGATGTGAGTGGTAGCATTTCGAAGTCTTTGCTTAGAGGTTATGAGCTTTTTTACAAGATTTTCCAAAAAAGTGGAGAGCATTTCAATTGTGGGGCCAGATAAACTTGTTAAGCCTGAAGAAATAAATTGGCTTGTATCCAATACTTGAGCCCAAAATAGCTAAGAAAAAGCCAACGTACCAAGTTTTGGTTACAAGCTTTCAGTCAGACACGCTTCTGTTTCGCCTATGTAACGATTTCTTGATGAAAAGTTTCCATATCGTTCATTTGTTTTTACTTTTGTCGGTTTTTCTATTTGTCTCTTAATTTGTCAACCTAATGGCTTCTGTTTTATTAGCCGTCGTTATTATTAACTTTTAATGGTCGCCGTAAGCCTCTCAACGGTTATTATTTAGGTGCTCTCCTTTTTAAAAATTCGCTTTGCCTTTTGATCCCGTTTTTCGTTTTACATAAGTCACGATTTTCTTTGACTTCTGACTCACCTCACTCACTGTTTCAAATGAATGGATTTTAAATTTTTTTCACGCTTTGAATTACGCAATGCAGTGAATAAGGTCAAAGTGAAAGAGCAAATCAAAAGAAAGGGGATAAACTGATGAAGCCCGGTCATTAAGTTATTGTGCATTAGTTTATAAAAGTTCATTAGAGCAGTGGCTAGCTGAGATTAGTAGAAAGCTTAATAGCTTTAAGTTATAACTGAAACCCAAGACTGAATTAGAACTTTTGAAACTGGTTTAAGCTACGTTTAATTTATTTTGCTTCATAATTTTTGTTTTATAATGCTTTATGAAATAGTTGGTTTTAGTAGCAGTCTAAAGCTATTCAACTTTACTACTTGGTCGCTATTTTTTCATAAAACTATTGAAACTCAGATTATCTGAATTCCTTCGTATTAATTTTTTAGCCATCACTGCGGCTTTAGTTGATGGCTTCTATTATCTTAAGAAGATGCATAGTTTCCCTTGATTGGAGAGTGATATGAGTGGGTGTGGCAATTTCTGTTGATGATTTTTGCACGACTTTTGTCAATTTCTTAGATCTTGACCAGCACATCTTGATCAATTTTTCCTCTGACGCTTTTGAGCTATCGTCCTCAAAAACGAGATGACAGGTAAAGCCCGGAGGAAATTTAGGTCGCTGAGCAGCTCTCCAAGAATTTTTTAGTATCTACGTGTACAATTCATTAAAGCTGCTATGAACACAATTTAAAGGTGTCAAAGTAAGTTTTTTAGCAGTTTTGAACCCCTCTGTCTTCCAACCTCCTCCCAGTTGTCCACCCACCACCAATTCCACCCCCCCCCCATAAATCCCAACGCCACCGCGCATGACCTCCCCGTACACTCCCCTCTCACTTCCTTCACCCATGCTCCCCACCACGCCCAAATCCAGCTCCCCTATAAAAGAGATCTGTTCTGTTTCAACCCCAATGTTTTTTATGCCACCATCTACTAATTATGTGTCATTAAATAGCACGTTACTATGTAAAATAGCACGGGCGCCTGGGGGCATAAAAGTTGTATCTGCATAAACCTGGGGGGCATAGATAGGAAAAGACAACCTTAATACATCCTTTTTTTCCAACCCACACTTTTCCCTCTCTTAATCTAGCCTCACTAAGCCAAAGCTATCTACTACCGAAGCCAACTGCCAGCCAGTAGTCCATTATGTTTTTATTTAAGGGATAGCAAAAGTGTGGAAAAATTTTTCTTGTTGCTCTTTGTCATCTTCTTTGTCTGATTGGCTTTAGAGATCAATAAATGTTTTTGGCCTTTTTGGAGATATTACCGCAATAATAATAGTTTTTATGCTATTTTTTCTTCGAGAGAGAACTGGTATGCAATAGGACCAGCCTCATAACAGGAGGAGCCCGTTGGAAAATTTTGTAGAAAAGGTAGTGAAACGTTTCAAAATTAGAAAATTATTTTGGCGACCTTGCTTTGCTTAACTTATAGAAAGTTTTATTGGAGCTATCACTCTTTCAGTGGACTTTCATTTATATGTATTCAAAGGCAATTCACAAAGAAAGTTCGCACAAAAAAATTTACAATCTTTTGCATTGGTGTTTTTTTCCAACTCTGAGATATTTTAGGTTTTGTTGGTGTCCATGTCTACTTTTTGGTGGCCTTCGTTCCGATATCACTTTGCATTTTTTTTCGTACGAGCTCTATTTTTGATCTGCAGTCTTCCTTTTTTGGGAATAAGCGGCGGCAGCTGTTTTTGTTTCAGTGAATTTTTTGCTTTCTTTTTGTCAAGCGGATTTTGGAGCTTCCCGCGCCTTACTCACGCGAGCCTTCTTCAATTTTTATGGCGTAAAAGCCAGAAAGTTTGTTGTTTAGGCCATTGGTTTGCCGTCATGGCAGATACAAGCAGTTCTTTGACGTCAGACGATAGCGGAGGTCAGGACAGCTATGAGATGAGCGAAAAGTTGCCGACGTGCTTGGATGCAATCGAAATGGAAGACTCTGTTGACATACGAGACTTCTGCTCAGAGATACAAACAGTCATTTCACAGTATCAAATTGACCAGGATGCTACTGAATGGATAATAAACAATTTCCACGAGTGGAAAACTATCAACGCATTGGACGCGAGTGAAGATCTCTCTGTGAAGAAAATTCGACTCCTCCAGTCTGCTTTGAGTGACATCTTCGACCGTTTTGTCATCAACAGACAAAAATTCATCAATCACCTTCTATCTGCTGGTGTCGAAATCGAAATCATATGGAGTTCACCGTTGATTAAAAAGTTTGCAAGAGGTACTGAAGTTGTGGCTGAGTTTTTGAGGTCTGAAGAACTTGAACAGTACTTCTCTGCGTCCCATGTTACCATAATGCGAGCTACGCTTTTAAAGAATGAGCAAAGTAGTTCAACAAGCAATGAGACTTGTAGGTTCGAAAGAATTCGTGCAATTCTGAATGAATGTAACTTGCACGAAGAGGCTGTTGTAGAAGTTCTTTCGAAGATAGTCGCTTTTGATGATCTGAAAGCTTGCTTGGATGATTGCGAGGAACTGACTAAGAAACAGACTAAATTATTGCTTGAAAAACTTGGCGACATTTTCCAAGAAATGCTCGAGGCTGATCTGAAGGTGGACAGTGAAGACTTTGGTCATTTGTTTCAAGATTTAAAGCTACCAGTGGAAGCTGTTGATTGGATCAATCAGTGGCTGAAAGCAGCTCAAGATTCTGATGTCGATCTGAGCGAACTTGACAAATGTGAGGATCTGAACAAAAAGCAACTTAAAGCTGTGAAAGAAAAATTAGCAGTTTTCTTTCAAAAGAAAAGCAAAATTGCGAATCCTAGAGAATCTTTTTTGCATCATGTCAGGGCGTTTTTGAACAAGTGTGATGATTTATCAGAATCGATCAAGCTATGGGTTATCAATAATATCACAGATTTTGGAACTCTTGACGAACTGGAGAAAAACGAAGAGCTTACAAAACGACAAATTCGTGGTCTTAAAACAGCACTGGCAGATGTTTTTACTGTTTATGTCACAGAAATGGCATCGAGCCAATCAAAAGGCAGCGACAGGTTTTCTGGATTGTTTCAAGATTTGGATTTGCCGGAAGTGGCCATCGATTGGATTACTCAATGGCTGGAAAGTTGCTCGACCGATTCAAATTTAGATCTTAGTTATCTTGACCAATGCGAGGATTTGAACAAAAGGCAATTGATACTCTTGAAGGACAAGTTAACTGCCTTCCTGCATGAGGAAAGGACAAAAATGAGGGAAACTGAAGAAATTGTGGATCCGCTGCGATTGTTACAAGATGAAGTTGCATGTCAGCTCAGAAATCATTCAGACATAGCTGACTCGATTAAACAGTGGATTGTTAATAATATTCAAACTTTTGAAACTCTTGACGACCTGGGATCTCATGAAGAGCTGACCAAAAGACAGATCCGTGAGCTTACGGCAGATCTGTCGGATGCATTCGAAAAATATCGTGAAGACTTATCCGCGATTGGACAAACAACCAAATCGAGGACGACTTATTCTGATTTGTTGCATGACTTAGACTTGCCACAAAGAGCAGTTGACTGGATTGACCAGTGGATAAATAGTACATCCATCGACTCAAATTTTGACCTGAATTATCTTGACAATTGCGAGGACTTGAACAAAAAACAGTTGAAGTGCGTTAAGGAAAAATTGACGGGCCTCCTGCAGCTGCAGGAGAACAAAAACTGCGGGGAAAATATGGATCCTCAAAGTCTGTTTCTGCAAGAAATCGCTTTGCGTCTGAAACAATATTCTGGTTTGAATGAGTCAGTTGAGCAATGGATTCTGGGCAATATTTTGACTTTCAAATCACTCGACGACCTAAATGCCAACGAGGAGCTAAATAAAAGACAGATTCGGGAATTGGGAGGCCTTTTACTGGAACTCTTTCAAGAATATCAGAAGCGAACAGTTAGTGAGAATGAATCGACCACCCAACAGTTTTCCTTCATGTTTGAAGGTTTGGATTTATCTGAAAAGGCAGTCAATTGGCTCAACGACTGGCTTGAAAGTTGCAAAAGCTCATGTATTCATCTGGAATGTATTGACGAATGTGAAGAGTTGAACAAACGTCAGCAAAATATTGTAAAAGAAAAGTTGAAGGTGTTTCTGCAATTCATTGAACCACAGAAAAATTTGGATACAGACCCAGAGGCGATTTTTCGACAGAATGTTCAATCTTTTCTTTCTGATCAAAATGAGCTGGATGAATCTGTTAAGCAGTGGATTTTAAGCAATATTGCATCATTCAAATCTCTTGATGAATTGGAGTATAATGAGGAACTTAACAAACGGCAGATTCGTGAATTGAAATCGGGATTGCAGAGCCTTTTTGACCTCTACCGTGAACAAGAAACTTCATCTAGTGAAGAACAGAGCTCAGAGGTTATGAAACAAGACAGGACCAGTAATAGTGAGCATGGACAAGTTGGTGTTAAAGATAAAGACGATCTACAGAATTGCAACTTGGAGGTCAATGATATTTCAATTACACCCTTCATTTTGTTTGATGGTTTGGGTTTTTCAGAAAAAGCAATCGATTGGCTTAACGACTGGTTTAAAAGCTGCCACAGCTCAAAGTTTGATCTGAATTGTGTTGACGAATGCGAAGAGTTGAACAAACGTCAGCAAGTGATTGTTAAAAATAAGCTGAGAGAGTTTCTGCAATCTGATGGAGCGGATCAAAACACTGATACAAACCCACAGGCAGTTTTTATCCAGAATGTTGAAACGTTTCTCAAGGATCAAAATGAACTAGATCATTCTATGAAAGAATGGATTGTTAGCAATATTGCATCATTTAAATCTCTTGATGAATTGGAATCTAACGAGGAACTTAACAAACGACAGATTCGCGAGTTAAAAATGGGGTTAGAAAAGAAATTCGAAATTTTCTGCCAACAAAAATCTTCAAGTGGACAGCAGAAATCCGAGGTACCGAATGAAATTGAAGACGGTTTTCAGAATCATTCTGCGCAAATTGTGAGTGTTGAGCCTAATAGGGCTGGAGAGATCTGTGAATTGGATAAAAGTGGTCCAGAATATGATGTTTCAATTACACCCCTCATTTTGTTTCACACTGAACTGCAGGATGGTTTCGCTGTTGAAAAGTTTGCTCTGTCGGAAGAAGGAGTGAAATATATCTGTGCATCTGTTCCGCAAGAACCAACTGACGAAAACCCTGTTTTGTACTACACTGGCTCTGGAGTGCCCATCATTAATTTCAATGCTCTAGATCAACTGAAAATTGAATGCATTGGGTTGTTTGGACCGATCAAAGCGGTACTCCAAAATCTGCGCCGAATCGTTAGTGAATCGAAGATGTGTGATGTTGAGCAGTTTATGGCTGCTCAACAAACAGGCTTATACATGCTTAATTTGTCTGACTACAAAAAGTATCTCATTTTCTACTGTGAAAAGGACATTGATTTCAAAACTGTGAAGAAGGACTCGAAGGCAGTGCACTTTCTGAGGTATATGAGTCAATTGTGTAACAATGTCATCATGTGTCTGGATGGAAACTACGAGGATCGATTGGCAACTAATGAGGAGAAGCTGGCTGTCAAGTGTGATAGGCGAATCAAGTATGACCTAACGAAGCACGAAGTTCAACAAGAAAGTTTTTCGCTACTGGGACTTGGAGTGAAAAATGCTCATTATGAGGACTTTTTTTCATCCGAGAACAGTTTAGTAGCTGTCAAATATGAGAAAGTGAGATCATTTGTGAAAAGGGATGAAGCACGTAGAACGGGCGATGTCAGGGAAATTAAGAAAATTTTTGACGTGATGGCAGTCGAGAACACAGACAGCATTACGCACGAGTTCAAAAAGGAATACCTGAAAACATTTGAAGCTGAAGCCTGGTCACAAATGATGGATCAGTTAAATCAAGAATTGCATGAGAAGCTGGAGGTTTGTGAAAAGGAAGTTCAGGAGACAATTGCAATGTCGATCGTAGTTCACTTTTGCAAAGGACCCGACACAAAGTTGCCAATGAAAGTTTTGGCCTCCTTTTTCAATAAAAGTATATCTCATGCCAGTAATTTGTGGATCAAACTTGTGAAATGCAGCAGCTACCGCGAACATGGCAAAATTTTGATTTCTGACGTTGTGAAAATTGAGGATCAGTTTAAAATAAAAGATAAACTGAGCTCAAAAACAGAAGAGAGCAAAGTCATTGAAAAATATTTTCTCTGGAGAGCATTGTCTGAAATAGAAGATGGATTAAGTGAAGATTTAGTCTCGAAAGGCTTCGAGGAAGCTTCATGGGAAGACGTCAAAGGTTGTGCAGAAAAAGCTTTTCCTGCTGGCATATTCGCAGGAACTCAGTCAAAAATTATGAAAGCCATGGAAGCTGCAGGAGAAAAAGAAGACTACAGTAACGCGACAACCGAACTTCAAACATGCGTCCAAATTTATTTGAGTTACTTGTGGGAAATTACTGAACTGTTTAAAAATAAAAGTGTGTTTGTGACGTTTTGTCGAAGCTACGCCAAGTCTGCTCTTGATAAGGAAAAAGATGGAAAAGCTTCTGTTTACGTACAGCAGAATTTTGAAGCTGTAATGCAACGACTAATGGGCGAGAGTTCGGAGAAGCAAGGATTGGTTAAATCAGTAAAAGTGACGAGATATGGGAGGGCCGGTAAAAATTTTGACTGTATTTATGAAAAGTCATCAACAGAGCCAGCTAAAACAAAAATAGAGATTAATACAATTGCGCTGAGTCGAATTGAGCGACAGAGACCCTCAACAAGTGACCAAAAGATGAACATAAAAGAGTTACAATTCTATCGAGCAGCTGTTTTGGAAATTTCAGAACTTGAAACATTAGTAAGTCTTGTTCCACTAGATAAGTTTGTACTTCTTATCTTAAACGTGGAGCACCGATATGCCAGAACTGTCGTGTACAGCTTAGCTAACGTCTCAACGCCTTGCTTGAACATATGCTTCGGGAGGACTGTTGCTTCATCTTCATTCGACAGCAAAGCGCGACTTCTGGCTATCCAATCGAAACGGGAGCCAGGAGTAATTCATTTAATCAAATTCGGAGAAGATTACAAATCTCGGCAAAATCTCAAGTCAGTTGACTTGAGCAAGATGTTTCCGATTGAGAATTGTGTCAAGTTTTGCCTGCAACCAAATAGTAAATTCCTATGGTTTCTACATGAAAGCCGAGTGCGCAAAATTGACTACAAGAATGGTTCCATGATAAATACAATTATAAAATTGGAGGACATGTGCGACGTTGACTTAAGGTGCATACCCGACGGTGGCTGCCTACTAGCCATAGACGGTGAGAAGGGAGCGCTGCCCATAATGACAGAGACAGGAAATTTGCTCAAAAAAGTCGACAGAATCTCCAGCGGTTTCCAAATGTTTCATATTTTTAATGAGATGATCGGAACTCAAATTCACAATGCGGTGTTGTCTGTGTACCAGATTGTCGTTACTGGAGCACAGTACGAAACCCAACTGAATAAAAATGGAGAAGTACAGCATGATCAAAGTCGACCTGATGACTGCGGCAAGGAACTGAAAGAACAACATTGGATTGATTACGTTTACTGGATGTACACCAAATTCCCTTGCGACGACTTGCTTATGCCTAATCAAAGAATTTTGCACTTCTGGTTTACAGCGCTTGTTGCTGAGGACAATTTAAAGGAGAAATTGACATCTGCTGTGGCGTCTATTTGGAACCGAATTAGTATGACAAAGAAACCAATGAACTTTCTGAAGATACACGTTTCTGATTTAGCGTCTACAGCACCTTCAAAAGATGACGAGTTCTGCCTAGATTTGTGTAGCCTCAGTAGTTTTCTAGTAAAACTAATTACGTTCATCCCGGTGCAGATAGCCCGATGTCAATCCAACACATTCTACGTATTGGAGAATGGAATGCCTATATCATTAGATGCAGTCCAGTTCGCGTTTGACTTGAGCGCCAAAATAAATTTGAGGTTCTACGAAAGTATTTTCAGCGCCTGGAACGGTAAAATTAAAGTAATCTCTTCAATGGGCAAGCAGACAACTGGCAAAAGCTTCACTTTAAACCATCTGACAGGGTCATCGTTTAACATATCAGGTGGAAGATGCACTGATGGCTGTTGGATGACAGTCAAAGAGCAGGATGATTGCTTGTACGTAATTCTAGACTTTGAAGGTCTTGGAAGTATTGAACGAACAGAACAAGATGATATGCTATTGTCGTTGTTCAATAGTTCAATTTCAACTCTCACAATTTTCAAGACTGAAAAAAGAATTGACCGAGAAATTGACAAAATGTTTAGCAAAATTAACATGGGAAGTGATCAATTGAAAGGCACTGAGAAGATCTTCAAAGGAAAATTCATAATTGCCATCAATGATGTTACTCAAAAGGACGTGGAAGATACATCCAAGGAGTTTGAGGAAAAGATCAGTAACATCGTGTCTATTAGCGAAAACAATTTTTTTAAGAAACTGAACAACAGTGATTTCGAAATCATCGCTCTACCAGCATTTGAAAGTGCAGACTACTATGAAAGCATGCGGGGGCTTTCGGGTATAATCCAAATTGAGCTCAAAAATGTTTTCGACAGTGGTTCAGATTTTTTGTCTACACTGAAACTTCTGATGGCTAAATTGGCAATAAGCGATTTCACTCCTCTAGATAGGCAGCAAATCGATGAGCGCGTTCAGTCGTTAAGGTCAGTTTTGCAGTATGCCATAGCGTTCGGACAAACTTCAGATGATCTTCCAAAGAAGAAAGAGTTTGATTTGAAAAGTTTGGATGATTCTAGCTTCTCTATTTCGCTCGAAAAATCTGTTGAAGTTAAAACCGTCGGTTTGCTTACATTGAATGACTTCGAACTTGTCATTGAAAACAATCAGATGAATAACTTTGTTCTTCAGTTTCTGCTAATAATGGAAATTAGTTCAGAAAATTTCCGTGGGTGGCGTGAAGGACTGCAGAGTTTTGTTTCGGAGTCCATCATATTTCGCTTTGAGAGAATTGAAACCTGGCTTGAAGAAAACCTAAAAAAGTGGCGGTCAGCACAAAATCCTGAATTCGACGATATTATCAAGGTTGTTATGGAAAACTTGGAATGTACAAAAATTACGTATTCGCAGACATACACATTCTGTGATGAAAAATGTTCTCAATGTTTTCTGAAGTGCACCTCAATTCTTAATCATAAAGGTGATCACAAATGTTCGACAAATCACCACTGTAGGGCATTGTGCGATTTTTGCGACGGGAGAGAAAATTTTTGCAAGATGCGTTTTGGTCATGATGGTAAACACGTGTGTGTTGAAGTAAGTCACGTGTGCTGCACGCCATGCAAATTTAAAGCAGTGAACAACTGCACTGGACAGTGTCAAAAAATGACAGAACATGAAGGCGAGCATGAATGTTCAGTAAAACGTCACCCTTGCGTTGAAGTTTGTAGCTTAGATGGTTGTGAAGGACGATGTGTGATTAATTGCGACCTTGAACACACGGTTCATAAGTGCGCTAAAGAGCAGTGCATGAGCTCTTGTTGTATGCCCAATTGCAGCAACAAGTGTGCTGCGCTGGACCATTTTCATGCGTCGGACTTGTCGGGACTCTACGCACAAGAGCAGCTCATTCAAGTCGAGTCTCCGTTTCTTCTTGAAGACGGAGTGAGCAGGTTTGATTCAGCGGAACATTTTTGTGGGAAAGAACACCAATGTGATCAGAAATGTGATCAAGACGGCTATTGCTACAAAGAAGCTCAAAAGCAAATCGGAAACAAGAAAGAAACGTTCCAAGGTCAAAGAGGCACGTTCACATACGATGTTGAATATGTGGAAAATGGTAAGAAGTACCAATGTCCCAAGAAGATAAAACCTTTTGAGAAAAGCCATGAAGGCGACCATTCGTGCTCAAAACCGGACCATTTCTGTACTAAAATATGTCCAACGTGTAAAAACATATGCAGCAAAACAGTAAACCATGAGAAAGACGGGGATGTGCTGCATAAGGTATCTCACAGTTATTTTATCTCAGAACAAGATATTGACGTGACAGCAAAGAATGGAGATACAAGAAAATACATAGTTGGAGAGCATGCGAAAGCTGAAATATGTCACGTTTTGTGCACGGCTCTGGGTAGGGGTCATATTCATTTAGTTGAATGCGATAGCGTTGATCCTAGCGCCTGCGTCTACAGTGCAAAAAATGATGGACGTCGACACCAGACTTCAAAATATTACCCAAATCCTGAAATGCCGAAAGACGAAATAACACACGATGCTTACTGGGCTCTAGTTGGTTTTGAAGATCCTTGCCAGAAGAGCGAGAGTGAACAATTCCAGAGATGCCCAGCATACTGCGCAGCTGAAACCCATGAAACAAACAGAGAACAGATTTTCTGTGATATGCCACTGTGGCATGAACCTGTCAAAACTTTGGCTGATGCTGGCCGAGCAGATGGAATCGTGACCAAAGACGGCCACGTCTTTCCCTGTAACCACCCATTTAGAATCTATCACTTTGTCCTTTGCTTAAACGATTGCGGATCCATGAGTGGCGGCCCTTGGGCTGATTTAGTGACGGCTGTTCAAACTTTTGTTACGCAGCGACTTCGGACTTCAACAACTGATACCATATCGGTAGTAATATACAATAGTACAGCACGAACTGCAGCTGAATATGAACCTATATCCAACTTTAGCCAGTCTTGGCTGAAATTTAATAGTGGCGGGACCAATTTCTCAGCAGGTCTTCTCTTAGCAGACAACATCATTGGACGTCATTGCAGTAAAAGTGTGATGCCAATTCTGATATTCATGTCCGGTGGAGGCAGTGGCAACGGTGAAATCGAAATGGGAAACATAGCAGCCAAGTACAGAGTTTCAAATGGTCTACAAGTTTACACGTTGGGATTTGGGAGCACTAATTTTGCCAAATTGGAAGAACTAGCGAGACTTGGTTGTGGTCAGTATTTGCACGCTGTTAGTGGTAGGGATTTAACACCATTGTTTGTTGACATATCGGCCAAACATCCTCCTACTATTGGAGTTGCTCTCTAACAAATTGGACATTTTGCGAGCAATTTTAACTTTTTTTAATAGAACTTTGTGGTACTGTAGTTTACTTCACCAACTAAGATATCGGTTGTATTCTGACTAATAGAGCAGTTCATTGCCTCATTGTCAGTCTTTTCTTTTATCTGGTATGTTTCCATTTGTTTATCGTTTAGCACTATGTTGGTGGAATCTATATTACATCTGATCCGAAGAATAGATTTGGGTTACTTAGCCACAAAGTGGGTCTTGTTTATGATAAACACCCCCCTGTAATGGTTAATAGAAAGGTGACATAAGCTATGCATCTCGTATATCTGATGGTGCCCTGATGTAATTGAGCGTGTTGAAGGTGTATCCCGAATCGCTGATGAAAAGCAAAGACTTCTGTTACGTATCTGAGAAAAGCGGGTTTCGTCCAAAAGATAGAAACTAAGAAAATTGGAATTAAACCTACGACTGATAAGTTCTGAAAGCTTGGCAATGCAGTCTATGATTTGAAAGTAAACCCTCATTAAAAAAGTCACCTATTTGGCGAAACCCGTGTTCTCATTCAATTTTATTTTCAATATGTTACTGTTAGCTAACATGCAGCTACATATTGATATTGATGCCGCAAGACATTACGACCTGGGTACTACAAAATCATAAAGTGCTTTTTGGCAAAATGGATATTTTGTGTAATGAATTGAAATGTAAGTGATTTTGAGAGTCACTTGTTGAGGTTCGCGACATTGAATATATTTTGTTTTTAAGAGGTCTTAACGTTAAGCTTTAGATCGAAGGGACGAGATACAGCATAAAACCGTTTCACTTGTGGTTAAGTATATAATTTAGCAGCAGGGGTATCTATCGCGTATTATACTTACTCAAACAAAAAACTTTAATTTGCTCCCCGAAAGATTACAATTTTTCAGACATCTCGTGAAGAATTACTTCTCATTGTATCAAGTTTTTTAAAATAAACTATTTGCCATAAGTTAAAAGGCCTGTAATATTAATTTTTGCAACCTGAGTGATAATGCGGCCAAAGACATATAATGTCCTTACAGTCGCAAAGCAAAAGAATTCTCCGGAAAAAGGCGAAAAGTTAAGAATGCTAAAAGCAGATTAAACAATACAAGTGGAATCGTGAGTCTGTGCATAGAACAAAAATGTTAAAACACCCTATATTGAAAAGTATAATGAAAAAGCATTGGATATTACCATAGAACCCTGCATAATTTTGTCTGGATTTAAACTTTTTTGACCATATTAGGCATTTTTTTAAGTTTTAGGTCATTATACTTTGATATAATGAGTCAATTTGAAATCCAAGAGAAGCAAAATTATTGCATGAAGACTCTATTATCTCTTAATTGCTTTCATGGGAATATCTGCTGTTTGCTTGTTTTTTTTGCCCGTTTTCCCAATTGACCGTGCCATGTTTTTGCATAATGATTTACTATGTAATGGCAGGTGCTCTATAACAGGGGTGTACTATGCGGATGGTGGCACAAAAGGAAAAGATTTGAAAAACCTTGAAATGAAGTTTTGAGTTTTGTTGCCGACAGAATTCAGCAACTTTACTATAAAGTTGAAAGTCAAGACTAAAAGCTGGACTTTCTTAAAAACTGTGTATCTTTTCCGTTTGTGTCCTTCGTACGTTATGCGCCCCCCCAATTACAGACCACGTGCCATTACATAGTAAATCATTAAGTAAAAATATGACACATGCGTCTGGGGGTTGCAAATAATATGCACCCACTAAGCTGGAGCGGGGGGGGGGCACAAACGAAAACTGCTTTAACACAAACGAAAAGATCCAAAACTGCTTTAAAAACTGTAACTTTGAAAGGTTACCACCAAAAGAAATGAAAACTTCAGCAAAAAATTGTTAAGTCCAGATTTGTTTTTAATAGAAAACAAGTGTTCAGGAGAACTCTTCGCAAACAACACCTTCATTGCATCTCCTAATACATTTCCAAAAAAATGGACACGCGTCTGCCACATACATTCCAATATCACAAAGTCAAAAGTTCTACATAAGTTCTACATCCTGTGCTGGGCACATAGCATAGACATCACTGATTACCTACAGCAACGATTTATAAGGACTGCAGACTGTGATATGCACAAAATGCAAAAGGATGATATAAATGACATCAAAGACCAGATTTTGTACGAAAAAAATTTAACGGTCGAGAAATAATTTCGGGTTGCAGAACTAACCCAGCTAGAAATTTATTCCCATTACGGTTAAAGACGTACTCAATGCTAATTTGTCTTGGTTGCACACGTCGCGCCAATAAGTTTACGCAATTCTAGAACAATGTCCAGTTTGTCAAAATTGCCCCTGTTTGTACCTAAAAATTTATTTTTCCAATTTCAAAACAATTAGTTTTCCTTGATTAAATATTTCATTAGGAATAGGCCTCGAACAGTAAAAAAAACTTGAGAACGAAATACTAGCAAAATTGCAATTTTTTTCCCAGAAAAATCAATGCTGTGCAGAGTCAATTGAACTACATTGGTTCATTTGAAATAGAGGGAAACTTCGGTTCCACACCAGTACGTTAAATGTTTGGCAAAAGAAAAGAAAATTATTTGCAACTAAGTAAAATTAATCCGAACACAAGAAGAGTGAATTTCTGGTTTAAAAAGGAACTTCCTGAAATCAAAGAATGCAAATGAGGATGTGGAAATTTTCTCACCGCATCTTTATTTGGCTTCGGAAAATTTTCCAAAAAACAAGATAAGATTTAAAATTTTTCTGGTTCAAGAAATTATTTCAAAATATGCCAACCAACCGATTCACATTGATAAGCCAATGAATTAATCCCATATCAGCTCTCAAGGAACGAGAAAACGTTAAATAAATTTTATTTTGTTTTCGAACATTCAATTCGTCAAAATTAACTAGCTTTTTCAGATAGTAAACTAATTAAAATGGAATTGTCAGTGTAATAGCTTAAAAACAGCTTTAATGGCTGACGACAAACAGCAAACTTTGCATTTTAAAAGAAAAATAATTCCCAGAAAAAGCGAAAATACCGACGACTTCCTGGTTACATGAAATGGCTTGGCTACACTCACAATTGCTAATTTTTTTTTGAAAATAACTGTCAGGAGCTGAAAAATTCAACAGTCAGTTAATGTTCATATTGCTTTGAGTAATAAAACATCCTCAGAAAACTATTTAAAATGCGAGAAACCCAGAAAGCGCTTCTTTTTCTGCACATAAAACAAACATTCGGCGTTGCTTGGCCAAACATTCTGAAAAATATAAAATAACTAATCAATAACTTTCACAAAATTTTTCACAAAGAGGAGTTCTGCAATTGAGGAACTAGGTCTCTAACATTTGTAAAACAAGAGCAAGCATCTAGCTGTAAATTGTTGAAACACACAAAGCATAAGCAAAACAATAAATTTCAAAATAAAAGTTTTAGTTGTAGGTTCTTTAAATTATTTTATTACCACCGCAAATTGCCTGCAGGAACTTAGACTAGTCATTTCCTAGTTGATTCAAAGAACAGCCAGAGCTGATTGCATAATTGTTAATCTTGTTTTACATATGACGCACAGGAAATTCTAGTTCCCAGACGCCGGTGTTGGATTTTTTTCTTAAAATGAAAACCAGTAAGTTGTTGTATAGTCAAATACTCCATGAGTTGACAAAAATGTTGAGTTTCGTACAGAAGACACTTTCAAAACTTTTGCAGATATCATTAAAGCTAAATAAATAACCAAAAAACCTTCAAATGATCACCATTTCTTGCATTTTAGCGTAGAAATGTTTTGTGTGTTTAATTATATCAAATTTTGCACGCTGATAAATCTACTCTATCCCAGTTAAAACGTTTTTGTTTGCAAATTATAAAATTTTGTTTATAGTGAATTCTATAATCAAGAGCAACAGAGTGCACCAGTTGTCATTTTAATCTAACGGAAACCAATTTCTGCTGTTTTGATCCAAATAGACAGCTTTGCTCACCATTATACAATTATGGTTGAAAGGATTTCCAAACAAACAAAGGCCTGGTTTCTAGGTCTGCCCAATTTTCTTAAGCAGACAAAGAGTTGATTTTTTTGGAATTATTTAAAAAACTATTACTTATTAAAGCAGACGCCCCAAATCGTGCATAATTGACCCATTTTTGCAAGTGGGTTTCACATGCAATCTTAATACATTAGCTTTGTGAAAAACAATTTTGTTCGCTAAGTTGCTAGGATTGAAATAAAATGTTGGGATTAGGTTAGTTTTGTCAAAAAACGCCTTTTGGTGAATACACTTGCGGATTAGTGTAAGTGTTTTTCAAAGGTAAATGTAATTTGATTTGACAATGGGAGTTATTAGATTTCGCGAGTTGCCTAAATCAGAAATGATCGCCCTTGATTATATAAATTAATCCAAATTATGTGTGTTATTCGTGCATTCAATTATCCATTAAACATATAAGTGAATTAGAAAAAATATTGGAATTAAAGAATGTAAAAATGCTTTTTCATGCTTTGTAAAATCCACTGAAAAAATTCTATCCATGTAGCCCATTTTGTATTGTCAGTCTTGTTCATGAAACTGTTCTAAAAGCCCTTTGTGAGCAACACTGACGGATTAATGTAAGTTTAGCTCAAGTTTGTGTCAGTGAAATCCACTGGTCTAAAATACGGGAGAATTTGAGCTAAATTACGGATTCTGTTCTGAGCAATGATGTCTTTCGTCTTATTCACTGCAAGCAAATCATAAGAGTGAATTATGCAATGTTTCATTTTGCTGTGCCTACTAATTCATGATAAATCTCGAGAATCAAACAAGAAGAACAATATGTTGAATTTGGCGTCTTTTCATTTTTTATTGTGTTTCTTTTCAGGAAATTCAAATTCAAGCCATTAATTAGACTACATTATACAAAAAATTTAATTTGTTTTGGGGAAATATCAGTTTTCTGGACAATTTTGATATCTAATTTTTTTCCCACTTCTGAAAATTTAGAAAATCTCATGTTTCTTTTCTTCTTTTAATCAACACCTGTTGCGATAACAGCAGTTAAATAAACTGCCAGTGTAATAAATTTTAATGACCGACGGACACTGGAAAAACACTTCAGCATTAGACTACGAGTTTCTCACACTCTTTTCTCGCCACTGTTACTAAGTAAACAGTGGCGAGAAAAGAGTGTGAGAAACTCGTAGTCTAATGATGGAAACAGTTTGATAAACTTGTAGTCTAAAAAAACGTGTGTGGTGTATGTGGTGCGTGTTGTGTGTGTGGCGTGGGTGGCGTATGTGCGGTGTGTGTGTGTGTGTGTGTGTGTGTGTGATGTGCATGGTGTGTGTGTGTGGTGTGCTGGTGAGTGTGTTATCTGTGGTGTGTGTATGCGTGCGTGTGTGCGTGTAAGTGTGTAGGTGGGTGTGTTTGTGTGGTGTGTGTGTGGTGTGTGTGTATGCGTGAGTGTGCGTGTGTGTAAGTGGGTGTGTTTGTGTGGTGTGTGTGTGGTGTATGTGTGTGTGTGTGTGGTGTGTGAGTGTGGTGTGCTGGTGAGTGTGTGGTGTGTTATCTGTGGTGTGTAAGTGTGTGTGTATGTGTTTGGGTGTGTGTGTGCGTGCTTGTGTGTGTTTGTGTGCGTGCGTGTGTGTGTGTGTGTGTGTGTGTGTGTGTGTGTGTGTGTCTGTGTGTGTGTGGGTGGGTGCGTGCGTACGTGTGTGAGTGCGCGAGCGTGCGTGTGTGTCTCTGTGTGTGTGTGTGTGTGTGTAAGTGTAAGTGTGTGTGTATGTCTGTGTGTGTGCGTTTGTACGTGTTTGAGTGCGTGAACGTGCGCGTGTGTCTGTGTTTGTAAGTGTGTGTGTTTGTGTGTGTGTGTGTAAGTGTGTGTGAGTGCGTGCGTGCGTGCGTGTGTGTGTGTGTGTGCGTGCTTGTGTGTGTGTGTGTGTGTGTGTACTTGGGTGCATGTGTGCATGTGTACGTGTGTGCGTGCGTGAGCGTGCGTGTGTCTCTCTGTGTGTGCGTGTGTGTGTGTGTGTGTTTGTGTGTTTGGGCGTGTGTGTGTGTGCGTGTGTGTGTGTGTGTGTGTGTGTGTGTGTGTGTGTATGTGTGGGAGAGGTGGGGGGGGGGGGTGGACTGCATGAGGGCAAAACGAATAACAGATCCAAAGAAATATCACTTACCTTTGAAAGTGTAATTCAAAAAATAAAAATGTAACACAAAAATAAAAATGAGAAACCAATGAAACTTTGTTCAATTTTGAGATGATCGCAGCAGGTGTTGATTCAAAAAATTATCACACGGTTGTTATCGCACTCGAAGTTATCATAACACCTCGGCTTCGCCTCGGAGTTTGATAACTTCTCGATGGCGATAACAACCGTGTGATAATATTCATTCATCTCGTCGATTGTATTAAACCATCTTTGTTCCCTGGCTCAAAACGCGAGTTTTACCGTTCAATATAATCTACATTTTGTCTAAAAAGTCAAATTTTCTACAATGGATCAAACAAACAGTTCACTCAACGCAACACGCCCAAGCAGATTAGAGATACTTTTCCAGTTCTGAAATCAGTTTTAGAAAAGGTTCCTTTTCGCGACTTTCCCCTCATGTAGCCGTTCTATAAATAAACTAAAAACTTGATTCCGGAGCTGAAGAATTGTGATTTTGATTCATCTACAATATGTCAGCTAGAAGTTATAATATGAATGAGGGAAGGAAAGCTTGCCAGGTATCTATTCTCCATTTTTGAACAAATATTTTAAAAATCATTGAGCTCAAATTTTCATACTTAAAATTAAATATTCAATTATTCGTAATGGGGCACTAAAACTTGAAGAATTTGTAAACAAATGACTATCTTTGTGTTGATTTGCAAGTGGTTTCAGAAATATTTTTTCGAGATTGAAAAAGGAAACTTTGTAGAAACTGAATTAGCATGTAATTGAAAATTGTAAAACATTTTGAAACGCACTTTGTTATTCTTCTTATATTTTAAGAACGCGATTTTGTGAACGCGACTATTAACACAAAAATAAATTCACTAAATATTTCTTTATAGCTGCAAACTTGTAGGCAGAAGATTTTGATTTTTTAATGGTCGTTCGTAAATCAAGCTGTATCAATTGTAATACGAGGTTACATTTGTCAGCCAAAACAAAATACAGTGCTTGGAGTTTTTGTGGATCTTAAACTTCCCAGGCAACGTAAAAAGTTTTTATGGTTAATTTGCTCATTTAAATTTAAGTTAGAGTGTTAGAGAGAACAATTTTTTGTTCTTGCGAGAGAAATTTTTGAAGGAAATCGAAAATTCAAGAGTAAAATAGTTTCGATAAGCTGGCATCTGTTTTACAAATAGCATTTTAAAAACAATTATCGATTATTTAGTTGAAGACAATTTCGGAAAGCCCACAACTTTTCACCCATAATTATTTGATTTAATTTCTACATTAACGCAATTTTTAGGATTTTAGATGCATTCAGAATCAATGAATTAAAATTTAGCTTTTTAAGTTCATTAATTTGAAAATGAACGGTTTCCTCAGATTTTCTGAAAGTTTGCTGAGCTCAAACAATAACTAAATAAAACCATATTTGCCTATAATTTTTTTTAGCTGTAGAACTTTTGCGGAGTTTCTTTGATTTCTTGCAGATACACAAATTAAAACATTTTAAGTAGCTAAATAAGCAGAAACTGGGATTCTATTTTGTGAACTGTAGAAAACAAGTGTTCAAATTTTTCTACGCGTTTCTTTTTCAGATACGAAATTGTTTCTTGAATAAATATGACCAAAAACTATAAAGTAAACAATAGAAAGTTTAGTATTTTTACTGATGAAGGTAATTTCTGATCCTGTAAGTGTCACCATTGCCATAATTTCTTCCACTCTTTGGCATTACTCCAACAGTTTCAACAAGTTTTAAGACCTTAGAGGCACAGAAAACCAACCATTAGTCTAGAAGTATTTTGCTAAAAAACGGCCGCAGCATCATTTTAAAAAGGTCATTGAAGATGGCCAACAGTTTCTAACGAAACTATCTGACTACTTGTCTTGTGGGCTATTTCCCCTTACAGAGCAATCACCCGGGTCGAATGTCCTTCCTAAATTCCTCCCCTTTTTGCAAGAGTGGGGAAGGGAGGGATTTGTCTATAGGGGGTAATTTGATGTAAGAGTGAGAGGGTAAAATGGAGTAGGAGCTGGGCTGCCAATGTCGTAAAATG
>NC_134470.1:53917070-53943827 GCF_964194025.1 Convolutriloba macropyga | reverse complement strand
GTCCATACATTAGATACTTAAACGACGGGTTAATTGCGGGACCACATGTATAACTTGAGAGTTCAAACCCTAGTTCTACGCTTGGTATGTGTTTAATTATTAAAGAAAGTTTAATGCAAACATGAATTAATAAGTTATGTTAAAAAGCATCAAATATTAACCGAGCCTTAAAGGATAGAATAGTTAAAGTCGTTAAGATAGATATAGCACTAGTTAACACGGATTGAAATATTCTAAGTTAACTTGTGACTTAGATAGAATTTAAGAGATATTAATTTCTAACTTAGAGAAGTTAAGCTGAACTTACCTGATTTCCAAAATTGTGCTAAATTATTATTTTCTGACTTAGAAAGTTCTTAGTTAAGAACTTGTCACAAAATATTCTAAGTTAAAATCTATCTCAAGTAAGCTGAGATTTGAGCAAGGGAGCAATACGGGAGTATGATTTAAATCAGAAGTTATCAGGGACCAATTTGTGCTGAAAGGGAGAGAGTGTGTTGTTTGAGCGTGCGAGCTCCTTATATACTTCGGACACGTGGTTATCTAGTATCCTATTGGATAAAGATAACAGTGTCGACAGAGTTACCAAGGTTAGGTTGGTGTTTTCTACGTGGCGTGACAATATCACGTCATGGTAGTTTTAGTTTGAGTTAGTGATCTTAAAATAGTAGTTTATTCAAAACTACTTATTAATTTGTTCACACGTTAAAATGGACTTTGTCCAAATCAAATTTGTGCTTCACGCACTATAACGTATATTCTCAAAATAGCACTAAAATTATCAAATAGTGTTACTGAGTGTAGCACACTTCAGTACATCCCATCCCGGTCCATAGGTATTAAGTCAAAACATCACATTTTACATAAATGAATATATTATTTAGCTTAATTTTATAATAATTAAGCATTAAATGTTTGTGAGGTTGATTACTTGGTTAGAGTTCTAAAGTTCGTCGTAGCTTCTTGTATTCTGAGTTACTCTCTTGAATATGGGTTGATGATGTCCTGAGATACTAAGCTGTACAAAATAAAATGTCCAAGTTTTTTGGGTGGCCGTTATAGTAGACCGTTTGTTGATTTTCTATAGAAGTTATACTGTTAATACATCTGAATCTGGGTAATAAGATAATATAAGTTGAAAAATATACTGGTTAGGTTAATGGTCTGTAATGACAAGCAAAGTATATGAAAAATGAAATCAAAATGACTGCGCACAACACCATGGAAGCTAGTGTTGTTGAAATGACTCCCCAAATAAAAAATTCCGTTTCGTAATTCATATTTATTTGATTGTTGTTGAAGAGCAAATCAATCGAAGTAAGCTTTGTAGCTATAGTTTAAGGAAATAATATTTAGACTTGGTTGATCATTATGAATTGGCGTCATGAAATAACTATTCTTGCTTTTTGTCATGAATTCAAAATAAATAACAATTTCTTTTTGTTCAAAGTCTTCAAGAAGTAAAATGACTTCGCATTGGAAATCAGAATAATATAATTCAGAGATTCTGAAAACTTTATCGTTAATAATAATCTGTTTAGAAAAGTTAACCCATGCGGATTCAACATGATCAGAGAGTTGACAATAATCTTTAAACCATTCGATATCAACACCTCCTTCAAAATATGTTTTCATTTTGAATAATGTAGTAATTCAATTTTTGTGTCAATAGCAATGGGCACAATGGAAGACCAATTAATCTTTGAAAGGAATTAAAGGAGGAATTCAAACAGTACTAAAACTATAAATGGCGGATGGAGATCAGAATAATCTTTTAACGAAATGTTGTAACATTATATGTAAAGAGTTATAGATCCGTGATCACCAAAATATTGAAGACTAACATGTTAATTGAAATAGGTGAGCGGTCGAAAGATTAGAATATTCATGTTAAGAATTTCTTCTGTACGAATAAGCTTTAGAATTTCAAATAAATCGTACTCAGGAATTTGATGAAAATAAACTACAATTTCATTGGAATTGTTATCTTGCAAGAATAAGATAATCTCTTGTAACTCAAATGTCCAATGAACTGACAATGGGGTATAGAATTTATTTCCAACTAAGAATGTTTTCGAAGTTTTAATAACTTGCGATTGAATAAGTTCAGCGAGATCACAATATGTTTTGAAATATTTAAAGTCTACTGAAAGATTGTAAGACATTAAATAAATTATGGAATTCGATGGAAAAAGTTAAAACAATAGTTAAATTATCTTTATTCGAGGAGAGCGGACAATTGAAATCCGGAATTTGATAATCAAAACCGACTCATTTTTCACCATAAATTGCGCTGAGTGTAATCATTGAAGATAGTTTCAATGAAGATAGAAGAAATGCGGATTACTTTACTTGATGTAAGTAATGAAATCAAAGAGAGTAAGGTAATCAAGATGACTAATAATTAGGCGTTTAAACTAATTATTAAACGAATAATTTTCCTCACCGCGGGAGAAAGAAGAAGAAGTAATGAAAGTTATTGACTGAACATCAACAGCCACAAATTGATCTATTCCATTCCGTGAGTTCTCAACGTGATAAGCGGTGGATGTGGAGTTGATGCTTCAGATTTGCGATCTTCAGTTGGAGCTCAGTAATCCGTTGTTCGAGCTGTTGAGAGCGTTGTCGTTCTGTCTGAAAGTTTTGCTGTACCTGATAAGTGAAGGTATCAAGCTGAGGAGTGAGGTTTGCTGTAATAATATCAAACGGGACTTGTTTTGTTTGTCCTTGTAGGTTGTGATTAGTTAGTAGTTAAGAATTTTTGTGTGACAAATAACCAATGAGATTGAATCTATTGATGTTGGGTTGCAACTGGTAGGTTAAATTCGTATCGTAGTTCGGGTGTCCACTAAAACCGGGGGTTTTAGCTTGTATCTCAGATTGATGTTGTTTTTGTAGGCGGTCTTGCAGGGGTGTAATGATGATTATTAAGAAAGTTTGGTCGTGACGCTTGATTAGTTGTAGTGTTTGCTAAGACGTTGGGTACCGTAATGTTTGACTTGGCTATATTTATTTCTAGTGGTGCCGCTGGGCTGAATGTCTCTCTAATGAATTGTTTACGTGGTTGTTTCGTTGCAATTGTATCTACGGTTTTAGTTCTCTTTTTGGATGATGTAACCGTGGTTGATGAATTTGCACTAGTTGCTTGAGTTTGTGCTGCTGAAATCTTGATAGCTGAGAGAAAAGTTGTAGATGGGGTAACGAGAATTGTGGGTTGTACTAGGCGGTCCAGTTGTTTAACTCCAAATTGAGGTTTAGAAGTTGATTGTGTATTGTATTCGGGCCAACCACTTGAAGGTTCCTTCTGAAAGACTGGTATCAATTTGTTAGGAATTGAAGAAGGTTCCTGAAATATCAAGTATTCTCTACTCTTATTCTATTCTAAACGTATAATTTTTGAAGTTATTTTGCAAGTATTCACTTTTTCTTATTTTTCTTGTATTCTCTTTTAATGTAAATCAGTAGTAAATATGAAGTCAGTCTGTATTGTATGATCATCATATAGTTTGATGATATTAGAGTAATAGAGGAATTAACCTATACCAGAGACGTAGGAACGTTATGATCGTTTCTATTTTTGTCTTGATTATTCTCATCATTTAGGTTTGGATAACCACTTTTATTCTCATGAGTTAGAGTTCCCATTCTATTATTATCAAAAGGTGGGCTTTGAGTAACTCTGGTTGTATCTCCAGATTTTGGAACTTGCATCGTCCTTTCTCTATTTGTATCAGTGTTATTATTCTCTGAATTAGTTGCCACATGATAGATAGAAGTCAAAATTGGAACTGACATTAAATCAAATATGGCAGCAAAGAGTGCCTTACCAAAATGAATAGATGCATCTGTAATTTTGTTAATTTGCATTGCTCGAATTAGGCATAAGACTATGTCGATGAGTAGCTTAATGAATAAGAAAAAGGCAAAGAATATTCCGCATCGCTCAATTATATATTGTATTTTACCAAAGGTTTCAACAAATTGATTATTAAAGCAGTCCGGTGAAATGAACGAATCTAGATAAATAGTTCTAGAGTTATAATAATTCGTGCCTGAAATATTTGAAAATGATTTTCTGCTATCTAATAATGACTTAGTAAAGTGTTTGAGAACTCCTTTCATATTGGAGTTGAAATTTATTGAATTCCAGAATGCCATCATTTCTTTAT
Organism: Convolutriloba macropyga; assembly: GCF_964194025.1. Lineage (NCBI taxonomy): Eukaryota > Metazoa > Xenacoelomorpha > Acoela > Convolutidae > Convolutriloba > Convolutriloba macropyga. The sequence continues at coordinate 53,939,658 of NC_134470.1, read as the reverse complement.
ATGTGTAGATAGAAGCCTGAATGCTTGCATTAATTATATTTGCAATTTCCTGAATGACTATGTGTGGTTTAAAGAGTGCAGGTCCTCTTACTTTTGTTATTTGTTGGGTTAGTTCAACCCATGAATTGTCATCGTCAACATCTAGTTGAAATAAGTTTGAATGTTTATCAGAGCACAATTGTAATTCGGCTTCAGTGAAAGTTTGTCTAGAAATTGGTTCAGCGAAATGTATTTCATCTTCATAGAGAATTGGTATTCGGTTATAGCACTTACTAAGAATTTGTAAGGGTGAATGAAACTCAGGACAATTATATAGCCAGGCGACATTGCCGTTTGTTTTGACAAACATAGATCTGTTTCTTGTTAAGGTATATCCAGCTAAACACGGATTTTCATGAGAAATCATTACAGTGTTGTGAATAGTTGAGCGCTCTAATACACAGTCATTTCTTAATAGCTCTAGAGTAGATGTTTGAATTTGCGGAAGATTATTAAAGTGCAAATAGTCAATTTTTATTCCAAGATGGGCTTCGAAATCAATATTTTCATAAATTGCTTGAAAATGCTTTGTATCAACTGTTTTGTTGTCACTGGAATAATATTTATTTTTAATCGTGATAGCACCAGTATCAGAGTTATATTTGTGAATGGGTTTTCCAGTGTTCATATCGAAACCGTCACGAAGACTAATATATAGAGAATCATATGGCGTAGGATATACTATTTGTGGATGACTACATAAAAACTGTGGTTTATTATAAACTTGGAACATAAAGCTTTGTAAATCGAAATCTGACTGAGCTGAAGTAAGTTTAGGATCTTTTACTATGTAGTATTTGTCATTAGTTTTAATCATTTGAGCGTCAAAAGTGCGAATCATAGTGAAAAGACAATTATTGGGTTCATCCCAAGTGTATGCAAATGGATCAGTAGATGTAGAATCGCAGCCTCCTGCTGATAAAGGACACGGTAGAGGTATATTTTGCCAGTTATTAACTGTGCCATCTCTAAGGTTTACATTCAGGCTAACATTTTGCATATATGTTTCATAAGTGTAGTGTCTAATCCAACCTCGGGAGTTACATTCATTGTTTCCAGTTCCAACATCGCCTGAGTTAAAGTTTGAGAACAAAGATTTGTCAAAGTCGAATTCTACTGAACTAGAGGAAAAGGAAAGCTTTATCTTTTTTCTTTACTTTGCAAGTTTGGATTTCTGAGCATCAAGCTTAACTGAAGTAGTAATTATATTATGTCTGGCATTTATGCCGCTAGAGTCAAAAGAATCGCAGAACCAACGTAATTGCTGTTGGGTTGCTTTACACATAGTTGCTTCCAGCTTAACTTTATAATTTCTTTGGTAAAGAGTGACTCGTGCTTGATTAGTGCTAATTTTATCAGGGCGAATTTCGCAGGATGCTACTTTGTTGAGAGAATACATCAGGTTTGAGATCATTTTTGAGCAGTCAAAGTGGTCAACATGAAATTTAGGAGCTGTGTTTTCATAGATACTCATCTTTTCGATTGGTCTGGCGTCAGTGAAAGACGTTAAGAGTAGTAATGCAAGAAATATAATAAAGATCAAATATTTTGCATAGCAAGCAGTTATAACACAGAGAAGGGCAAGAGGTATTATAGCAAAAAGTTTAAGAAACTGAGCAGAAAGAATTTGGTTTCCTATGTAGGTTATAAAATATACTACTTTTGAAAGAAGCGCTTTCTTATCAGTAAACTTTTCTTTGAAGAAGTGGTCTTTATTCAGAATAGTGGCAAATGGACGTTGCGTTTTGACCAAATTGATAGCTTTTCAGGAGGCTCTAGTAATTTAAGGTACGGAATTTTTTCAGGTGGACAATTATTTCTATTTACGACACATTTTATGAAGTGTCGGTGAGAATCGTTATATTCAAAGAGTATTTCTAAATTTGCAATAAGTTGAACAATTTCAGACTCAATATCAGTTGCTACAGGTAGGAACAGAGTTAACTAGAGTATTATGAAAAGAAACATTTTGTAACTTACACTTATTACTTCTTCTATTGCTGGTGACTTTTTGATTTCTCCGTCTTCCATTTAATAAACGAAGACAGTATAAGGTGCGTCTAACAAATTCATGTTAATATTATCCGTGAAGTAATCTGATTTTTTAGCTCGTGAACGTGAGCGGGATTATATGGTACCCAAAATATAACAAATTTTGCGTTATTTTCTGATGTTACAAAGAATGCAATTATTCTCTGTTGATTAAGAAAAAAACACTTATCAAATGTTACAGTTTTGTTTCCGAATTTCAATATTTTCTGTAAGAGGAATATTTTAATATACGATAGCGGGTCGACTGCAAGAATAGTAAGAACTTGTGTTTCAAGGGAAAGTGGTAACATAGATTAAGGGTCTACAGTAAAGGGAGCTTCGATGATATCAAGGTATATTTCGTCTCTGTTGTTTAATTGGAAATGAAAGCGTTCAATATGTTCTGGTTTGTTAGGGGTCCAACAAACAATTATTTCTTCGTTAACAAATTGGTCCTTAACGAAGAAAATAACAATGTTTTTTTTATATGAAATATGTGATCGACCAATTGTGGCTGACTTATTGCTATATTTTAAGGTTTTATGCGGGTTTTTATTAGGACTGTAAGAAGTTGAGAAAGTTGTTCTTGAAGCTATAATCCAATAATCCTTTAACGGAATATTCATTGATCAGTTGGTGGTTCTTAAACCAAACAAGGGACATTTGAAGTATCTAAATCAACTAAACTTGGAGAATTAATTTGAATTAATAAACTGGTAAGTTGATGAGGGTTATATTTTTCCCAGAAGACAGCAATAGGGTCTTCGTTAGAGTTAGTTGCAAAGAATACTACAGTTCTCACTTCGTTAGAAATTTGACAACTGGTTAAGGTGTTTAATTCACTATTGAATTTCAGCTTTTGATTTGCTTTATTAGAAACCTTCACAAGTGTATCAGGGTTGATAGAAAGAAAAATAAGAAAACCGTTTTGGTCAAATAAGACTTCGGTAATAAATTAGAATATATTGGCTTTTAAGAGGCTAACTGGTGATGAAGGTGTTCAGTGTGAGTAGTGTTGTTGGGATTTAATAAATTTTAAACTTTCTAAGTTGTCAGTCTTGTACTATATTCAATCTGAAGGGCTATGAACTCCTTCTATAGTTACTGACTGAGAATTGAATTAAGAATTAATATAGAACTGAGATACCTGATATATGTGTTGTGGAGATGTGTTGTGACAAGTATTTGCTGGTCACAAATTGAAATGCTTGAAAACTTTGCTAAGTTTTCTAAGTTTATTAGTTGAAAGACGCAAAATGTGAAAGATATAATTTAGGACAGGGAGGAAGAAAGAGAGAGAGAGAGAGAGAAAGAGAGAGAGAGAGAGAGCGATGGTTAAGTTGTGATTTCAAGAGCGAAAGAAGAATTTGTGATTTCAAGAGCGAAAGAAGTAATTGATTTCAGAAGGTAACTGAGAAAAGTGATTTTGTATTTGGGTAAGGCTCTTAAATAGTGGTTCTCAGGGTTAAGTTACCAAAATCTATGTGCTCACTTCATATTGGCCAATAACTAGGATTGGCTAAAGCCATATATCATGGTACTAAGCTTGTGATATGGCTAAGATGTTGCGCTAAGTTCTCTATTTCTGTCATCAAAATTGCGTTTCCTTATAGAATTTGGGCAAAAATTATGTGTTTTTTCGACCATTTCTGCAGAAGGAATATGAACAGTGTATCATTTGTTGTCTGTCAAAAGTAGCTAGGTCAAAATGTGGCATAATATTAACTTGAATTTATCCTATTTTATCAGTTATTTCATGAAGTTGCGTTTTTAGCCTATAATCAATCTTAATACATGGGCGAATCGTGAAAGTTGATTTTCTCGACAACTAAGATAGCAAGGTTGATGATTTTTGGGGTGAAGGAAATTTGTGCATCATATCGTCGTCTGATATAAAAATAATTATCAAAAAGTTTACAAACTTTCTAGGGTTGCCTTTTTTTTCATAAAGCCAATCTCAATACATGGGAGAAAATTTGAATTGACCAGTACTTTGTGACAAGGGTTTCAAATAACAGCAAACTTGTCAGTGCATTAACTGTTGTGTAGAGACGTTGTTTGAACCAAAAATAAGCGAGAAAAACAATTGAGACTTTATGGGGCTACCCTTTTTAGTTTATACCCAATCTTAATACATGGGGAAAAATCAAAAATTGCTGTTGTTCTAAGGCTAAGGCTTCAGATCTACCGATTGCTTAACTGAACATTGTATGGGTACCTAGTAAGTGTATGAGACAGTGGAAGACCATTTGTTTTAGTTTAACTCATTTTATATTGCTTTTTCTAAGCAAAAATGATAATTTTACTATTTTTCATGTCCTTGTTATAAAATTGTGACAACTTTTTGGACGAAAATGAAAAATCTACTCTGAACACATTAATAACTATTATCGTGTATGTCAAACGACGAACTTTCACTTATCTATCCTGTATAACTTCTAAAGAAGAACACTTTAATGATTGTAAGGTAACGATATAGAAAAATTTCATTTTTTTTCTTTAAAACTTTTGCGAACTCTCTTTCTTTTCAAAAGTCAGTTTGTATTTCAGGGTATATCTACTAATCACAGATTTAACTTTCGAAATCTGAGAGTCTGGACAAAATCGTAATTGCTAATAAAAAGCGCGAACAGAAATAAATTCAATAACTCAAAACTTTTTTGGGATTTATGCTACGGTATTTCTAATTTCTGTGTTGTAAACTTTTGTGAACTATTAGAATAAGCATGCATTTGAGCGACTATGTGGTCTGAGTGGATAAATTCATCAAGTTATAGCTCTTTCTGACAGTCGTGTAAGGTTTGCGCATAGGTGATATAATTCTTACGTGGGGAATTTGCGGTTAGTTATTTGTTCATAAGTACTCTAATGTTTAATTTAAACATTGCTTGGTTCTTTAAGCTAGTAAGGTTAGGTCTTATCTGTTGACTATTTGGGCTGCCTTAAGATGTGTTTCCTGACTAAATGCGATTTAGGCTTGGTTAAAGAGTTTGCAAGGGACAAATACCTGTACTTAAGGTATTTAGCTTAGATAATGGTATTTGCTCATGGTGGACTTGTTTCTATTTAGCTTTGCTTTGGGTAACATGTTTTTTCAGCGTTATTTTGTAAAAAAAATGGTATGCGTAAATATTGAAAATGCATGAGTATTGAACATGTAGAGAAGTTATGTGTGTGTAACAGCTTGCAATAGTGATTAATCGCGTACTTTGTGTCAGTATTGCGTTGAGTGGGCTATTTGCTTTTTGCCTTTAACGTTCTTACTATACAGTTGGTCCTGTTTATCTTTTACTCAAACTTTTAGCTCTTGAATTTTTCTCTGATTTCTTTAACTTTCTTATTTTTTTTTAACTTTTCTTAATGTTCGAATGAATTGAGGGTTTTGTGTAGGAGTGTCAAAATCCTAGTAGGTTCTAACAGAGAGATATTTTTTATCTAGGTGAACTACAAAAAAAGTACTCAATACGTTGTCAAATTTCGGGCTCAAAAAGTATGCTTGTGCAGTTTCATAGAAAATGACTTTCAACGTAGTGAAGGACTTGTTCAAATGAATTGAGGGTCTATGTAGGAGTGTCGTAATCCTAGTAGGTTCTAAGAGAGAGTTAATTTTTGATCTAGGTGGCCTACAAAAAAGTACTCAATACGTTGTCAAATTTCGGGCTCAAAAAATATGCTTGTGCAATTTCATGAAAATTGACTTTCAATGTTGTGAAGGACTTGTTCAAATGAATTGAGGGTCTATGTAGGAGTGTCATAACCCTAGTAGGTTCTAACAGAGAGTTTATTTTTGATCTAGGTGGCCTACGAAAAAATTACTCATTAAGTTGTCAAAATTCGGGCTCAAAAAATATGCTTGTGCAGTTTCATAGAAAAAGACTTTCAATGTAGTGAATGACTTGTCCAAATGAATTGAGGGTCTATGTAGGAGTGTCGTAATCCTAGTAGGTTCTAACAGAGAGTTAATTTTTGATCTAGATGGCCTACGAAAAAAGTACTCAATACGTTGTCAAATTTCGGGCTCAAAATGTGCTTGTGCAATTTCATTTTTGTGCAATGAAAAGTGACTTTCAATGTAGTGAATGACTTGTCCAAATGAATTGAGGGTCTATGTAGGAGTGTCGTAATCCTAGTAGGTTCTAACAGAGAGTTAATTTTTGATATAGGTGGCCTACAAAAAAAGTACTCAATACGTTGTCATATTTCGGGCTCAAAAAATATGCTTGTGCAATTTCATGAAAATTGACTTTCAATGTTGTGAAGGACTTGTTCAAATGAAATGAGGGTCTATGTAGGAGTGTCATAATCCTAGTAGTTTCTAACAGAGAGATAATTTTTGATCGAGGTGGCCTACGAAAAAAGTACTCAATACGTTGTCAAATTTCGGGCTCAAAATGTGCTTGTGCAATTTCATTTTTGTGCAATGAAAAGTGACTTTCAATGTTGTGAAGGATTGTTCAAATGAAATGAGGGTCTATGTAGGAGTGTCATAATCCTAGTAGTTTCTAACAGAGAGATAATTTTTGATCTAGGTGGCCTACGAAAAAAGTACTCAATACGTTGTCAAATTTCGGGCTCAAAAAATATGCTTGTGCAATTTCATGAAAATTGATTTCAATGTTGTGAAGGACTTGTTCAAATGAATTGAGGGTCTATGTAGGAGTGTCATAATCCTAGTAGTTTCTAACAGAGAGATAATTTTTGATCTAGGTGGCCTACGAAAAAAGTAATCAATACGTTGTCAAATTTCGGGCTCAAAATGTGCTTGTGCAATTTCATTTTTGTGCAATGAAAAGTGACTTTCAATGTTGTGAAGGATTGTTCAAATGAAATGAGGGTCTATGTAGGAGTGTCATAATCCTAGTAGTTTCTAACAGAGAGATAATTTTTGATCTAGGTGGCCTACGAAAAAAGTACTCAATACGTTGTCAAATTTCGGGCTCAAAAAATATGCTTGTGCAATTTCATGAAAATTGATTTCAATGTTGTGAAGGACTTGTTCAAATGAATTGAGGGTCTATGTAGGAGTGTCATAATCCTAGTAGTTTCTAACAGAGAGATAATTTTTGATCTAGGTGGCCTACGAAAAAAGTAATCAATACGTTGTCAAATTTCGGGCTCAAAATGTGCTTGTGCAATTTCATTTTTGTGCAATGAAAAGTGACTTTCAATGTAGTGAATGACTTGTCCAAATGAATTGAGGGTCTATGTAGGAGTGTCGTAATCCTAGTAGGTTCTAACAGAGAGTTAATTTTTGATCTAGATGGCCTACGAAAAAAGTACTCAATACGTTGTCAAATTTCGGGCTCGAAAAATATGCTTGTTCAGTTTCATAGAAAGTGACTTTCAACGTAGTAAAGGACTTGTTCAAATGAATTGAGGGTCTATGTAGGAGTGTCAAAACCCTAGTAGGTTCTAACAGAGGGATTATTTTTGATATAGGTGGCCTACAAAAAAAGTACTCAATACGTTGTCATGTTTCGGGCTCAAAAAATATGCTTGTGCAATTTCATGAAAATTGATTTCAATGTTGTGAAGGACTTGTTCAAATGAATTAAGGATCTATGTAGGAGTGTCATAATCCTAGTAGTTTCTAACAGAGAGATAATTTTTGATCTAGGTGGCCTACGAAAAAAGTAATCAATACGTTGTCAAATTTCGGGCTCAAAATGTGCTTGTGCAATTTCATTTTTGTGCAATGAAAAGTGACTTTCAATGTAGTGAATGACTTATCCAAATGAATTGAGGGTCTATGTAGGAGTGTCGTAATCCTAGTAAGTTCTAACAGAGAGTTAATTTTTGATCTAGATGGCCTACGAAAAAAGTACTCAATACGTTGTCAAATTTCGTGCTCGAAAAATATGCTTGTGCAGTTTCATAGAAAGTGACTTTCAACGTAGTGAAGGACTTGTTCAAATGAATTGAGGGTCTATGTAGGAGTGTCAAAATCCTAGTAGGTTCTAACAGAGAGATAATTTTTGATATAGGTGGCCTACAAAAAAAGTACTCAATACGTTGTCATATTTCGGGCTCAAAAAATATGCTTGTGCAATTTCATTTTTGTGCAATGAAAAGTGACTTTCAATGTAGTGAAGGACTTGTTCGAATGAATTGAGGGTTTATGTAGGAGTGTCATAATCCTAGTAGGTTCTAACAGAGAGATAATTTTTGATCTAGGTGGCCTACGAAAAAAGTACTCAATACGTTGTCAAATTTCGGGCTCAAAATGTGCTTGTGCAATTTCATTTTTGTGCAATGAAAAGTGACTTTCAATGTAGTGAAGGACTTGTTCGAATGAATTGAGGGTTTATGTAGGAGTGTCATAATCCTAGTAGGTTCTAACAGAGAGATAGTTTTTGATCTAGGTGGCCTACGAAAAAAAGTACACAATACGTTGTCAAATTTCGGGCTCAAAAAATATGCTTGTGCAGTTTCATAGAAAGTGACTTTCAATGTAGTGAATGACTTGTCCAAATGAATTGAGGGTCTATGTAGGAGTGTCATAATCCTAGTAGGTTCTAACAGAGTGTTAATTTTTGATCTAGGTGTCCTACGAAAAAGTACTCAATACGTTGTCAAATTTCGGGCTCGAAAAATATGCTTGGGAAGTTTCATAGAAAGTGACTTTCAACGTAGTGAAGGACTTGTTCGAATGAATTGAGGGTTTATGTAGGAGTATCAAAATCCTAGTAGGTTCTAACAGAGAGATAATTTTTTATCTAGGTGGCCTACAAAAAAAGTACTCAATACGTTGTCATATTTCGGGCTCAAAAAATATGTTTGTGCAATTTCATGAAAATTGACTTTCAATGTTGTGAAGGATTTGTTCAAATGAATTGAGGGTCTATGTAGGAGTGTCATAATCCTAGTAGGTTCTAAAAGAGAGTTAATTGTTGATCTAGGTGGCCTACGAAAAAAGTACTCAATACGTTGTCAAATTTCGGGCTCAAAAAATATGCTTGTGCAGTTTCATAGAAAGTGATTTTCAACGTTGTGAATGACTTGTCCAAGTTAATTGAGGGTCTATGTAGGAGCGTCATAATCCTAGTAGGTTCTAACAGAGAGATAATTTTTTATCTAGGTGGCCTACAAAAAAAGTACTCAATACGTTGTCATATTTCGGGCTCAAAAAATATGTTTGTGCAATTTCACGAAAAGTGACTTTCAATGTTGTGAAGGACTAGTTCGAATGAATTGAGGGTTTATGTAGGAGTGTCAAAATCCTAGAAGGTTATAACAGATAGATATTTTTTTTATCTAGGTGGCCTACAAAAAGAGTAATCAATACGTTGTCAAATTTCGGGCTGAAAAAATATGCTTGTGCAGTTTCATAGAAAGTGACTTTCAACGTAGTGAAGGACTTGTTCGAATAAATTGAGGGTTTATATAGGAGTGTCAAAATTCTAGTAGGTTCTAACAGAGAGATAATTTTTTTTCTAGGTGGCCTACAAAAAAAGTACTCAATACGTTGTCATATTTCGGGCTCAAAAATATGTTTGTGCAATTTCATGAAAATTGACTTTCAATGTTGTGAAGGATTTGTTCAAATGAATTGAGGGTCTATGTAGGGGTGTCATAATCCTAGTAGGTTCTAAAAGAGAGATAATGGTTGATCTAGGTGGCCTACGAAAAAAGTACTCAATACGTTGTCAAATTTCGGGCTCAAAAAATATGCTTAAGCAGTTTCATAGAAAGTGACTTTCAACGTAGTGAAGGACTTGTTCAATTGAATTGATGGTCTACGTAGGAGTGTCAAAGTCCTAGTAGGTTCTAACAGAGAGATAATTTTTGATCTAGGTGGCCTACAAAAAAGTACTCAATACGTTGACATATTTCGGGCTCAAAAAATATGCTTATGCTTGTGCAATTTCACGAAAAGTGACTTTCAATGTTGTGAAGGAATTGTTCGAATGAATTGAGGGTTTTTGTAGGAGTGTCAAAATCCTAGTAGGTTCTAACAGAGAGATATTTTTTATCCATGTGGCCTACAAAAAAGTACTCAATACGTTGTCATATTTCGGGCTCAAAAAATATGTTTGTGCAATTTCATGAAAATTGATTTTCAATGTTGTGAAGGATTTGTTCAAATGAATTGAGGGTCTATATAGGGGTGTCATAATCCTAGTAGGTTCTAAAAGAGAGTTAATGGTTGATCTAGGTGGCCTACGAAAAAGTACTCAATACGTTGTCAAATTTCGGGCTCAAAAAATATGCTTGTGCAGTTTCATAGAAAGTGACTTTCAACGTAGTGAAGGACTTGTTCAATTGAATTGATGTTCTACGTAGGAGTGTCAAAGTCCTAGTAGGTTCTAACAGAGAGATAATTTTTGATCTAGGTGGCCTACAAAAAAAGTACTCAATACGTTGTCATATTTCGGGCTCAAAAAATATGTTTGTGCAATTTCATGAAAATTGACTTTCAATGTTGTGAAGGATTTGTTCAAATGAAATGAGGGTCTATGTAGGGGTGTCATAATCCTAGTAGGTTCTAAAAGAGAGTTAATGGTTGATCTTGGTGGCCTACGAAAAAAGTACTCAATACGTTGTCAAATTTCGGGCTCAAAAAATATGCTTGTGCAGTTTCATAGAAAGTGACATTCAACGTACTGAAGGACTTGTTCAATTGAATTGATGGTGTACGTAGGAGTGTCAAAGTCCTAGTAGGTTCTAACAGAGAGATAATTTTTGATCTAGGTGGCCTACAAAAAAGAACTCAATACGTTGACATATTTCGGGCTCAAAAAATATGCTTATGCTTGTGCAATTTCACGAAAAGTGACTTTCAATGTTGTGAAGCACTTGTTCGAATGAATTTAGGGTTTATGTAGGAGTGTCAAAATCCTAGTAGGTTCTAACAGAGAGATATTTTTTTATCTAGGTGGCCTACAAAAAGAGTAATCAATACGTTGTCAAATTTCGGGCTGAAAAAATATGCTTGTGCGGTTTCATAGAAAGTGATTTTCAACGTAGTGAAGGACTTGTTCGAATGAATTGAGGGTTTATGTAGGAGTGTCAAAATCCTAGTAGGTTCTAACAGAGAGATAATTTTTTATCTAGGTGAACTACAAAAAAGTACTCAATACGTTGTCAAATTTCGGGCTCAAAAAGTATGCTTGTGCAGTTTCATAGAAAATGACTTTCAACGTAGTGAAGGACTTGTTCAAATGAATTGAGGGTCTGTGTAGGAGTGTCAAAATCCTAGTAGTTTCTAACAGAGAGATAATTTTTGATCTAGGTGGCCTACAAAAAAAGTACTCAATACGTTGTCATATTTCGGGCTCAAAAAATATGCTTGTGCAATCTCATAAAAATTGACTTTCAATGTTGTGAAGGACTTGTTCAAATGAATTGAGGGTCTATGTAGGAGTGTCATAATCCTAGTAGGTTCTAGCAGAAAGATAATTTTTGATCTAGGTGGCCTACAAAAAAAGTACTCAATACGTTGTCAAATTTCGGGCTCAAAATGTGCTTGTGCAATTTCACTTTTGTGCAATGAAAATTGACTTCCAATGTAGTGAAGGACTTGTTCGAATGAATTGAGGGTTTATGTAGGAGTGTCATGATCCTAGTAGGCTCTAAAAGAGAGATAATTTTTGATCTAGGTGGCCTACGAAAAAAGTACTCAATACGTTGTCAAATTTCGGGCTCAAAAAATATGCTTGTGCATTTTCATAGAAAGTGACTTTCAATGTAGTGAATGACTTGTCCAAATGAATTGAGGGTCTATGTAGGAGTGTCATAATCCTAGTAGGTTCTAACAGAGAGTTAATTTTTGATCTAGGTGTCCTACGAAAAAAGTACTCAATACGTTGTCAAATTTCGGGCTCGAAAAATATGCTTGTGCAGTTTCATAGAAAGTGACTTTCAACGTAGTGAAGGACTTGTTCGAATGAATTGAGGGTTTATGTAGGAGTGTCAAAATCCTAGTAGGTTCTAAAAGAGAGATGATTTTTGATCTAGGTGGCCTACAAAAAAAGTACTCAATACGTTGTCATATTTCGGGCTCAAAAAATAAGCTTTTGCAATTTCATGAAAATTGACTTTCAATGTTGTGAAGGATTTGTTCAAATGAATTGAGGGTCTATGTAGGAGTGTCATAATCCTAGTAGGTTCTAAAAGAGTTAATTTTTGATCTAGGTGGCCTACGAAAAAAGTACTCAATACGTTGTCAAATTTCGGGCTCACAAAATATGCTTGTGCAGTTTCATAGAAAGTGTCTTTCAACGTAGTTAAGGACTTGTTCAATTGAATTGATGGTCTATGTAGGAGTGTCAAAGTCCTAGTAGGTTCTAACAGAGAGATAATTTTTTATCTAGGTGGCCTACAAAAAAGTACTCAATACGTTGACATATTTCGGGCTCAAAAAATATGCTTATGCTTGTGCAATTTCACGAAAAGTGACTTTCAACGTAGTGAAGGACTTGTTCGAATGAATTGAAGGTTTATGTAGGAGTGTCAAAATCCTAGTAGGTTCTAACAGAGAGATAATTTTTAATCTAGGTGAACAACAAAAAAAGTACTCATTACGTTGTCAAATTTCGGGCTCAAAAAATTTGCTTGTGCAGTTTCATAGAAAGTGACTTTCAACGTAGTGAAGGACTTGTTCAATTGAATTGAGAGTCTATCTAGGAGTGTCATTATCCTAGTAGGTTCTAACAGAGAGTTAATTTTTGATCTAGGTGGCCTACGAAAAAAGTACTCAATACGTTATCAAATTTCGGGCTCAAAAAATTTGCTTGTGCAGTTTCATAGAAAGTGACTTTCAACGTAGTGAAGGACTTGTTCAAATGAATTGATGGTCTATGGAGGAGTTTCATTATCCTGGTAGGTTCTAAAAGAGTGGTAATTTTGGATATTGGTGGCCTGCGGAAAAAGTACTCAATACGTTGTCAAATTTCAGGCTCAAAAAATATGTTTGCAGTTTCATAGAAAGTGACTTTCAACATAGTGAAGGACTTGTTCAAATGAATTGATAGTCTATGTAGGAGTGTCATAATCCTAGTAAGTTCTAGAGCTAATTTTTGACCTAGGTGGTCTACAAAAAAAGTACTCAATACGTTGACATATTTCGAGCTCAAAAAATATGCTTATGCTTGTGCAGTTTCATGAAAAGTGACTTTCAATGTCGTGAAGGACTTGTTCAAATGAATTGAGGGTCTATCTAGGAGTGTCATAATCCTTGTAGGTTCTAACAGAGAGTTCATTTTTGATCTAGGTGGCCTACGAAAAAAGTACTCAATACGTTGTCAAATTTCGGGCTCAATAAATATGCTTGTGCAGTTTCATAGAAAGTGACTTTCAACGTAGTGAAGGACTTGTTCAAATGAATTAAGGGTCTATCTAGGAGTGTCATAATCTTATTTGGTTCTAAAAGAGAGCTAATTTTTGATCTTGGTGGCCTACGAAAAAAAGTACACAATACGTTGTCAAATTTCGGGCTCAAAAAATATGCTTGTGCAGTTTCATAGAAAGTGACTTTCAGTGTAGTGAAGGACTTGTTCAAATGAATTGAGGGTCTATGTAGGAGTGTCAATATCCTAGTAGATTCTAACAGAAAGATAATTTTTGATATAGGTGGCCTACGAAAAAAGTACTCAATAAGTTGTCAAATTTCGGACTCAAAAAATATGCTTGTGAAGTTTCATAGAAAGTGACTTTCAACGTAGTGAAGGACTTGTTCAAATGAATTGAGGGTCTATGTAGGGGTGTCATAATCTTAGTAGGTTCTAACAGAGAGCTAATTTTTGATCTAGGCGGCCTACGAAAAAAGTACACAATACGTTGTCAAATTTCGGGCTCAAAAAATATGCTTGTGCAGTTTCATAGAAAGTTACCTTCAATGTAGTGAAGGACTTGTTCAAATGAATTGAGGGTCTATGTAGGAGTGTCATAACCCTAGTAGGTTCTAACAGAGAGTTAATTTTTGATCTAGGTGGCCTACGAAAAAAGTACTCAATACGTTGTCAAATTTCGGGCTCAAAAAATATGCTTGTGCAGTTTCTTAAAAAGTGACTTTCAATGTAGTAAGGATTTGTCGGGCTCTAAAAACCTGCTTGAACATTTTCATGAAAAGTGGTTTTTAAACTGTTGTTAGGTTCTAACGATGCCAGTCCCAATTCGATCATCTTAACGTGAGGTCGAGAAAGAAGCCAAGCAGAATGATATTTCTCTAGAGAACGTTTATTTCTTATTTTACTTCGAATTTGACAACAGCTATATGGTGTTTGGCTCAAGTGAAAATTCTCGGCCAGAAACTATGCTGAATTCTCACAAAGTGAGTCGTCAAAGGAAACACCCTGTCAATTTTCCTAAAATTGGTCTCGGAAGATTTCAGTCAATGGGATCTAATCATCTAATCCTAGTAGGTTCTAAAAGAGAGTTAATTTTTGATTTAGGTGGCCTACGAGAAAAATACTCAATACGTTGTCAAATTTCGGGCTCTAAAAATATGCCTGTGCAGTTTCATAGAAAGTGACTTTCAACGTAGTGAAGGACTTGCTCAATTGAATTGATGGTCTATGTAGGAGTGTCATAATCCTAGTAAGTTCTAGAGCTACTTTTTGACCTAGGTGGCCTACAAAAAAAGTACCCAATACGTTGACATATTTCGAGCTCAAAAAATATGCTTATGCTTGTGCAATTTCACGAAAAGTGACTTTCAATGTTGTGAAGCACTTGTTCGAATGAATTGAGGGTCTATCTAGGAGTGTCATAATCCTAGTAGGTTCTAACAGAGATTTAATTTTTGATCTAGGTGGCCTACGAAAAAAGTATTCAATACGTTGTCAAATTTCGGGCTCAAAAACTATGCTTGTGCAGTTCCATAGAAAGGGACTTTCAACGTAGTGAAGGACTTGTTCGAATGAGTTGAGGGTCTATGTAGGAGTGTCATAATCCTAGTAGGTTCTAACAGAGAGATAATTTTTGATCTAGGTGGCCTACAAAAAAGAACTCAATACGTTGACATATTTCGGGCTCAAAAAATATGCTTATGCTTGTGCAATTTCACGAAAAGTGACTTTCAATGTTGTGAAGCACTTGTTCGAATGAATTGAGGGTCTATCTAGGAGTGTCATAATCCTAGTAGGTTCTAACAGAGATTTAATTTTTGATCTAGGTGGCCTACGAAAAAAGTATTCAATACGTTGTCAAATTTCGGGCTCAAAAACTATGCTTGTGCAGTTTCATAGAAAGGGACTTTCAACGTAGTGAAGGACTTGTTCGAATGAATTGAGGGTCTATGTAGGAGTGTCATAATCCTAGTAGGTTCTAACAGAAAGATAATTTTTGATATAGGTGGCCTACGAAAAAAGTACTCAATAAGTTGTCAAATTTCGGACTTAAAAAATATGCTTGTGCGGTTTCATAAAAAAGTGACTTTCAATGTAGTAAGGACTTGTCGGGCTCTAAAAACCTGCTTGAACAATTTCATGAAAAGTGGTTTTTAAACTGTCGTTAGGTTCTAACGATGCCAGTCCCAATTCGATCATCTCAACGTGCGGTCGAGAAGGAAGCCAAGCAGAAAGATATTTCTCTAGAGAACGTTTATTTCTTATTTTACTTCGAATTTGACAACAGCTATATGGTGTTTGGCTCAGGTGAAAAATCATGGCCTGAAACTATGCTGAATTCTCACAAAGTGAGTCTTCAAAGGAAAGACCCTATCAACTTTCCTAAAATTGGTCTCGGAAGATTTCAGTCAATGGGATCGAATGATCTAATCCTAGTAGGTTCTAAAAGAGAGTTAATTTTTGATCCAGGTGGCCTACGAAAAAAGTATCATAGAAAGTGACTTTCAATGTAGTGAAGGACTTGTTCAAATGAATTGAGGGTCTATGTAGGAGTGTCATAATCTTGGTAGGTTCTAACAGAGAGCTAATTTTTGATCTAGGTGGCCTACGAAAAAAGTACAAAATACGTTATCAAATTTCGGGCTCAAAAAATATGCTTGTGCAGTTTCATAGAAAGTGACTTTCAATGTAGTGAAGGACTTGTTCAAATGAATTGATGGTCTATGTAGGAGTGTCATAATCCTAGTAGGTATTAACAGAGAGTTAATTTTTGATCTAGGCGGCCTACGAAAAAAGTAACAATACGTTGTCAAATTTCGGGTTAAAAAAATATGCTTGTGCAGTTTCATAGAAAGTGACTTTCAATGTAGTGAAGGACTTGTTCAAATGAATTGAGGGTCTAGGTAGGAGTATCATAATCCTAGTAGGTTCTAACAGAAAGATAATTTTTGATCTAGATGGCCTACGAAAAAAAAACTCAATAAGTTGTCAAATTTCGGACTCAAAAAATATGCTTGTGCAGTTTCATAAAAAGTTACTTTCAATGTAGTAAGGACTTGTCGGGCTCCAAAAACCTGCTTGAACAATTTCATGAAAAGTGGTTTTCAAACTGTTGTTAGGTTCTAACGATGCCAGTCCCAATTCGATCATCTTAACGTGCGGTCGAGAAAGAAGCCAAGCAGAATGATATTTCTCTAGAGAACGTTTATCTCTTATTTTACTTCAAATTTGACAACAGCTATATGGTGTTTGGCTCATGTGAAAAATCATGGCCAGAAACTATGCTGAATTCTCACAAAGTGAGTCTTGAAAGGAAAGACCCTGTCAACTTTCCTAAAATTGGTCTCGGAAGATTTCAGTCAATGGGATCTAATGATGAGATGATGCAGCTGGGTAGTTATTTGTCTTCGACAACTGGTAATGTTGACGATTTAGATATAACTCAGGTGATAAGGTCTGTCAGAGCAAGATCTAGTTCATCGTCTGACAGTCGAAAAAGATGTACTCAATCTGACTCCAGGTTTTCAGACGAATCTGAAGAAGAAGAAGAAGAAGAAGAAGAAGAAGAGTCAGATATCGAGTCACCAGAAGTTCCTGCTAGCAGGAAAAGAGCAAAAACAGAAAGCCAAGCAGTTACAGGTGGTCAGGTAGAGATGCAAGTTGGCAAGTCGGTAGCGGGGACTAATAAGGAGGCTAGCAAGTGCTCGTCTTGTGGTCATTCAGTAGGCGAAAGAGCGGCTATGAAGGACCTTGTCTGTGAGAAAGTACTTCACGTTATTGCTCGAATAGAGCAACGTTTAGATAAGTCGAACGCCCTCCAGAAGGACGTAATGATTCTTTCGAAAAAAGCTGCCAGGGAGATCGAGGGTATAAAAGATGCCTCTAAGGAGCAAGAAGCTGCTAGCGATGTAACCGAAGCCAGCGGCCAGGTTTTCTATAACGACATTTCTCTTACCAATTTGGGTGGGGAGACATCCGAAGAGAAAAGTAAAAGGATAGCCAGACGTCTTTGGAGCAAAGAAGAGCTAGCAAAACTAGTTATTGACCCTAAAAAAGAACTTCGTACGTCGGAAACAGGAAGAATGAGAGCTGACCCAGAGAGGGAGGAAAAATTCAAACAAGCAATTAAAGCTGTGCTCGGAGATGAGTACACGAGAAACGTCTATCGGTGAGTTGTTCGCCTAATAAACGTTATGGGTAATGGATATAAGAAAAAAAGTTTCAAAGACGATGAACAAGATTGATTGTTTAATCCAATACAGGTTCCTAAAAGATCCTCTGCCGCTAATTTTGGTCGAAATTTTGACCGACCTTACTCAATATTTCGTTTGATCCTTATTCAGTTAATCTTTAAGCGTGCTTTTTTGTGATACTTGAATTAAGGATGAGAGTGGCCTCACAGTGGTGATGCTAAGTAGGAAAGTTTTTGAGATGCCTCTGCAGTGGTGGAGGTTAGAGGAAAAACTAGGCATTGAGCTTCTTCCACAGTGGTGGAAGATGACAGTAGTTTTATTGGCAAAAATTAACGTTCGAATAAAGCTTCGCCTATTTTTGAAGCTGATCGCTTTTTTATACGTATCATTCCCCTATTGAACTTTTTTAAGAAGTTTTGATGGATTCTGAAAGCCTGGAGGAGATCAAAAACCTGAATATTGGATGCGCTCTCTCAACCCATAATCTGCAGCAAATCCTCCAGAAGCTTTTAAAATTAGAGCAGCTTCTGGAGGAATCTTGTATAACAGAGGTGGAAATTTATAATTTTCTGGTGTCATTGCTCGCTAATATCAAAAATCAGGTGGTTATTTAAAACTGAGGGGCTCAATAAAAACTATTTTTCCAATGCTATTTTATTTCTTTCTGTAGAACAGGAAAAGGTGCAATGCTCTAAAGTCATCCGGACGACGTGTGTACTTCTATAAAAGCTCAGATCTCTTGGATTTTCCCGGGGCACGTGGAAATTATCGGGCTTTTGGGGCTTTCTTGTGAAGAGAAATTTGCCCACTGAAGAAGACAGAGAGACCTACTGTTTTTCGCCCCGCAAGAAAGACCGAAGCGTACGAAAGCGAGCGCCAAAAGAGGCCGAAGTAGCTTTCCGAGGTTAACTTGCCGAAATTGTAGGTCTTTTTTGCTGTCTTTTTTTGAGACGTTAATGATAATTGTTTAGATGCTGTTGGAATTTTCGGTGGTTGTTCGGTATACGCCTACAATAGGGCAAAGATTGGCACCAATCATGTGGGACTAAGAGAGCGACACATTCGGGCTTCTATGACGAAATAAACTTAGAAATCATCTGATTTACTTTCCTTATGTCTCAACTGTGTTGAAATTTGTTCTTGTTGAAAACAAATAATTGCCTACTATTTTCAGTTTTGAGTTTTTTTCAACTTTTGGAAATATTGACGGCATGATTCGAAACATCTTTCGTACTTTTCTAGAGATGAATGCTAAAATTCAGGCAAGAAAACTCGATTGGAAGTTGTTGGCAAAAAGAGACGGCAAACTATCAGAGAGGTATGTTGACTATGAGACCGTTAAAGCTCACAAAATGCATCTCGACCAGGAAGAAACCCTGACGTTTTATGACGCGACAGATGCTGTGGAATCGTTTCTAAATGAAGAGTACCAGAAAAGCTTGCAGCTTGTATCGTTCGACCTAGTTAATTATATTCCTTCCAGTGATTTCTGCCAGTTAGGCCTCTTTGCTAAAAAAAGGTTCGAAACGTGGGATGCTTATTGAAGGAATATCTGGCTTTATAAGTGGACTACCTGATGCTGAGCACGTTGAGGGTGTTAATGATTTTTCCTTAATCACTAGGAGTACAATCTGAATGTAATCTATTTAATGCTCGGGCCGATTTTGTTTATTAATTCCTCTTGTAAACCGAACTCCAGGTATGATATCAATGGTTCGGTCGCGCGATGTTTTGCACTTTTGGATGTCAAGGCAGGTGATGAAATAACAGTCAAGTACGACGTAAATTTTTTGGAAATTTCAATGAGCTCTGTTTATGCAAGCACACCGCAAAACATGGCGAACCTCTAGTAGACAGGTTACCCAAACGTAAGCGAGATTTCAAGACTAAGGAATTGCCAAGCAACAAAGAAAATACTAATTTTGATTCCAAAAGGAAAAAGTTGAATAAAAAAAATTTTGTAGTCGACTTGAGGTATCGTTTCAAAGGAAACATCATTGTTGTTCCAGATGAGACAGGCAGCAAAAGCTCAGGTTCAGATGAGGATTTTAGTGAGATTTCGTACAATGAGCTTTACGGTTCACTAAATTCAAGACGTGACGCTGACTTAAGCCGGGATCTATCAAACCGTTCGTTTAGTTCAAATGTAGCCAATTCTGATTCACCTAACTGTGTTCTTTTGTATCTACAATACCTCTGCAGCCCGCTTGTTCAACGCGTTTGCGAGTTGAGGAACCGGTTGCACTTCTTGATTTCGAACCATTGGTCGGAGATGATGAGCTTCTCGGCTTTTCATCCGATGAAGATTTTGAAAACTTAGAGGTTGAGCTGTATAACGGTTCTGATTTTTCTTCAAAAGACTTTGTTCGAACATTTGATGAGGTTGCTAATAAGCACAATTTCGCCGGTCTGGCAAGACAAGATATTCTTAAATTTTTTTCTAATTTTCTTCCATCGCCCAATAACATATTTGCGCCCGTTCAGAAAGACCTCCTACCTAATACAACAACTTTCAATGATGGTGAATACTCTTTTATAGCAATTCAGCTTTTACCACAACTTAAAAAAATCCTGACTAAGAATTTGTTCTTAATAAAAAGGCTTGGCTGAGTGAACAAAGCTGGTCGTTTGGAAAAACTGTTATTCAACCGAGCGAACTTTACCTGAACATGAATATCGACGGCGTTGCACTTTTTAAATCTAGAAATTTTTCTGTTTCGCCTGTATGGATTGAAAATTTCAACTTGCCTGAAAAAGTCCGTGGAAAATTTGAAAATCATGCTCTTTTAGGCATTTGGAAGGGTAATAGCAAACCGAACTGGGCATTCTTTATGAAAAAAGTGGCTATTGAATTGGAGAGTTTTCTAAATTCGACCGTTTTTATCAAAGGTCTAGGTTTAACCGCTTTCAAGTTTTTGTTTCTAGTGTGTGATATGCCAGCGATTGCAACGCTTTGCATGGTGCAGCAATTTAACAGTTATTATGGTTGTCCATATTGTTACATTCACGGTAGTCATCAGTTTAACCGAATGATATATTCAGTAGACGAGGAAATAACGGAGAGGGCAAATAGTGATTATGAGCAAAATGCTGCTCTGAAACGTTTTGGTGTTAAGGGCAATTCACCGCTAAGTAAATTTTTCCCCATTCCTTGAAATGTACCTGTCGATCCGATGCATCAGGTGTTCTTGGGCGCTGCAAAAGTGTTAACGGCTGGGCTGCTATCAAAAATTAACTCTAAGCTTGTTTTCGACCGTTCATTGTTAAAAATTATGGTGCCCTACGATAGTCTTCAGAAACCGAAAAGTGTTACAGAATTAAGTTTTTGGAAAGCTGGTGACTATAAGTTGTTTCTTTTCTCTATACAGGACCACTTTTGTTTTTAGATGTGTACTGTACTAATAAGCGTTTAGTTGAATCCTTTATGCGATTGTCAGTAGCAGTTAGGTTACTTAGTGAAAAAAACCTTGACGATAATGTAATCTACTATGCAGAAAAACAATTGAAAGAGTTTTTTAAACAATTCACTTCTGCTTTTGGTAGGGAATCACAGTCCTTCAATTTTCATGCTCTGCGTCATCTTGCAACCCAAATGAAAAAGTTTGGGCCTCTTTGGATTTATTCAGCCTTTTCATATGAATCTGCTAATCATTTACTGCTAAGAACAGTTTCTGGTTCTCTCAGTATACTGAAACAAACTTTTATTCTAAAAGCAGCGTTAATGTTGATTTATACACAAAATTAGGCAACGAGGCTCTTATTTTTGCAAGTAGAGACAATCTGAAAAACTTCCAAAGTAGATACGCTAACAACATAGTCTTTACCTCGGAAGCCTACACATACAACAAGAAAAACATATCAAATAGTTTTGCTCAATTGTCTTCTCAAAAATTTGTTAAAATTGAATTCTTTGCAAAAACTGTTTCCTCGAAACACATTGCTGTGGTCCGGTTTCTTAGGAGTAAGAAGTTGAAATCATTCTTTACTGATCTTGATGACATTCTTGTTTATCATTATAGAATAGGCTTACCCGGGGAATTAAAAATAATTGGAGTTGATGAATTGCAATGAAAATGTGTGCTCTACGAAATGAGTGAAGGTTTTTGTCTGGCTAGTGTCATGCGAGAAGGTTTTGAACATAATTAATTGATAAATAAGTTTTTCATGTTGATCATTGTTAACAGAATTTTTGTTGATTTCGGTCTGGTTCGTTAGTGTATTGGTTCGTTGAAAAATTAACTGTGTAATTTCTAATCTTTTTCCAAGTTAGGTTGCACAGTGGTGCTGCCAATTATAGTCGTAAGTTTTTTAGTAGGTTTGCAGTTCACGAACTAAGGGATTTTGCTCAGTGGTGCGCGTTTTGTAAGTTTAAGTGCTTGGAAAAAGTAAGGTTGCACAGTGGTGCAGCTAGTTTTAGTTTGAGCTTCGTTGCCCAATCTTACCCAATCTTTAGTAACAATGTAGTACTTCACAGTTTTTTGCTTAGATGCAAGAGAAATATCCTGTAATATTGATCATCGGGGACTCGAACCTCAAACATCTATCACAAATGGCTCTCAAAGACTCAAAACTGGCATCATTACCTATAGTTATTAATTCAATTAGTGGGCGACGAGCTTCAGACCTGGATAACACAGATCTGGAAAACGCTATGAATTATCGATTTGTGATCCTAATGGTTGGAAATAACGATCTCGGAGCTTTCCGGGAGAGAACCGCTTCCCCTCCCATTGATGTGGCTTGCAAATTAATTGCATTTACAGAACTTCTCACCGACAATGGTACCCGTGTAAGAGTTAAAAAGATGATGCCTAGAAATGATGTAAACCCGAATCTCATTCAAAGCACTAATGTTATTTTGAAGCGTCACCGTGGAAGTAATTTGTTTTCTTCAATGACAATATACGAAAAAAAGTTTTGGACCAGGGGAGGTTATCACCCCGTGCCATCAGGTAGAATGGATCTGTTAAGAGGTTTATTTAAAGCCTGCCAAACTTTCGGATTTGGAGTCTGACTTCGCAAACCAAAACTGTTGAA
>NC_134470.1:53904570-53907070 GCF_964194025.1 Convolutriloba macropyga | reverse complement strand
TTATTGTTATTATTATTATAATTATTATTACTATTATTATACTTATTATAATAATAATAATTATTATTATTTTTATTATTATTATTATTATTTTTATTACTATCATTATTATTATAAGTACTATCATCTTTTATTCTTTTTCTTTTTATTATTGTTATATTAATTTTATATTATTATTTTTACTGTTATTACTATTATTATAATTGTTATTGTCATTATTATTATTATTATTATTCTTATTATTTTTATTATTATTATTTTTAGTATTATTACTGTTTATTATTATTATTTTTCTTGCTATTACTATTTAATAATATTATTATTTTTATTATTGTGATCTTTGTTTTTATTACAGTTATTGTTATTATTATTTTTATTATTTTTACTATTATTATCATTATTTTTTATTATTATCATTATTGTTATTATTATAATTTTTATTATTTTTGTTGTCATTAATTCTAAAATCATTAGTCTTATTAATATTATTAGCATTTTTAGTATTATTAGATTCACTAGTATTATTAGTAGTATTATTGTTATTAGTATTACTAGTATTTACAGTATTATTAGTATTATTGTTATTAATATTTTTGTTATTATTATTAATTTTGTTATTATTATTTTTATTATTATTATTCTTATTAATATTATTATTATTATTATTATTATTATTATTATTATTATTATTGTTATTATTGTTATGATTATTATTATAATCACTATTAGTAATATTATTTTTATCTTTATTATTATTATTATTATTCTTATTATTATTATTATTATTATTATTATTATTATTATTATTATTATTATTATTATTATTTTATTATTACTGTTTATTATTATTATTTTTCTTACTATTATTATTATTATTTTTATTATTGTGAGCTTTGTGTTTATTACAGTTATTATCATTATTATTATTATTATTATTATTATTATTATTATTATCACTATTTTTTATTATTATCATTATTGTTATTATTATAATTTTTATTATTTTTGTTGTCATTAATTCTAAAATTATTAGTCTTATTAATATTATTAGCCTTTTTAGTATTATTAGTTTTAATAGTATTATTAGTAATATTAGTGTTATTAGTATTACTTGTATTTATAGTATTATAAGTATTATTGTTATTAATATTATTGTTATTATTATTATTATTTTTATTACTATCATTATTATTATTATTATTATTATCATCTTTATTCTTTTTCTTTTTATTATTGTTATAATATTTTCCTATTATTATTTTTACTGTTATTACTATTATTATTATTGTTATTGTCATTGTTTTTATTATTATTATTATTATTATTATTATTATTATTATTATTATTATTATTACTGTTTATTATTATTATTCTTCTTACTATTACTATTTAATATTATTATTATTTTTATTATTGTGATCTTTGTTTTTATTAAAGTTATTATTATTATTATTTTTATTATTTTTACTATTATTATCATTATTTTTCATTAATATCATTATTGTTATTATTATAATTCTTATTATTTTTGTTGTCATTAATTCTAAAATTATTAGTCTTATTAATATTATTAGCATTTTTAGTATTATTAGTTTTAATAGTATTATTAGTAATATTAGTGTTATTAGTATTACTTGTATTTATAGTATTATAAGTATTATTGTTATTAATATTATTGTTATTATTATTATTTTTTTTATTACTATCATTATTATTATTATTATTATTATTATCATCTTTATTCTTTTTCTTTTTATTATTGTTATATTATTTTCCTATTATTATTTTTACTGTTATTACTATTATTATTATTGTTATTGTCATTGTTTTTATTATTATTATTATTATTATTATTATTATTATTATTATTATTATTATTATTATTATTATTATTATTATTATTATTATTATTATTATTATTATTATTATTATTATTATTATTATTATTATTATTGTTATTATTATTTTTATTATTATTATTATTATTATTATTATTATTATTATTATTATTATTACTGTTTATTATTATTATTCTTCTTACTATTACTATTTAATATTATTATTATTTTTATTATTGTGATCTTTGTTTTTATTACAGTTATTATTATTATTATTTTTATTATTTTTACTATTATTATCATTATTTTTTATTATTATCATTATTGTTATTATTATAATTTTTATTATTTTTGTTGTCATTAATTCTAAAATTATTAGTCTTATTAATATTATTAGCATTTTTAGTATTATTATTTTCAATAGTATTATTAGTAGTATTAGTGTTATTAGTATTACTAGTATTTATAGTATTATTAGTATTATTGTTATTAATATTATTGTTATTATTATTAATTTTGTTATTATTATTATTTTTATTATTATTATTCTTATTAATAATATTATTATTATTATTATTATTATTATTATTATTATTGTTATTATTATTATTATTATTATTATTATTATTATTATTATTATTATTATTATTTTTATTATTATT
>NC_134470.1:53894570-53902070 GCF_964194025.1 Convolutriloba macropyga | reverse complement strand
TCTTCCTCGTAGAAGTCGCTTGGTTTGATATCCGATAACGAACTCTTTGCTGGCGATGGTGATGCAGTGTAATGTTCTTCGTTACGTTCGTTTACCAAGATACCTTCCGTCGTAGGCTTATTTTCTTCATTCTCTTTTTGGTTGTTCTTCGGAGCCGGTGCTGAGTTCTGTGCTTCCTCAACTGGATTGGTGATGGCTTTTGAGCTGCTTTGTTTCTCCTTTTCCGATGTGCCTCCATGGGGAGTTGTTATGTTTAGGATTGGCGAGCTGCTGAACTTAGGGGATGCCTTCAGTTTTTGTATTTTTCCGACCGCTTTGTCCAACTTTGGAGTTGAAATTCTTGACTCGAATTGTGGGGGTATTTCGGGGCTGTCCGGTGATGTAATCATAAAGTCGTATTTGTTATCTGATGTAAACACTTTTATTGGGCTATTTTCAGTGAAGTCCGAGATGGTTATGCATTCAATTGTTGGGGATTTTAATAATTCTTGTTCGTTTACTTTAATAAAAGATCGATTTTGTTTCTCCATATGGAGTTTTGATTGATGTAATGCTGCTGCTCTTGATTTCGTTCGGAACGTATCGCTTGAGCTTGGTTTTTCCTTTCGTTTTTCTTTCTGGGGCATCACGTGTCTTTTGTTTCTACGCGGTGTGAATTGATGTTTTTCTTGCTGTTTTTGTGGTTGTCGTTTCCTTGCAGGCGTCTCTTGTGCCTTATTGGTTCTTCTCTTCTGCTGTTGTGCCCTTTGGTTCTTTTTCGCGATCGAAACTATTTGTTCGTGGCTGTAAAGATTTTCTCCGCTTGGAGCCGAAGTTGTTGCGGTGCTTGTTCCTTGTTTCAATTGTTCCTGTCTTTGCTTCATTTGTCTCTTTTCTTCTAAACAAAATTGTTTAATTTTTTCTTTGTTATTGTTGTATTCTCTTAGTGATTTGCATGCTACCATGTGTATTAATCTTTTTGGTGGTGATGGTTGTCTTTGATGTGGTGTCAGTGGTTGTGTTACTATTGCTAAGTCGCTCTTTCTAATAACTGTGTTTTTTCTATTGTTAGTGTCCAGTGTGATTGTGTGTGGTGAATAATTTGTGATTGTGCCATTTTCAATTATGTTCCATTGTGGTTTTAGTGTTCCCCGTGGTTCAGGTGCTTTTCGTGCTATAGATTTTCGTGCTACTTGTTTTTTACCGTATATTAGTGTTGTAGTTTTGTCTCCGAATGTGACTTCAAGTTTAGAAGGTATTATCTTACCCGGGGTGCGCGTGGGGCTAAGCAGCGGCGCATTCTCGGAGTCGTCGCTTTCTGATGCGATGTTTACCTCTGGTCTTGTTCCTTTCTTCGCATCTTCTCTATACTGTATGTTCAGTTCTGGCTCCGAGTCCTGATCCATGTCCCAGATTGTTGCAGGAGACAGGACTGGTTGCTTGAGTAGTTTGCGATCTGAAGCGAAATGTTTTATCTTTTTATATGATAAGTTTTGTTTGTTTGGTTTTGTTACTATATTTGATAATGCAGTGTTTGGTTTCCTACCGAAGTGTGCTTCGAATGGGGTTATTTTTGTTATTCTGTTTGGAATTAATCTGATATTTTGAATAATATTTGATACAATTGTTGTGATATCTTCTGATGACCATAATGGATCTATAGCCATTACTACTAATTTTCGTTTTATTGTTTGGATAAGGCGTTCTACCATGCCCGTTGCTCTATGATCTCCAGCTGGAGCTAGGATGAGTTTTATGTTATTGTTCTTGCAATGTACGTTAAAGTCTCTAGATTTAAATGCTTGTGCTTGGTCGCACCTTAATGACCGTGGTATCCCGTGGAACTTACAGTATTCTTCTAAATATTCTATTGCTGTTGATGCGTCGCAGTTTTTAAAGACTTGGGCAGTTGGGAATCTTGAGTATCTATCCACTGATACTAAAATATAATAGTTGTCTGTGTGATTTCTAAAAGGGATGGGGCCTGCGAAATCAAATTTGGAGTTCTTCATTTGGTTCTTCCAAATGTGGGAGTTTTCCTAACTTTTGCTTAGGTATTATAGGTTTTAGGTTTTTACCTTGTCTTGTACATTCTTCGCATGCTTGGGCTTTCAAGGTTAGGCTGCGATGTATGCAAGGAAACCAAATTAAATTTCCTAAACTTAGCATTCCTGCTTGACCCGGGTGCGTTTGGTGTATTGCGTCGATGACAAATTGTTTTAGACTTCGTGGTATTAATAATTTGTTGTCGTATAGCATGCATCCTGATGTTGTTATGGATAGGTCTTTTCGCAGTGAGTAAAAATACTTGTTGGATTTTCTTAGTGCCTCCCAATCTTTCTCCTTAATCATTTTCATGATGGGTGTTAGTGTCCTGTCCTGTCGCGTTGCCTCCGCGAGGAATTCTTCTCCAAATACTTGTGAAAGATGTTTCCTATAGTCGGGTATTGTTTCACTATTGCTGAGGGGAAAGATTTGTGGGTGAAGTTCTGGTTGTATTGGGTCCCGTCCTTTGCCTGTGTTGTCAATGTCCTCCGTTTGGGTACTAATTGTAATTAGAGGTGGTCTTGTTGTTAGGTTGTCCATCTTGTGTGGTGTTGTTTTTCTTTTGTTGGGTGCTCTGTTTCTTCTAATAATGGGTCTATTCGCCGTTTCAATATGTGGTCTATTTCTAGTGATTGCGTTAATAAATTGATTTGTATAATGAAAATTTTCCCCCGGCCACTGTGAAGAATTTCACTTGTGTAATTCTTCCTCGTAGAAGTCGCTTGGTTTGATATCCGATAACGAACTCTTTGCTGGCGATGGTGATGCAGTGTAATGTTCTTCGTTACGTTCGTTTACCAAGATACCTTCCGTCGTAGGCTTATTTTCTTCATTCTCTTTTTGGTTGTTCTTCGGTGCCGGTGCTGAGTTCTGTGCTTCCTCAACTGGATTGGTGATGGCTTTTGAGCTGCTTTGTTTCTCCTTTTCCGATGTGCCTCCATGGGGAGTTGTTATGTTTAGGATTGGCGAGCTGCTGAACTTAGGGGATGCCTTCAGTTTTTGTATTTTTCCGACCGCTTTGTCCAACTTTGGAGTTGAAATTCTTGACTCGAATTGTGGGGGTATTTCGGGGCTATCCGGTGATGTAATCATAAAGTCGTATTTGTTATCTGATGTAAACACTTTTATTGGGCTATTTTCAGTGAAGTCCGAGATGGTTATGCATTCAATTGTTGGGGATTTTAATAATTCTTGTTCGTTTACTTTAATAAAAGATCGATTTTGTTTCTCCATATGGAGTTTTGATTGATGTAATGCTGCTGCTCTTGATTTCGTTCGGAACGTATCGCTTGAGCTTGGTTTTTCCTTTCGTTTTTCTTTCTGGGGCATCACGTGTCTTTTGTTTCTACGCGGTGTGAATTGATGTTTTTCTTGCTGTTTTGTGGTTGTCGTTTCCTTGCAGGCGTCTCTTGTGCCTTATTGGTTCTTCTCTTCTGCTGTTGTGCCCTTTGGTTCTTTTTCGCGATCGAAACTATTTGTTCGTGGCTGTAAAGATTTTCTCCGCTTGGAGCCGAAGTTGTTGCGGTGCTTGTTCCTTGTTTCAATTGTTCCTGTCTTTGCTTCATTTGTCTCTTTTCTTCTAAACAAAATTGTTTAATTTTTTCTTTGTTATTGTTGTATTCTCTTAGTGATTTGCATGCTACCATGTGTATTAATCTTTTTGGTGGTGATGGTTGTCTTTGATGTGGTGTCAGTGGTTGTGTTACTATTGCTAAGTCGCTCTTTCTAATAACTGTGTTTTTTCTATTGTTAGTGTCCAGTGTGATTGTGTGTGGTGAATAATTTGTGATTGTGCCATTTTCAATTATGTTCCATTGTGGTTTTAGTGTTCCCCGTGGTTCAGGTGCTTTTCGTGCTATAGATTTTCGTGCTACTTGTTTTTTACCGTATATTAGTGTTGTAGTTTTGTCTCCGAATGTGACTTCAAGTTTAGAAGGTATTATCTTACCCGGGGTGCGCGTGGGGCTAAGCAGCGGCGCATTCTCGGAGTCGTCGCTTTCTGATGCGATGTTTACCTCTGGTCTTGTTCCTTTCTTCGCATCTTCTCTATACTGTATGTTCAGTTCTGGCTCCGAGTCCTGATCCATGTCCCAGATTGTTGCAGGAGACAGGACTGGTTGCTTGAGTAGTTTGCGATCTGAAGCGAAATGTTTTATCTTTTTATATGATAAGTTTTGTTTGTTTGGTTTTGTTACTATATTTGATAATGCAGTGTTTGGTTTCCTACCGAAGTGTGCTTCGAATGGGGTTATTTTTGTTATTCTGTTTGGAATTAATCTGATATTTTGAATAATATTTGATACAATTGTTGTGATATCTTCTGATGACCATAATGGATCTATAGCCATTACTACTAATTTTCGTTTTATTGTTTGGATAAGGCGTTCTACCATGCCCGTTGCTCTATGATCTCCAGCTGGAGCTAGGATGAGTTTTATGTTATTGTTCTTGCAATGTACGTTAAAGTCTCTAGATTTAAATGCTTGTGCTTGGTCGCACCTTAATGACCGTGGTATCCCGTGGAAATTACAGTATTCTTCTAAATATTCTATTGCTGTTGATGCGTCGCAGTTTTTAAAGACTTGGGCAGTTGGGAATCTTGAGTATCTATCCACTGATACTAAAATATAATAGTTGTCTGTGTGATTTCTAAAAGGGATGGGGCCTGCGAAATCAAATTTGGAGTTCTTCATTTGGTTCTTCCAAATGTGGGAGTTTTCCTAACTTTTGCTTAGGTATTATAGGTTTTAGGTTTTTACCTTGTCTTGTACATTCTTCGCATGCTTGGGCTTTCAAGGTTAGGCTGCGATGTATGCAAGGAAACCAAATTAAATTTCCTAAACTTAGCATTCCTGCTTGACCCGGGTGCGTTTGGTGTATTGCGTCGATGACAAATTGTTTTAGACTTCGTGGTATTAATAATTTGTTGTCGTATAGCATGCATCCTGATGTTGTTATGGATAGGTCTTTTCGCAGTGAGTAAAAATACTTGTTGGATTTTCTTAGTGCCTCCCAATCTTTCTCCTTAATCATTTTCATGATGGGTGTTAGTGTCCTGTCCTGTCGCGTTGCCTCCGCGAGGAATTCTTCTCCAAATACTTGTGAAAGATGTTTCCTATAGTCGGGTATTGTTTCACTATTGCTGAGGGGAAAGATTTGTGGGTGAAGTTCTGGTTGTATTGGGTCCCGTCCTTTGCCTGTGTTGTCAATGTCCTCCGTTTGGGTACTAATTGTAATTAGAGGTGGTCTTGTTGTTAGGTTGTCCATCTTGTGTGGTGTTGTTTTTCTTTTGTTGGGTGCTCTGTTTCTTCTAATAATGGGTCTATTCGCCGTTTCAATATGTGGTCTATTTCTAGTGATTGCGTTAATAAATTGATTTGTATAATGAAAATTTGTAGATGTTTTTATAAAGTTTTTTGAAGGAATAGATAAGGAGCTAATTTGATTACGTTTTAATTTGACTGAGTTACTGTGTTCCGTTTGGAGAAATTGTGTATTTGAATAGCGTGTTAAATTTGGCGACTGTTTTCTAAGGCGAGAATGGCAAAAAGCGTGTTTTGTACGGTGCTTGTGTTGAGAACGGTTAATGACGTCATTGTTGTTATGTGTATTGCTGGTATTGTTGCGTAATGTGTTTTTAATTAGTGTAAATTTAAAGTCGTTTATCTGATTTATTATGAAATGTGTATCTTCTACGGATGGTGGGATTGCTATTCCATTTGGATTTCGACTAAAATAATCTGCGAATCCCATTTGTTTACCTGGGATATGTTCTATATTAAAATTAAATGGTAGTAATCTGTCAACCCAACGAGTAAGTCTACTTTGGTAGGTTTTGTTTCCTCTGTTTTCTTTTAGTGCTGTCAGTAATGCCTGGTGATCCGCTTGGAGTGTGAACTCCGATCCTTGTAGGTAATGTTTGAAATGTTCAAGAGACCAGACTACTGCTAGTAGTTCTAATTCGTTTGTACTATATCTTTGTTCAACTGTATTTAGGAATCGGCTTGCGAATGCGATGGTGTGCCATATATTGTCTGTTTTCTGCTCTAGTGTTGCCCCTAGTCCTAATTTACTTGCATCGCATTTAACTCTTGTGTCTTTGTCAACATCGAAATGTTTGTTTTCTACGATTTTTGCTATTTGTGTTTTGATGTTTTCGAATGTTTTTGTATGTTTTTCTTCCCATTTTAATTTATTTGATGCTGTGACGTTTTCTTTTTTTAATAATGGGCGTAATGGTTCTGATATTTCGGCTAAGTGTGGAATAAATTTAATTAGATGGTGGATGCTACCCATAAATGATCTCAGTTGTTTGAGAGTTTTCGGTGTATCGAGTTTTTGTAGTGCTTCCGTTTTGGTTATTAATGGTGTTACTCCATGTGGAGTTATTTTGAATCCGAGCCATTCAATTTCTTGTTTTTCAAACTCGCATTTTTGTAAGCTAATTGCTAGTCCTTCTTTGTTTAGTCGGTCTAGTATTATATCTAATGTTTCTTCGTGTTCTTTTAGCTTCCCTTTTGTTGCGATTAGTATGTCATCTAGGAATGCGAAGTAGTTTTTGCAACCTTCTAGCGTTTTATCTATAGTTTTTTGGAATGTAGCCGGCATATCTGTTAATCCGTAGAAGCCGTTTATGAACCTGTATGTTCCTGTTGCTTTCCCTCCTAGGATGTTGAAGTTGCAGTGTTCAGCGACGCTATCGTCTAATGGTATTTGACTGTAAGCGTATTTTAGGTCGATTTTACTAAACCACCATGGTCCTTCATTGTTTTTGTTTGATGCTATTTGCATTGCCAATGAGTCAGTTAGGTGATCAATACTTTGCATTTGGTGTTTATTTTTGTGAATTGCTCTGTTTAGCTCTTTTGAGTCTAGTGCTATTTTTATTGACTTGTCCTTTCTTACTGTTATTACTACTGGACTTATGTATAAATCATCTGGGCATTTCTCCAGACGGATAATCTGTTTGTCTTCTATTAGTTTTTGTAGTTCGTTATCCACTTTTTCGACTAGATGTAGTGGTACTCTTCTTCCCTTGTGTTGTGTTGGTGTTTTTTCTTGTTTCATGTTGGATTTTGCGATGTGATTTTTACTTCTACCGAGTCTTGTGCAAAGGTGTGGATATTTTTTGAATATCCATTTTGTTATGTTTTGTTCGATAATGTTTTCGTTGATGTTAAGGATTTTCTTACCTTCATTTTGTTTTTGTGTTAGAGTTAGTCCCAGTTTTGCAAGGATGTCCCTTCCCATCAGGTTTTGTGAGCCGTGTTTTACCACTAGTATGTTGCAGTTTTTTGCTGTCCAGGATCCTGAATGTAGTTCCATGTGGATTTGTCCTATGATGGGTATGTCTTGGTTGTTAAAACATTTGAATTTCGTTTGTCCGTTGTATGGTTCCATGTTCATCTTGTTGTTGTTTTGTAAAATTTCATTAGCTGTTTTGATGTCAATGAAGCTCCGTGGGGATCCTGTATC